>NC_139727.1:35025095-35440179 GCF_964211835.1 Anser anser | reverse complement strand
CAACCTCTTCCCAAGTGTTTCTACCTTTTAAAGACACAGTATCAAAGAAAATGAGCACGTTTGTGTGTATGGTCAGAAGCCTCTGTTGGTAAAACACACTGGACACGCAGCATTCTTCCAACACTTACGAGCTCACGATAACAAGCTCAAATCAATCACAAATCTAGAGTTTATATAATCTGATTCAGTATGCAGGACTGGATTTCCAACAGATTGTTAGACCAAATGTAAACGCAACACAATGACATTTAATCTTTTGCCTTGGTAAGATCAAAATCTTTACACAGCACCCAAAGGCGGCTTTTATACAGACCTACAGAGTATCCTAGTGAAGGCTGCATATTTCTCCGGGTTGAAGTCTTTGGCTGTCAGAACAATGGAGAAGTGGGTCACCTGGGCAAGATACACACACAGAAAAACACACAGCTTGTTTACCGACCCCAAAAGGACAGCGTTTGTTACATTACTGAACTCACTGCAGTACTCAGACCAGATGCTTCAATACAAAGAAAGTGAGTTGCAGCAGGTCCGAGTTACTAACTGCAGAAAAGGTCTGGCTAATGGATTTCTGATGCGACTCACTTCCATTGAGTCAGATCCCATATATATCACCCTTCGCTTAATGCAGTATATACGCGTTGCTTTCTTTTAATGTCATGAGGTCAGTTTAAAGGAGAGAAAAGCAATTTTCTTCCCCACAGTGGGTAACAAACTTCTAGAATGTATTGTCAAAGGAGGCTGTACAGGCAGAGAGCATTAACATGTTCAGAGAGAGACTAGAAAAAATTCAAGGACAACAGGCACACAAACAGAAATACTCTTTAACTTCCTGAATGATCCTGAGTGATCATTGTCTGGGACACTGTGAGGCTAGCAGTCTGCAGGCTATGACCAAGCTCACATGTCCTCCTTAAACAGCATCTCCTACTGTGACTGACACAGAACTGGACAAATTTTTTTACACTTTAAAGATTCAAAGGAGATATGATCTTGGAGCAAGGAAAGGCAAGCAACATTCTGCTGTGGGTACGCAAAATTACCATGTTGCTCTACTGCTTAACAATGCAATAAAATACAAAAAATGTATGAACAGACAACTTAATGAACATTATACCAGGGAAGGAAAGTACTGAAGGTAAAAGGGTATATGTGGTCTTTCAGTCATCAACGCAGTGGAAAAGAAAGTGCCTATGCAATTCAACTCAACCACTTCCATATGAACAAGACTTGGACCATACGAAAGACCCTTTGTAAAGCTTTTTTGATCGAAAAAGAAAAAAAAAAGTGAACTTGAAATGCAAAATAACTAGACATAATAGTGTGAAATAGGATCTCCATTTTAATACTCATTACCCAATTTGGATTCTATGTATTTCAATGCCTTTCCCGCAAACATATCTGATACGCATCTTGGTGAAAACCAAAACACATGGAGCTGCTAGGCATCTGAGTAGGAGTTACATCTGTATCCTCAAATCCCTTCCCTTCATCACAGCACAAAACACCGTTTATAGCCAAACAAACAAGTGCCAGAGGATGCTCCCCAAAAGTCTTCCTTGGACTCTGCTGGAAAACAAAGGGGCCGGGTCCTACCTTTTTCAAGACCGGAGACTCTTGAACTTCCACAGTTGTGATGTAGAACCACGACCTTTTGTACTGGCCAAACACAAAGGTATGAAGCAGTTTGTTTTCATCCGTGAGGCAGCTTTTCCGCAGCAAGAGATTCCTCAGCTCCGCTGTCACGGACGGATAGCACCAGACCCACAGCGCATCGCCGCTGGTGTCTTTTTCTATGGTGGAAAGATGTTCACTGTGAGAATGCCGAACAGCAGCAAGGGAGTAAATCGAGTGGTTAATCAGACCTGTTTTCCTGGAATCTGATTCAAATTCCACCTTACACCGAGCAGCTCAAACGCTGCATGGCAGCACTTGTGCTGCAGGGTTTTTGGTAAATATTAATAAATACCCGCTCCTCCTGAGGTTAGGAGAGCTGGAGGGTAAGACAGACGACATATTTGGAAGGTTTCCTGGTTTCACCTCAAATCGCCTCCCCCGATCCCTCTACCCCCGCGGCCCCGGCCCTCACCGATCAGCCCCACGGCCAGCAGCAGCTGCGCCTCCGGCTCGGCCATCTTCCGGCCCCAGCGCCCTTCCGCCCGCCGCCTCCACCCCACGCTCCGCCCCGGCCGGGCCTGAGGGGCTCTGGGGGCTGCGGGGGGCTCCTGGGCCGGCACGGCTCGGCGTGGTCCGACATAGCCCGGCACGGCTCGGCCCGCGGGCACTGAGGGCAGCGGGGACCGCCCCGCCGCGCCCCGCCGGCCGCCATTTGCTGCGTGCTCGCCCCTCAGGGGCCACTGCGCCGGCACCCGCTCGGCCGCTTCCCGGCCTCATTTCCAGCTGCTACTGACAAAAAGAGCCCCTGCCATTCCCATGTTTCGTTCCTTAAATATATTTATTTTATTTTATGTGTCTTTGTAAGGCACAGGATACAATTTACATTGCAAGATGAGGTTGCGTTGCCCACAGACTCACCTTTTGAAGTTACCTTGCACCCAACACCTACTGCTGAGCAAAGCACAAAATGGCCTCACAAATTACCGAGCATTCATAAAGGCTTGCTTCTGCCTAAAGACAGCCTGATTAGGGCAGGGAATATTCACAAAGTGTAACAGCTATCCCCGAATAACTCCGTGTAAGGACACGCTCATCTGAGAACAGAACCATCTTGTTTCATAGTTTGGATTAACAAATAAACCTTAATGCTGTATATGGAGGCCACAGTGCACAAACTTCACTAAAAGTGCAGAGCAGCAACAGATTAGGAAGAATAGTTTGCCGAACTCCTGACATACCTGGGATAACTCCAGGAGTGTCAGAAGCTGCTAAAGAAAATGGCCTGACAGAGGCCAGCTCTGTCACAAATCATGCCTGGCTACAGCGAGCACTTAAGGGGGTTAATAATGGCACAAAGTTAAAGTATATGTGTTTAAAAAGGCACGAGAAGTCAGACGGTAAGGCCTTCTCCTGATGTCAAATTGTCTGAGTCAAGCCTTGAAGGCCTTCAGGAACTTCAGAGAGATTGAAAAAAGTGCAGTGGGCTCCTGAATAGCAAATACTGCGATTAAATAGAAATAAACAAACGGTAGCCCACTGCTAGCATGCAGGCTCTCTGCAGAACAGGCTGCGAAGCCTTAGGGTAAGCACCAGCTGCAGTGACACAGGCATTGGTGGCCTTCAGGTGCCAGGAGGCTGCCACTCGACCTAGGTGGTGCCTGACACTCGTCTGACAGACTGATATATTCATTTAATGAACGCAAGAAAAGGACTTGTTCAGCACTACAAATAGCTCAATGAAGGCTCTGCTGAACGTATTGCCGTGGTTTGAAGCCGAAATATCTAGGCTGTTGGAGACAGCACAGAGTGCAACTGTATTCAAATACTTCTGTATAAATCAACAGCGTGGCCTGATGGAGAGCACCACGTGTCATACAGCCACCTGATCTGAGAGAGATACCAAGGACATGGAGCAACTCTCAAGTGAAGAGAGACAGAAAAAGCAGAGCTGCTTTCTTTTCCTCGTGTTTACTCCCAGGGAATGCAGTGAAAAGCGTTGAGCATCGAGGGGCTGAGTTACATGGAAACACCAGTATCACTAAAACTTCCATACAAGTGTCTTCTTTTTTCTTAGTTTTACTTATTTTTCTGTTTAGCAATAAACCATGCTTGCAAGCCAACATTAGAAGTGAATTTTAAATGTATTGTATAATAGTTATGAAACTTTCAGCAGCTGTCGTTGGGACGGTATCAGTGACCTTGCTGCGGAGGTGCGTGTTTCTGCTGAAGGACCAACGAGCACAGCACGCTAAATGCCTTAAACTAATCCACAAACACTTACTAATCCAAAATATCCCACTAGTCACGGATTTAATTACTGCTGTCCCATTGCTTTGTTGCTGATGTCGTGGGACTTCTGGGTGCAATTCGTGTATTTTTGTGTCGCTTCAAAGTCAAAAGATTGAATTTTTCAGTGAGGAAACGCACGGGCGAGCGGCTATCGCAGACCAATCAATATTGGAAGGGACCCCTGAAGCCCACCCACCCAGGCCCCCTTTTAACCACGCCGCTGCCCATCCCCACGCGCGCTCCCGCCCCGCGCGCGCCCCCGCCCGGTTGCGCGGCCCCGTCTCGGCGTGCGGCGGCGCGCGCCCCTCCCCTTCCGGCGCCGCGTGCCGCCCGCCCGACCCGGAGCGCGCCGCCGCCCTGTGAGGAGAGGCCGCCGCCATCATGCCGGTGTACTTCCAGCGGCCCGAGAACGCCCTGAAGCGGGCGAACGGTCAGTGCCGGCCCCCTCCCCGGTCCCGCCGGGGCTCCCCCCGCTCCCATCGCGTCGCGGCCGGGTCTCGCTGTCCCCGCCGGGCCCCGCTCTGCCTCCGTTTGGCGGCGCTGAGGGGAGGCGGCGGGGCCCGGCCGCATGGCGCCGGGCGAGGCCTGGGCGGGGAGCGGGGCCCGGCCGTGCGGGTTCCCCTCCACCCCCCCCCGGCAGCCGAGCAGGCCCCGTGAGGAGCCAGGGCGCAGCGGGGGGCTCCGGGACGCCGAGGCCGGGCTCGTGAAGCCGCCTGGCCTGGGCCCCGCGGGGCCTGCCCGGCCCCGGCCCGGCTTTTCCACGCTCGGGAGCCGCCTCCGGCCCCGGGGGCTGCGGGGAGGGCAGGGGTGGGAGGCCCCGAGTGCGCCGCCGGGGTGAGGGGACTCGGGGGGACGGCGCTGCCGCCTGCCTCGTGCCTCTGCCGTGCACAAAGCCGGGCTGAGGGTGCTTGTCGGCTGACGCCTTTCCGGCTAAATGTACGGCTTGGGCGCCTTTTAAAATAATATCCTATTTTAAGCGCTTAGGAAAAGCATTTAGGCTCGTCGTTGGTGCAGGCTGCACGTTTAGACATCCAGAAATTACAGAGGATCAGTGGGGCTTGAAATGATGGCTGAAGAGGCAGGGTAGTCTAGGGATTACACATAATTCAGTAACTATCTTAAAAAAACAAGAAATACAAGATATTACGTCTGAAGATTCCTAAAATTCGTTGTATAACCATTCCTACAAACATCACAGATAAAAATACGGAAAAGAATATGAGATCCAGTGCTTCCAAAGATAAAGTTGTGTTTTAGCAGTCCTTTTACTGTAAAAGATGCATATATGATAGTATTCAACCATTGATTCAACTTCAGAATTCCTGGGTGGGGAAAGCTCCTGCTTGCTGAGGAAGTCACACACACCGTTGGAGTATTGGCCTTAAACTGCCCTTTAAATCTGCTGTTGCATTTCTGCTTTCCTGGTATCGAAGAGCAGTGTTAAATCCATGTCTTTTGTACTGCTGCACATCTGTTAAATCTGAATGAATTGAAGGAGTGGGCTTCAAGGAGTGGAACTGAAGGAAGTGTTTTCCAGACAAGCACTGACGATCCCACGCTGCAGTAGACTGAATGGAAAACACGACAAGCTGGGTCAGGTCTTTGTGGCCTGCAGGGGCTCAGCCTTGTTGCTGATTTAGATACCTTTTTGCATTTCAAGTGGTATAATGTAAAAACCAGAAAAAAATGTCATTCTGACAGCTATTCCAGGGTTAATGCTCTTACATTTGGTCTGCTGCAGTTCTTTGGTTCCATAACCTACACATCCCTGTGCCTTACAGGAGGAGACACAGTGCTGTATTTGACTCTTCAGGTTCCCTTTGTGCCTGCTTTTACTACAGTGTCTGTTAAATTAGCCATAATTATTTGATGTTCTGGCAAGAACTTGCTTGGCCAGAGTTAATTAAAAGTTTCAGCACAGTATGAATTAATGTTGTGCTTTGTCCAGTTAGTTATCGACCACTGCGAGCTGTGGTGCTTGGAAGGGCCTGGCATTGTTGCAAGATTCAACTTGCCTTTCAGGTTCATTTTCATAAATAAAACCCAGTAAAGCTCAGCAGTAATTGCCTCAAAAGCAGCACTGAGGTAGAATAGCAGTTTACATCATAGGATGGAGGATAGCTTTATTAAAATTCCCTTGGCGAGTTTAAAATACTGCCAAATACTGTCACGTTGTAGTCTTATTTATCTTTGTATGTGACCTTATATTTTTTTTGTAAAGGAGCTTGCTCATCTTACGCAAGCTCATTATTTACATAAAGTAGGCTCCAAACATCTGATAGTGTGGTCCTTAAGTTAAATCGTTACTGCTGTTTTCAAAATGCAACTTTTGGCCATGTTTAACTTCAGTTCTGACATTCTAAAACTTAGAACACCGGTTATAGTTGTTTTTTTTTTTTTTTGTGGAGTATGATGAGGACTGTACAAGAAACTCCTCGTGGTCTTTGAAGTTCATCTGTGTGCATGAGCACCTTCAGCAGGCTCCGATTTTCCTCCTATTCTGCCGCTGTTTCTTGAGGAATGGAGGCAGTTCCAAAATACTCTGTGGAAAGTGCTAACTCCGTTCCTCTTTAAGAATACGCTTACCTTTCTTTTTTAGTTGTACACAACTTTATTTCCTCCCCCCTTCCACCTCCCTCCCTCCTCTCTCTTTATCTGTAACCTGTTTGTTTCCCATTCTCATCATTCTTCTGACTTGCTTTTCGTGGTGAATGCCTTCAGTGTAGGCGTTCAGCGTGTGTGTTGGTAGGTGGCTGTGCTGCTTCACGATGTGATGTGCTCGTGGGTGGTTGGCTCTGTTTTGTACTGAGCGGAACATGCGGTGTATCACACAATCACAGAGTGGTTTGGGTTGGCAGGGACCTCAAAGCCCACCCAGTTCCAACGCCCTGCCATGGCAGGGACACCTCCCACCAGCCCAGGTTGCCCAAAGCCCCATCCAGCCTCGCCTTGCACACTCCAGGATGGGTCAGCCACAGCTTCTTGGGGCAGCTTGTTCCAGTGCCTCGCTGCCCCCGTAGACAGGAGCGGCTGTGATGCTGACAGATCCTGTTAGATCTGTACTGCGAGGCTTGTGGTGGGTGTTTGTTGTCCTTCGTGATGAAACGAGCTTTAAGACTGGATGCACATATTTTATTAATATGTATGAAGAGCCTAGTCATGCCTAGATGGATGGAGAGACACCTCTGCCATCCCCAAATTTGCATGCTAATGGAGAGGTCTGCATTTGTTTGCCAGTTACGGCATTGAAAAACTGCCCCTGCAGTTGCATGTGCCAACATTTTTGGTATAGCTAGGTAAATCAAACCATCAGTGGAATTTGATTAGAGCTGATTAAATTCTAAAAGGTTACACTATTAATCATAATAGCATGTATCTTCTAGGTTACAACTCCTCTGCTAATTAGATTTTACTTTCAGAATTCCTTGAGGTTGGCAAAAAGCAGCCTGCCCTTGATGTTCTCTATGATGTTATGAAAAGTAAGAAACACCGAACATGGCAGAAAATCCACGAGCCGATTATGCTGAAGTACCTGGAACTCTGTGTGGATCTCCGCAAGAGTCACCTGGCAAAGGAAGGGCTGTACCAGTACAAGAACATTTGCCAGCAGGTACGGCTTCTGAATCGTTTCTTTGTTATTTGTAGCAAGCGTGGTTTGTGTCAGCTGATGAGATCTAAATGTAACTGATCAGTCTTGACTCAGAATTAATCTGCTTTTTAGATGTTCCTGGTCTTGTAGCATTTACATCTTAAATATTTGTTGCCTGTCGTGGGGGGAAATAACTTCACATGTTCTGCCTTTGGCGTAGGTGAACATCAAATCTTTGGAGGATGTTGTTCGAGCCTATTTAAAGTTAGCTGAAGAAAAAACGGAAGCAGCTAAGGAAGAATCCCAGCAGATGGTACTGGACATAGAAGACTTAGATAACATTCAAACTCCAGAGAGGTAGGAGGCCTGGCTTTACACTGTAAGCACTTCGCAGCAAAGTATCCTTATTTTTGTGTTTATAGAGCACTGACGCAAGGATTTCTAGATTTTTGGTGAATGTTCTGAGTGTATATATATGAATATATATATATATATATATACACACACACATACCTATAAAGACGACAAGGAAGACTATATTTTGATGTTCTTCAATTGAGACTTTGTGTTTTTTATGAGCAGTACACCTGAACAGTAATTTCCTGACTTAATTATTAAACTATGGCTTTTGTATTGATTTACGAGGTGCATGGTGCAGTTAAATGACTAATACCACGCTGTCAGATTATCTAAAGTTACAACCTGTGGTTTTATTTTTCATACACTTACTTTCCTTGTATTTTAATGGCGTTATGGAAGATTTTTTTAAAAAGCCTTGCTGTCAGCAGCAGAGATGATGTTGGAATTTGCAAACGGCTAGGGAACTTATTGAAATAATTGGGAATGAAAAAATAAATAGAAGTGGAAGCTGACTAAGGGAGTAAAGGAGAAGATTCACCGTAATGACAAGTCAGAAGTAGCTGCGTAAAGAAAATGCAGACTGGATGTTTTACTGGCAAGGGTACGTAATAGGTGTTACGTGGATACAAAGTGCTTTCTGATGGAGCACGCAGGAGACTTGTGATCTAAAAACACAGCTGGAGATGACCATGGATATGAGGGATATAACGGAAGAGAAGGACTAAATGTGTACTTTCAGTGTTATATGCTGTGCTAAAGGACGAACCACTGCGTTACGAGGCTGAGACGTAGAAATATCTGGGTGCTGGAAGAAGGCGGCAGAGACGAGCTAATGGAAAAGACCTAGAGCTGAGGAACAGGTTTGCTTCACAGAAAACAGAAAATCTGAGAGGGGAAATTAGCAAAAAATAGGTGAAGGTGATTGGGAAAGAATTGGAGAACTGCATCTACGAAAGACGAGAGAGGGAGAAGGTGATGAAGCAAGCCAGGTGTCAGTGTGCAAGGAGTACTGATGATAGTGCAGGAAGGAACTGTACCTTGAGGGGAGAACAAGAGGTAATTGAGCAGTCTCTTTCTAGCTTTCACTGTATGAGTGGGGCCATCTTTTTCAAGAGGCCAGATCCAGAAGAGGATAAAATGAATACCTCTAAGTAAAAGGATTGACAGCAAAAGAAGGGAAATGTGAAGTTATGTGTTCAAGTGTAAGAATAATAAAAATGTGGTAGAACCGTAGTTGCAGTTGGAATTCATCTGATGGAAGATAGTTAGGAAGCTGAGAAATAAAGATGATGGCTTGAAAATGGAATACTAAGGACGTTTGAGAGGTAGCAATAGAAATAGGAAGGGTCACCTCTATTGAACAAAATCCTTGCATCTGTAGTAAAGGACATAAAATAAGCAGTAAAGAGAAGAAAAAGGAGATGCAGTTCCGAGAGTTGGGTGACAGCTTTATGGGGTCTGCTGAAACCTGCACCTATAATGGTATTGGTGATTTTATTATTGAAAGCTGCTTGTTATCAGCTGGGAAACAATTAAATTTGGTAAAGCTGGTAAACTATTAATTGTATTAGGCTAGTTTAATTCTCTTATGTAGTAACCTTCAAACTTTTTCACCACATTGTGCATCTGCAAACAAAAGAAAATGTTACTTTATACTTGCTTAGGCAGCTGATGAGGTAATAGCAGAAAAGGTGTAACAAATTTGTTCTATGTGTCATAATTAATTGGATAGAAAATGAGAATTTAGGAATAATGGAAAAAAGGATCAGTCAGTATATCTGCTTTAGTTCCTTTGTAGGCCTTCAGTTAGCAGACAACTTAAGCAACAGTGTGCCAGGTTGGATGAACCACTCTCTGGCTTTTGGTTTCTTCTGCCTCTGCGAGAAGTCAGCGTTCTGTTGTCAGAACGGTTTGTGGGAGAATTTCCTAATCTGCTTCAGGCAAAGTGGGGTTAGCTCATACCGTGTATTTATGTTCTTCAGATGAATCCCTTAATTTTCGGGAATGGTCACATGAACGCTGCTAGTACAGCTGTGTGTGTGGTGATAGTTCTGAAAAAGAAGTGGCAAGGTGAGGTAATATAATGAGTCTGGGAGAGGATAATTGTCTGTATCCTTGAAAAAAAAATCAAGGTGTGTAGGTAATAAATCAAACCAAATTAAACTTTGCTGAAGTTGTTACGAGAAACAATAAAAGGATGTTTAGCCATAAGTGGAGAATTCTAGGAAAAAGGGTGGTGGAAGTCTGATAGGTTGAGATTGGCCATCCTAGGTGTGGTCTGCATACCAAAGCAACACTTTACTGCTGCTTTTTTGTAAGCATATGGATTGTGGAATAAAAGAAACACGCTTTTTAGGGGCTTGGAAATTACTTAGCCTGAGATGGACGGAAAAGTCAGCTTTATTGTGTTGGGTGACGGCATAATCTCAGATAGCCATCTGAGCAGGCAGCGTGGTTTCTCATCGTCCATAGGCAGGCCTGAGGAGCAGTCTGAACAGCTGCTGATCTGCTGTTAGCTTGTCTAGATCATTATAGTGTTCAGGTCGTTAGCACGAGTTCTGAAGAATTAGTACGTGGGGTTAAAAACACAAAAACAATTCGGCACAGGCTTGCTGAAGGGTGAATGATGTCCGGTAACTTCAGAATCTTTTTTTTGGTGGTTACATTTTTTAAATTCAAGAAATGACAGAGGTGTAACAAGGAGAAAAGTAAAGCTGTCGATACTGTACCGGATGGGATGTTCTTCAAGTTGGAAGGTGATAGAGGCATTGCCCAGGGACAGACAGACAGCACGTAATGGTGCGAGGAGGGGGAAATCGAGAGTTAGGGTGAAGTCTTTCAATTAAAGTCTTGGAAAGTAACTGGAAAAGTCAGCCATGTTTACTGACGGTACAAAGTTCAAAGAAATTAGCAGTGAAATTATCATTGTAGGTAGTGGTGAGGAATGGAGTTAGAGAAGTCAAATACAATTCACAGGGACTTGGAGTAGAAGACTGTGGATTTGCATGTTAACAGCAAGGCTCGTTGGTTGCAAAAACTGAAGAGGTTAAAGTTCTGTCCTCAGTAGTTGTTCCAGGATGATAGTGCAATCAGTGACATGTGACCACAAAAAAAAAGCAGTTAGAAACTAACATTTCTTAGGTACTGTGCTCTGGTGAAGACCAAGACTTTTTAAAAAGTAATCATTGAGAAGGATCTGAAGAGACTATTGAATCTTTTCTTTTGCAATGAGTCATAATAAATTATAAAATATTCTTTAAATATGCTTCTCTCATCTGTTCTCTAAGTCCTTCAGTAACAGGAATTCCTCAGCTTTCCTTGTAATTCCACGTTATTTTCAATGCCTGAAACAGTCCTTGTTACGAAGGAATCCCACTGGTACTTAGACACTGACACTGACTGCTCATTTCTAGTATTCTGTATTCTAGCTTTTAGTGTCAAAGCGTTGGTTAGAAAAATAGTATGTTTGTGTTGGCTGGAGAGATCTTTGGTTGAGCAGTGAGAGAAACTGCAGGATAGTTTTAAAAATAATAAGGTATGCTTGGTTATGTATGCTGAGATACTTCTGTGAGTATCCTTGACAAAGTGTGTTGGTTGGTAAATTCAGACTTAAGTTTTGCTGTAATGCTCCCGGGTTGTAAACTTATCCTTTACTGACCTCCAGTTTGCTTGCTGACAAAATTAAAGACAGTAAAAGGTGAACTGATTTGAGGTTATAAATAAAAGTAGCGGAAGAGAATGTATTGAGCTTGTTCGTTTCTCTGTGTGCCAGTATAGGAGTCTTCAGTGGCGAAAATGCAATTCATAAGGCACACGTTTCTCCTGTGTCAAGTATCAACAAGCAGTGAGCTCCTCCTGGCAGCCTTGCCAGTGACTAAAAAGGAAGTATCAGCAAGCAGCAAAGTATCTGAGTAGCCAGTGGTACTGGGGTCAGACAGAAGTAACACTGTGCTGCTCCTTGATAGAATGGAGAAGGTGAAGGTCCTAGAGCTAGTTTCCTTTGGCTTCCTTGTGTGAAGGGCACACAACCTACAGAAGTCTTCACCTGTGGAACTTGTACGTATCAGTGATATACGCAGGGGCCAAGATTGGAAACTTAACATCAAGAAAAGATATCTACATCCTTTAAAGGAAAACTTTGAAGGATCAATTTGAAACTAAGGAGTAGCTAATTCAGCAGCATGTAGCTGTTTGGATTCCTACAGTCTTATCTTAGATCTTAATGAGAATTGAACAAAAAGAACAATGAGAATCTGAACCACTTCTTTTTCTCCTTCTTTTCCCCTTTTCTCCGTTCCCAACTGTAGTGTTCTTTTGAGTGCTGTAAGTGGAGAAGACACTCAGGACCGTACTGACCGACTGCTTTTGACACCATGGGTTAAATTTCTGTGGGAATCATATCGGCAATGTTTGGATCTTCTCCGAAACAATTCTAGAGTGGAACGTTTGTACCATGATATTGCACAGCAAGGTGAGTTGAAAAGATGGAAATTTACAGCGTAAGGAGATTGTGGACTTCTGTGTTACATACTGTAAAACTAGAAAATGAGAGGTTATTTCTGTCTGACTATTGCATTAGAGTTAAAACTACGTTGATCTCTTATGCATATGCATGCACACACACACTGTTCTTAAAATTACAGTTTTCTTGTGGAGGTTTCTGTACGCTAAACTTTTATTGCAACAGAATATGCAAGGAAAAAGTTATTTTTTCCTGGATATACTGAGAATAACTTATTAACTTCTGAATAGTATTTTACTAGGAAAAGGGCTTGTCTGATTCTTCCTGCCATTATTCTGCAGAAAAAATAATTTCTAAGAATGGGTACTTGTGTGCTCATCTTTTTTTCTTAAGGGGGAATGAGGAGTGGAAAATATGTTCCATCTTTATGCGTAACTTGAGGCTCTGTATCTTTTGAAAAAAAGCTGCTAGGTTTTTACCTCTAGGCCCAAACTGTGCAAATATATTAGGTAAAAATGGCCATCAGATGAGTTCTAGGTGCCTTAGTGTGTATTTAAGTCTTTGTGCAACAGTATCAAGAGCTACTATTTTGACTGTTCCTGGTAGAGATACTTCAGGGTTTTCAGTGGCAATGGCCCAGCGCAGTCAGGTTTTTGAAAGGAGCTGTAGGATCAAAGACATTTTTTCCTGTTATCTTCAGCCTTTTGAAAGCTTCATTTAACTTTACCATACTAGATGGCTTGAGAATTTTTTCCCACATTTTATGAAGGCGAAGCTTTAATTCATGCTCTTCTCAGAATTGTATTTGCACATAGTTCAAAACAAAATCTAGAATCGCTGCTTAAATCAGAATGTTCTCATTTGATTCAAAGCATTCCCTCTGCTCCTTAAGCTTAATTGCGTAGAAACATCTTAATTTTTTGAGGTCAAGCTGGTAGTGCTCTGCATTGTAACTTATTATGCGTGACTGATTAGATCTTGTTTGCTATGTCTTTGGACTGTAAATGAAGATTCTTTAAATGCATCGATTTACATATTTGAATCCCATTTAGGACTACAATGAAATCACCATGAGCAAACATTCTAAATTCGTGTTTTTGCAGCTTTTAAGTTCTGCCTGCAGTACACGCGTAAAGCGGAGTTCCGTAAGCTCTGCGATAACCTGAGAATGCATCTGGGGCAGATCCAGCGTCATCATAACCAAAGCACAGCAATCAACCTCAACAACCCTGACAGCCAGTCCATGCACTTGGAGACCAGGCTTGTGCAGCTTGACAGCGCTATTAGCATGGAGCTGTGGCAGGTATGCAGCAGGCCTCCTCTAATCACACGGTAGCATCCAACCTTTCCAGAATCTCTGCCATGCAGGTCATGTTTCATGGTGTGTGCTTCAAGGTAAAAACAGGAGAATAGTTGAAGAATAAACTCCTTAGTATCTTGAATGCGGTATTATTTGTGTGTTATACTTCGTCTGATGTTTCTGGAACTGCTGTTTTCATGTAGTGCTTCAAACCAAGCCTGTGCTTGTAGTAGTTAGTGGTGAAGTGGTTGGAGTTGCTTTGAGTTGGGAGAGGGAGAAGTTGACTGACGTCTTCATCTCTTACATGTTGTGTTCTCGTGGACTACATCACTGGGAAGTGGTTGGCAAATGTCAAACCCTGTTGTTAGGCTGGGGCCCCAGCACTTCCAACTGAGGTACATCAGTGTCTAGTCAGCGAGGGCGCTTTCAGAGTAAGTTTTTCAAAAAGGTGCTTTGCTTTTGGAATCTTTCTAACGTCAGATTCCTAAAGAATCAGAGTTGTTCTATCTGTGAACTTGGAGAATGCTCTCTGTTAACACCGATTCCTTTTTAGTTTTAAAAGTTGTTATATATAAGGCATTTCCAAGGTACATTTTTGTTTTTAGGGAAACTAACCTTTTTTGATCACAGATGTGATTTGTATGAAAACAGTAAAAAGAGTAAATAGTAGAATTGGTAGAATGATAGAAATGGTTTTTTCTTGGTTTGTAGATTGAAAATCTGAAAAAAAGTTTCCAAAAAAACCCCCAATTAAATAACCTTTAATTCCCCGTTTCTAACAGATGAGAGTTAATGGGTTTGCAGTACGTCCAAATAATTTCTTTATTATGGAGGAAATTTTTAATTACATGTAGCTGCCAGAACTGGAGATGACAGCTTTCAGTGGTATTAAATAAAGGTAGTCTTTGTGGAATCACAGAATGACTTGGGTTGGAAGGGACCTTGAAGACCACCCAGTTCCATCCCTTGTGATAGCACCCACTAGATCAGGTTGTCCAGGGCCCCATCCAACTTGGCCTTGAACACCTCTAGGGATGGGGCATCCACAACATGTGACTTATTGGTTGTAGTTTTATAGTCTTTAGTGAATTTTCATTTTTTTTCCCTTTTTGCAGGGTTGCAAAAACTTCCTAAAAGTAGTGTGTTTGTTTTTTAGGAAGCTTTCAAAGCAGTGGAGGATATTCATGGGCTATTTGCCTTGTCTAAGAAACCACCCAAACCACAGCTGATGGCAAATTACTATCACAAAGTGTCAACTGTCTTCTGGAAATCAGGAAATGCTCTTTTTCATGCATCCACACTTCACCGACTTTATCACTTATCGAGAGAAATGCGAAAGAATCTCACGCAAGAGGAGATGCAGAGGTGGGCAAAGATATTTAATGTGATTTTAGATTCTATTTCTAACCTTGTAGATTCAAAAATAAGCTAAATTGTACCCCAAAAGAAGCAGATAACGTATAACCTGTATGGCTATGAGCAGCTTTGCCTAAAGTGGCCAGTACTAATTGCCCCCAAAAACTAGAGAAAGAAGGATATTTTACAAAGCTACAGTGTAAGTAATGTGAACATCAGGATTACCTTATTTAAGCTTCCTTCTTCTCTACTGACAGGGAATCTAAGCAAGTTTACGAAGTACCTAGTTTTTGCTTTCAGTTTCTATTCTGACTGGTGATACCTACACCGGTAATAGGGAAGTCTTGGGAAGTAAACTTTTCCTTAATATCTGCAAGTGTGTGTAGCCAAATGACCTTTAATTTTTTTTGGTGATAAAGTATGGTATCTGGCAAGGGTTTTGAAGCATGCAGAATCATTGGCTGCATTAAACTCTGAAACTCATTTACAGGTATTTATAGAATCAGTCTGGTGGGAATCAACACTGTAGGGAATTCTTACATTCCTGTTCATCTGGTACTAAGGTCAACATTTAAATATTTAATGTTACTTGCATTGTAACATCAGAAGGCACCTCTAGCAATAATTTCTTAAAAAGCAATGTAATCAAAATGACTTGCATGGATTTGGAATAAAGTAAGTTTGGAAAGGTGCTGCTTTCTGCTGGTTTCATTATTTTATACTATTTTGATATTTTACAGAGGCAGCTTCAATTTATTTTGTCTCTGTGTATACATACATGTGTGTATATATATATATATATACACACGTATAAGTAATGAAAACGTGTTACCAAAATCTTTTTTGTGATTACTGAAGAGCACTGCATATTGTACTTAGTGCACAGTTGCCATCTTTTCAGTTATTGCTGTTTTTTTTCCTGTTCTGCATTATGAATGCTAAGTATTCCTACTCTTGAATTGGCATGTGTATGAAAATGAAGTAGTATTCTCTTGCAGTTCATCTTTTGTGGTTATACTTCGTCAACAGGATGTCCACTCGAGTCCTTTTGGCCACTCTGTCAATTCCTATAACTCCTGAGAGAACTGATATCGCCCGCCTGCTGGACATGGATGGCATCATTGTTGAAAAACAGCGGCGGCTGGCCACCCTGCTAGGTCTTCAGGCCCCGCCGACACGTGGCAGTCTTATTAATGATATGGTAGGTGGTAGTGTCTGGATCAGATCTCTTAAACTCAGTCTTCTTTTTGGACTTTTTTTTGTTCTAGAAGCGCTGCGCCTAGTTAAGGGATGGCAATTTCAAAATTGAAACAGCTTTGTGTTTAACTGTATATAACTTATAGTTAAAAATTGAGATTCACGGGAAGGACTGTTTGGAAATGGTGGTGGTAATGAAGGGCCTGAATCCTTGTGTGCAGAACAGAGCAGTATTTGGTGTTGTCCTGTATGTCACCCAGGCAACAAATGTCTTGCTTTTCAAACTCTGAGGGGTCTGAAAAGCATTGTGAACCACAACTTTTTTTCCCCCTCTCTAAGGAGAGGCCTGTTTATTAAATGTAGCTCCAATAAGCTCGGGGCAGATAAATAGTGGAGGATAAGGACTTAGCTTATTATGAGAACATCCTTTTGTTTCATTAGAAGAGAGGCCAGATTTATCCGTCTTCAGACTCTTCTGGGTATTTACAAACAAATTAGGCATTCGGTCATGGATCCTTTTCAGAGGATGCTTGAATTTCTTGCTTTCGTTTGCATACATACCTAAAACTTACATTCAAGGTTCACTTTATGTTGGTTTTTCTTCTGGTACTTCTCTAGTTTGCCTTAAAAACACAATTTAAAATGTCAGTTGTAAACTGAGACGTATGGTTTTTAGTTTGGATGTGGGCCTATGTCTGTGTAGTGGGACTGTAGGTCTGTAATACGTTGAGGGTGACACTCCAGTCTAAATAATTACCATGCTGCTATGTTTATCTAGTTTCCCATTGTTAAATATGGTTAACTGGTATAGTGTACAGTTATTGTCACTATAATTAGAAATGTTTTAATTAAAAAGTCAATGAACTGTATTAAGAGGTACATGTGGTGCCTATTCAACTTCTGAAATGCAAAATTCTTAAAGCATAAATATTTGTTAATATTTATTTTGAGATCTTTGTGGTTTTTGTTGTTGTTAACGTTAGGTGAGGTTCAACGTAGTCCAGTATGTTGTTCCTGAAGTGAAGGAACTTTACAATTGGCTTGAAGTTGACTTTCACCCGCTCAAGTTATGTAGCCGTGTCAGCAAGGTAAGTTTTGTAGCTGGGTGCGTAGTAATTGGTCTTGGCTAACAGTCTGTTACTTAAATATAATTTATGGTAAGTATCAGATAGCCTTTTCTGTTGCCAGAATTTTCAGTAGGAGGCTTTGTTTGGTCAAATTCCATTAAAACTGTACGTGTATAGTAGCTGATATGTAGCACACTAGCTTATTGAAGCAGCATAAAAGTTCATTCAGACCTCTAGGGTGCTCTGTAAGGGCACTGAATTTTGGGAATATATCGGAAGGTCTTGAGAGTGGAAATGCTACTGAGTTAAATTTGACTTAAATATGAAGGAATGAGAAAACTGCGTGTGTGAAGATGAAGGTGTGCGTGCAAGTGGATTGTGTAGGAGGTGAAAAAATATACCATAGACTTACTATCTGAACTATAAAAACTATACCGTAGTTTTTACTACCTCAACGTAGTGTATTGGGAATTATGTGAGATCTTGTAGACTGTGTTGATGTAAGTTCTGCAATTAATGAAGCACATCACATTCTTTTTCTTTGATAGTGGGAACAAAGATATTTGAAGTGCTAAAAAGAACTTGAAGGTAAATTAGCAGTGTGGTTGATGTTGCCAGTACTGTCAGTCACCTTCATACAAAAAGTGTTAGCTATCATAAAAAGATTCTGATAAAAAGATTGACTTTGGTAAAACAACCTAGTATCTGGACATAAATGCTGTTGTTTCATGAGCTGTAAAATGGGAGTATTTAAGGCTTAGTATTTTGATGCTGAAGTTTTAAGTGTTGGTGCAGATTAAGTAACTTTTTAGAATTTTGATAGGTTCTGAACTGGGTGAAAGACCAAGCTGAAAAGGAACCTGAACTGCAGCTGTATGTTCCTCACCTGCAGAACAATACCATTCTTCGCCTTCTGCAACAGGTATGAATCAGGAAAATGTACGTTCCTAAGTGTGCGCGAGTTAGAAAACGCTTTGGAAGAACACTGAACTGGAAACTTCCATGCTGAACTAAATTGCTTCTGTCAACTAGAAGACCATTAATATTTCTAAATACCTTTTCCAGTATATAACCCATATCTTCAGGTTTGTACTTCATTTAGGTACAGCCAAAGTAACTGTACGTAATAGTGGTTGAATACAGTGACGCAGTCTTTTGCCTAGATTTTCTTCGTGACAGATCTATGAAGTTTTATTTAAGGTAATTTGTTGTGTCTTAAAGCTTTTTGGAATAAGGTTTGGGTGCGTTTCTTTTTTTGTCTAGGTGTTCTCTGAAATGCACATTTCATTGACCTGCTTTCCTTATAAGTGATGAGCAGTGTTATTTCTGGTGTGCTAAAGAAATCCGTAAAGGCTAATTAGCAGCATAGCTGTGTGTAGCTACTGCTGCCAGTCTCCTTTATACAAAGAAGCCATGCGGGAATGGCTTTTAATCTTAGGTTACATTTGAATACAGTACTGAAAGAAAATCCTAATGTTTCTTTTCATATATAGGTGGCCCAGATTTATCAAAGCATTGAATTTTCTCGTCTGGCTACCCTGGTTCCTTTTGTTGATGCTTTCCAGCTGGAACGTAGTATTGTCGATGCAGCCAGACATTGTGACTTGCAGGTAAGCGCTGTCAGAGTACTTCTGTGAAGTGGTGTGTGGATTCATGGGTATTATGTTGGATGAAAACTAGCTGGTAGACATTGAACACAAGGAAGATAGTGATTTTTAAAAAACAAAACATGGAAATTAAGCAAAATTTTATTCAGTGCTATTTTTCTTCTACTAATTTGGCATTTCCCTTAGTTTGAGAAATGTTTTTTAAATTAATTTCTGCTTTGTTGACCTCCATTGGTCATAGGCAGAGCAAGAGAGAATGCATTTAAAAGCAATAAATAATAGTCCTATTTTATTTTTCACGCTTTTTTTTTTTTTTTGCAAAGGTTCGCCTCGACCATACTACCCGGACATTGAGTTTTGGCTCGGATTTGAATTACTGTACTAGAGAAGATGCTCCACTGGGCCCTCAGCTACAAAGCATGCCTTCTGAGCAAATTAGAAATCAATTGACTGCGATGTCCTCAGCTCTGGCTAAGGCTCTTGCAGTCATTAAGCCTCCTCACTTGCTGGTGAGTAATCCTAAATCTTCTGAAAACATTGACGAATCCTGACATTCCCCCAAGTGTGTTGTGTGATGTGTGCCAGTTGCCCTTACGCAGCCTTTTATTAGTTTTGGCTTGTGTGATCTGCTGCTAATTCCAGTAATCTGCTTTCTGTGCAGTGGTAATGATATTGTTACTGGTGTCCCCTCTCTTCAGAACAAATACTTTCTCCTTGAGGTGTTAATATATACAAATGCAGCGTAGCATTAATTCATTTTTGTTAATGACCAGATATCCTTCTGCATCTGTTGCATGACTGTTCTAATAAGCTTTCTGCTGTAGCAAGATATATTTGTTTTGAAGTTGTGAGATCATACTTGAATATTACACCAAGGAGTTGCTTGGTTTGCCTTTCCTTGACATAGGAAAGGCACTGAGCTATCTAATGATTAATTTAATGGGACGCTGCAAGGATCTGAGTAGACAGGTTGGTGCTTCGGTATGTTTTGCTTATTTTCAGAAGTGTGCTGCTCCCCTTTCAGAGCATTGTGATAATGATCTCTGACGCAGTTTGTCAATAATGAGCTCCATTTAATACATTGTGCATTAGGTAGAAATGTAAGCTAAGAACTTGACACTTTTTAATAACTTATTTTCATGAATGTGCTCTCTCATGTTAGATGTCTCTTCATTTTTATCGACTTTTTTTATTCTATAAGTGTTTTTATGCTTCTGAAGAGCAAAGAATGATTCCTAAATGCACCCAGCTAGTTAGTATTTGGTCATAACTAAAATAATGTCAAAAAGTACACAAGAGGCATGAATTTAAATTGCTGTTTTTTGCATATCAAGTTTAGAATATACCATGTAATAACTTAGCCATAGCTGGGTCTGCAGAGCTAAGGCTTGTTTAAAATTTTGCATGCGTTTTTTGAAAATCTAGAGCCTGCTGCTCTGCTGCCTTTTTTTCTTTCTGGAGAAATTGATGTTTTAAGAAACCTGTAATGTGATTTCATAGTGGAATCTAAAAACACGAACCAAAGATCCCACAACTGAAGAACTGTCTTGTCTTTCCCTCTCACTGGGGCTGTTGGACTCAAGGTCGGACTCACTGATGAGCTCAGCTCACATTTCAGGTTCTACAGAGCCCTGTAGGAGCGAGGTCTGAGTCACGCTGGGATTGCCAGCGTGCTTGGGTTGTGGCAAGTTTAAACCTTCACTTCTCTTAAAAGAGCAGGGGTAATTTCTTTCCTTTGCTACATGCTTATGAACGAAAGATTGTTTAGCAAATACAGAAAACAATTTTTCCTTATCAGAAAAAAGGCTGACAGCAAGATGTCCATATTGGATGCTCTGTCCAAGTTGGAAATAGTAAGTTATATTCCTAAAATACCAGCACACAAAGTAGGACTGTATCAAGACACCAAATACTAGCTTGCTTGCGTTAGCTTGAACGTTTGGTAGTTGTTTTGTAGTGTTTAAGATCAGAATATTTCATGTAGGTTTTCCCCTAAAAAGAGTTTTATTCATACGAATTGTAGGCTTAAATAAAATACAAATAAAGCATATTTTATCTTTAATAGATAGAAATGACAGGTGGTCTTCTACCTGACATGTCAGTATGATTAGTCGAATAAGACAAACTTGATAATGTGCTTGATAGCGCTAGCATAATTACTAATATTTAATATTGATCTATGGGATTGGAGAAGTTTTAGAACAAATGGATATCTATTCTCCACTATTCAGATAAAAACGTGACTCTTCAAGTGGATAAAAACTCCTAATTTTCTGTCAAATTTATCACAATTTACGAAGTCATTAATTTCATCTGAAGCTTTTTATTTTCATGTTTCTGGCACCCTCATTTGTCTTTAAGTGCTTGTAGATCTGCAACAAAGTGGGGATGTTCCAGCGTTATTGTTTCATGCCCTGGAAGGGGCAGACTACTAAAAATACCTCTGAGCTAACTCACATTTCACGAACAGCAGGACTGAGTGCTTGCTGTGAGCTGATTAGGCTGCAGTGTTTGGTGCTTGCTGGTGTGGTTAAAATGGGCAGCACCCTCAGCCAGCGCAGTTAGAGCTCGTCACGTGCAGGGCGTGAATCTCTACAAAGAGCGAGTAGACAGCTTTGGAGCAGAATTGTGGGGTGGGCAGAAGGAAGCTTAAAGAATGGTCTATATGCAATCAAGTGCTTTTCATAACTTAATTAAAATGGCTCTAAAACAAAACCTAAGCACATTAACAACACAGGAGTTTGTGGTGGTTGATGATGTGAAGGGTCTCTTCCACAGATTCTATGAAATACGCTACATGTAGTGCTCTGTGTAGAGAGAAACCAGATGGGTTCCCCCCATCTCTTTCAGGTAGTGAGTCTTACCTATCACTAGCATGTATATGTGCAGTATTTCTGAACAAAGTGTGAAAATAACACACCTAAAATAGGTACTGCAGGACACTGTCTGATACAGACAGCTTTTGACTCCATTTGCACGTGGGTCTGTTGAGTTGACGCTACCTTGTATGCCATGTGGAGGAGTGAGTAGATTTGCCATTACAGTTGCATTTCCATGCAGTTGGCAAGTTTGGGGAATAAAATAAATTTTGAGATTTCTTTGAGAAGCATTTGCTATGCTTTCTGCCTTTTTAAAGAGATGCTACATTCATCACTGTCTTATTCATAATTTAAATTCAGCAAGAGAAGGAAGAACAGCATCAGCTGGCAGTCACTGCCTTCTTAAAGAATTCGAGGAAGGAGCATCAGCGCATTCTTGCACGTCGTCAAACTATAGAGGAAAGAAAAGAGCGTCTTGAAAGTTTAAACATTCAGCGCGAAAAAGAAGAACTGGAACAGCGTGAAGCAGAATTACAAAAAGTCCGGAAAGCTGAGGAAGAGAGACTGCGCCAGGAGGCAAAGGAGAGAGAAAAGGAACGTATCCTGCAAGAACATGAACAAATCAAAAAGAAGACTGTTCGGGAGCGCTTGGAGCAGATTAAGAAGACTGAACTGGGAGCCAAAGCATTTAAAGATATTGATATTGAGGTAGGCAACTTATTATTGAAGTATTGAGTAATTTTTGTCTTTTTTTTCCTAGGCTGATTGAATTTCATGGTTTTTAGTAGTTTAATACTGTAATTGGTCTTACAGTCACCTAGAATTCAGAATGCCAGTTTGGCACTTAAATGTTTAAGTTGCTCAGTAATGTAAGTTGAGCCTTAATACTGAATTTGGATGGAATTTATTTTACCTGGAGGAATGAAATCCAGCTGTTTTTTATTCCTCCTTCCCTCTCCCCCTCCTTGTTGGTGAAACAATATCTGATATATGAAAGAGACCTTCAGGTCCTATTTTGTTGTATCTGGACCGTGTCTCAATTAAAAATCAGGATACAAATGCTTTACAGAGCTTTAAAAATGAAATAAAAGTTACCCAGAAGAGAGGAAAAGAGACTGAGAATGCTTCTGATGCATTTTTTTTAAAGTTACGGGGAAATCTGCAGAAGCTTAAGTAAATAACTAAAACTGCATTTGTGACAAAAAATGTTTATTTTGTATTGATAACTTGGCTGTAGGATCTTGAAGAATTGGATCCTGACTTCATTATGGCTAAACAAGTTGAACAGCTGGAGAAAGAAAAGAAGGAACTCCAGGAACGTCTGAAGAATCAGGAGAAAAAGGTATAAACTACTAAGGGTACAAAGCTGTGTATGCAACATTTTAGTGAGTGGTTGCGAACTCGTGTGTGTATGTATTAACATTTTGAATACCATTTTTTAAATGTACAAAGCTAAAAAGTAAGCGCGTTACAAACCAACCAAGTTTTTAGGATTGATGCACAAATTTGTTATATTTATTGGAGTTGATTTGAAACTGGGCCCTTAAGTCGTGTGTGAACTGGGTCGTATTTGGGAGAACTTGTAATTGGAAAGTCTTCAGAGAAGATGAAATGCCAGGAGAAGGTGAGGCCACTACAGGAGCTAAATTAATTAATTGTATTATTCCTTACTGAAGCAGAGGAAAATCCCTTGATAGAGTCCTAGCTTGCAGAAGAGGATCTGCCTGTAACTTGTGTAATTGTAAGTGTGAGGAATGTCCTGCCAGAGTAAATGAAAAACATACAGCCTGTGCGAGGTGAAACTAACCCAGGGCTTCCACATCTTTTCAAGAAAGAACCAGAGGTTATGCCACACTGTTGGTAATTCAGTTCACGGGAAACTGACTTGATGCTAGAAAGTCGTGAATGTGATGCTAGTTAATTTGTTGTGAGGGGGAGCTGAAAATTGGTGATGCTGAGACTAGACTAGGAGGAGTATGGTACATATGCCTGCGTCTACTACATCCTTTCCTAGGAATGTGCGTAATTGCCAGTGCTCAAGCCAGGTGTTTAGTTAGATGCGGCTTTGAGCTGGTCCAGTGTGGTTACGTAACAAAGATATATTGGAGAACTTTCCAGATACTGTTTTTTAGGAGATG
Organism: Anser anser; assembly: GCF_964211835.1. Taxonomy (NCBI): domain Eukaryota; kingdom Metazoa; phylum Chordata; class Aves; order Anseriformes; family Anatidae; genus Anser; species Anser anser. Next base: position 35,416,381 of record NC_139727.1, on the reverse strand, counting down.
TTGACGATTGTGTTCCACGTTTCTTTGCATTATGACATTCTAAAGGTATGCTATCTTTATTTAGATCGACTATTTTGAACGGGCAAAGCGCTTAGAAGAAATTCCTTTAATAAAGACTGCCTATGAGGAACAGAGAGTACGTGATATGGAGCTGTGGGAGCAACAGGAAGAGGAAAGGGTAAGAATTCTTATTCAGGTGATAAAATCTGTTAGCTGTGAATAAAAAATGGCAGTTTGGCGCTGTCTTTTTCCTGGCTCAACCCAAGACAAGAAGGGAAAAAGTTGGTATGAAAAATTCTTAGTTTTCCAATTGTATTGTGCCAGTGGGCAGCAGCCTCTTTTGGCTTGGGTCTAAAAGAGGAAAAGATAATTTGAGAAGTGACTGAGGTAGACTGAATGCAAATATCTGAAGTAAAATCTTACTATATAACTTTTTCTTATCTATTTTTAGATCACCACTTTGCAGTTGGAGCGTGAGAAAGCCCTTGAGCATAAGAACAGACTCTCAAGGATGTTGGAGGATAGAGATTTATTTGAAGCCAGGCTCAAAGCCTCGCGACGAACAGTTTATGAGGTATGTGGTAAATGGTATTGTAATCAAATGTTCCTCCAAATTTAGGAACTCAACTTGTGACCCAGTGATTCTTCATGAAAATTACAAACAAATTAGAATCTACAATGGCTCAGAATTATAAAATAACTTACTGCTTTGACTAAAATATCTATATTCTTGCACCCATTCCGAGGTATTACTACTTACAATTTATGGCAACTTCTGAAACAGCTTATGTGGAAAATGAATACCTAAAAGCATTTTTTTTAAAATGCAATTAGTAAGAGATTATCGGGTACCGTATGAGCAGCCAGCTGTATCTCTAGAAGTACTTGGACTTACTGTGGTTATGGCATACTTAAAATAATATAGAAGCTGAGAAATACATAGAAATACTTGCCTCATTTTTACCTTTTTCTTTGAATTTGAAAGTTTTTTTGATAGTCCAAGTATTTGGTACTTCAAATTACATTTTATGTTTGCTAAATTTAATAAATTAGACCAAGAGGGTAGGGAAAGAACAAGGCCTTTGTTTCTTGCTCTGCTTTTTGAAAAGTCTGTTTTCTGAGACCGGTAGCTTTGATTATTTGGCTATGTTGCAGTCAAAACTGGTTGGGGAAAAAAAAAATCTGTGTATAAGTAACTGTATATGGTTCTCTGCTATAGGTATAGGTAACTTATTGAGGTCAGTAACCAGGTAATGTATTTACTTTCCTTAAAAATGCAAACACAGGACTGAAGTTGTACGTGCTCTGTCTTATAAGTAGGAGTATATTCCCTTATACCAAATTTGCTGCAGAAGAAGCTTAAAATGGTAAACAGAAATACATTGCGGTTAGTTTATTTTTCTCTACAACTTTATTTAACAATCTGTATAATTGTCCACCTCTTAAACATTACAGTTCTGGTGGTTTCAAGTGTGTTTTCTGTATTTCAGGATAAACTCAAACAGTTCCAGGAAAGGCTAGCAGAAGAGAGGCGTAATCGTTTGGAGGAACGCAAGAAACAACGTAAAGAAGAAAGACGCATCACTTATTACAGAGAAAAGGAGGAAGAAGAGCAAAGGTTACGAGAAGAACAACTGCTTAAAGGTATGATTTGAGGATATTATTTTCCTTTCTGATTTCCCTGTTTCCACAGTATTGGAGGAAGTCTTCTAATCTTCAGTCAGTGGTAAAGGCTCCGTTAGTTGCTGTTAGTTATTTTACCTTTGCATTTTACCCAGTACACCTTCTGAATGCACGCTTGTACAGCATAGAGATGAAGGCAGAGCATTACAGGGGAAAGGAAAAACGAAAGCAAATGAGTGCTTCCTGCCCTCACGTTCCCTCAGACATGAATAAAGGAGGAGATAAAGTAAAAGGGAGGCTAATGAAAAATTGAATCTTTGATTTTACTCATTTAACTTGTGTTCTGACCCCTTCTTTGTCTACATCTGAAAGATTAGAAGGGGAATATTGGCGGCAGATCAAGAACCCAAGACTTGCAAACAACTCATGCAAATTGTTTTGTGAACAGTGTTCTCTGGTAGCCAATTTCAAAGCTTTCAGAAGAGGTGATAAGTAACCTGAAGTAAATTTCTGTCCTACTTGTAACTTGGATTGCAATTACGATTTTTTTCAGTGTGTGTTTGAGTTCATGATCACACAATATTTTAAAATGAATAAAAAAATCCAGAGGTCCTGGATATCAATCTTATGATCATACTAGCTGACTTTTTGTTTGCCCTCTTCTAAGAAAGAGATCCCCTACCATACTTGATGTAGTTACTGATACTTTAGGTGGCATTTTTGTGGTCTGTTTGTGTAAGTAAGTAACACGTGGGTATTGGAATGTTTTTCTTACTGTCCTAGCTAGCAGCTATTGTTCAAGGTGTCAGGGTCATGAATATATCAAGGGTTCTTTTCCTATTGCCTTGGAGTTAGGATACTTCCAGAAAATAGATTGTGGTTAAACATGTCTTGTGTAATGCTTACTTGGATTTTTATTTTTAAAAGGAAATGGAAGGGATTGTATTTTGTAACCTTTCTTTGGATATAGCAAAGTAATGTAATTCCTAATACATTCTTCTTATTCTTCCAACTCTGCAGAGCGTGAGGAGAAGGAACGCATAGAGCGGGAGAAACGTGAGCAGGAACAGCGTGAATACCAAGAACGTGTCAAAAAACTGGAAGAACTAGAAAAGAAGAAACGTCAAAGAGAAATGGAGATAGAAGAAAGAGAGCGTCGTCGAGAAGAAGAACGAAGAGGTCTGGATGACCCATTTTCAAGAAAGGTAGGTAAATACATGCAAGTGTGTTTTCTTGACTGCTCTTTTTTCTGTAGATTATTTGGAAAAAATTGGCAACACAAAAATAAGAGGTTAAAAAAAAGTTGTGGCACAAGTGACTAATATTTAAATTATTAGTGTCCCTTTCAGCTCCTTATTGGTATCTGTAATCTGTAATAAAGTAAAGCAAAGATACTACCAAATCACCAGGTTGTTCAAAAACTAAAGAATAAAGACCTGATGAATGAATAAAGAATTATGCAATAAAATTAAAAAAAAAAAAAAGGTGTGACTTCCCTTTTACAAGTATAAGTATTTGGGAATGTCATTATCCCAGTCCAATGGGAGACAAAGAGAAAGTTATTTTGCAGATCATCTTTAATGATTTTAGAAATGGAACTGAGTACTGCAAGCCTTCTAAACTCCCGCTTTTTTGATCGTTATCAATAAGAGAGCTAGTTTTAAATTTCACCCACCATAGCCATTGTCCTTGTTCAATGAATGCCTCATTGGATAGCACTGTGAAAACAAGCAATCAGAGCTTGTAGAAATTGTTTTGGTGATTGTTTATCTGATAGACTGTATTATCACTGGTATTTTTCCACAGAAGAGGTATTCTTAGCCATGGGCACTTGACTATATGGAAAAGCTGACTTAAGTTCTGAGAGAGATCTCTGTACCACTTGAAAAATGCCACTTGCAGTTCTGGAATTCTTTGGTTGCCCGTGTTTGTTGGGATCATTTACAGAAGAAGATTATCAAAAACATTTAGATATACACAAAGAGTAGTGAATGCGAGATCTTGCCCTACTTGTGTATCTCCCCATATTGAACCATAAACTTTGTCAAATTAAAACATTTTTCAAAGAGCAGTAGCAAACTGGACTACCCCATTTTAAATGTGTGATTATTTGAAATGTTAGTTTGTGTGGTTTACCTGATTTGCTGCTTAGGGTGGAATTTAGGAATAAATATCTCCGTAAGAAATAATTTAAATTGATTCTCTTTGTCCAGCAATGGGCAGAGGTGCTCTACCTTTATTTAAAAAATAAATAAAATTATTGCTCTGCCTTGTATCTAAGCATTTGTGTGAATGCCTTGAGGTCCCATGTTCAGTGCTATATAAATCCAGAATAAAATGGTCTCTGCTGCATAGAGCTTACAGTTTATTCAGTCACATTTTCTGATGTGATTAGAAAGCACAAAACAAGGATTTTTTTAAAAATAATTTCTACTGCTGTTACCCAGCAGGAAAGTGAAACTGTTACGTCTTTGTGTCATCAGCTGGTAGCTATGGCTCACTGAAGCTGTCATTCATAAGCTTGTTCATAAACATTTGAGTGTATTAACTTCACGTGCATCCTACTGTTAGTAAAATGTGTGGCACAAAGGGATCATGTTTTAAAACAGCCATAAACAACATAGTTGGTTAAGACCATACTTCAGTTACTCAACCTCCTGGTACTTCAGTATTCTCTACAGTGTAACAACTGAGTTTTTAATGGCACAGCTTGCTCTGAACAGTGTAACTTACATGCTGAAAATCTTTATTCTAACATATACTAAAGGATGTTCCTAATTTTCTCTGATATATACAGGAATCTCGTTGGGGTGATAGAGGGGAGTCTGAAAGCTCCTGGAGAAGAGGTGGTGAGACAGAATCCGAATGGCGACGAGCTCCAGTGGAAAGGTAATTACTGGGCTCAGTATGTTGGGGGCTCCCTTTGGTTTACTAATGCTGCACTAACTGAATGCCTTTACATTTCTGCAAGTTACCCTCTGATTGCTTTATTAGAATCTCAAAATGGGAGATTCTATCTTGGAACTGATTCAGATAACGTTGCTCTTTTACTTAGGTTAGATACAAGGAGGCTGGCTGAAGGCCGCCTGCATCTGATAAACTTGCTTACTTGGTTTCTTTTTTAATTTAAAAGGTTGCGTCCCACTCAGACATTGGTGTCAGTTGTATAAGTGCAGATCTAGGAAAGATAACAAACAGAGTTCCTGGATGATGGAACTGTTTGAGATTTTCCATTTAGAAAGCTGAGAATAATATTTAAGAAAGGTAAAAGTCAAAATTCAGTGTCTTGAAAGCCATTCAAGTCCCAGAATGGCTCACAGAGCAAAAAATGTGGGCCATAAACTGAAACTAAGTTCTGAAAGACTGTTGAACAGAGAAGGTTTTCTGAAGAAAGAATATTTTGGAAGTACTTTGCACCTTTTTTTAGGTGCTTGTTCACATCTATGCTTTTTAGGTGTTTTGGATATATTCAGTGATAACAAAGACTGTTTATATGGTTTTAGTAGAAAAGGTCTTTAAAATTTGTTCATCCTTCTGCTCCACAACAGGGTGAATTGTGCATAAACTATTTCTGATGATGCACATACAACTGTTTTTAAAAGCCTGTGCTGATGAAAATACCACTGCTTGCTCTGATTGGCAGTATGTTTTATTGCTTAATTAGCCTTACAGATTAGATATTTATAAGTGTCTAACCTTAATTTCCAGTGCAGCAGTTTCAATCCTTACAGCTTACTCTGACTGCAGTGGAAGGAAACCAATTTACTGTATCCCTCTCTAGTAATTTATTTTAACGTATTGGAAAAGTATGATCTTTTGATAAACAAAATAGTGTTTCGTTCTTTCTTTAAAAGCTGTGCTGCCCTTCTTGGTAGCAGTTCCCTTTTTCTCCAATCACAGAATCAAAAATGGGATGAAACTCCCAGGTGAAGCGTTTAACTACTTGTAATGCATCTGTTTATATGCTTCAGTGTGATACGTTTTTTTCACAACAGAACGATGCTGGTGACGCATTCACTTTACAATCATATATTCAAGTTTTTCTGAAGAAGTGTTATCTTTGTTATTACTCAGCTTCCGCCCAAATTGAGCTGAGTGGCTGCTGAGGAGGAAAAATTAGGCATACTATGGATTTCCTTTTGCCTTTCACTAAAATACTGAAAAGAATTTAAATCATCTCTATGGAATTTTAAGTAAAATGGAACCTTTCTCAGTTATTTCCTTTTTCCCAGCTTAGAAAGCTAACAAAAATAAATGACGATGCTCAGGCACAACTGCAGAAGGGTGTAATTCTGCATTCTTTAGAAGCCCCTCATAGAACTTCAGTTGGAGTTTAGCCCTAAAAGGAAAAAAGGCAGAGGCATAGAGGACAGGGAATGAGATTTAATTTGCAGCTAAAAGTTGTCTGCAAAACTAGCACGCAGGTCCTGGCAGTCGTGGAGCAGCCAGCTGTCCTGTGCAGCCATCCCCAGAGCACCGCATTCCAGGTGATCGGCACGTTTCAGTGCTCTCAGTCTTTTCCAAACCATGACTCCAGTTACAAGCAAAACCAAATGACAGAAACACAGAAGAGGTCAGCAAGGACGGGCTGTCTCAGACAGCTGGCGGCTTTGTTGTGATATATAATGCTGTCTGTCTCTTGGACAGCACTGGCTTTTTCACAACTGGACTGGAAGTAGTGACTTGGATCCTTCAGTGTGCAAGAACGGTAGTTAGCTGTAAGAAGCAAGAGAGGGAAATAAAGCTATTGATCTTGCTGTGGTAGATACGAAGTTTTGTAAGGGAGAGAAGGAAGTCATTGCCAATATAAAAATATTACTAATATTGCAGTCGGGAAAGATGATGTTAACGCTTCCTATGTAGGAGTTAAAGTACTATGTAGGAGTTAACTAAAATCTGGTTGTTTTAGCAGAAAAAGTCATGTTATGGTGGTACCTCTTGTTTTCTCTCTAGATCACAGAAAATCCTTGCAGTGCTCTGAGGAACTGGGCATTTGTTGGAACAGTGAACTGGCAGCTAACGTAGATCTAGCATAGCTAGAACTAACGAAGTCACTGAGAGGGGCAGGGCAGTGCTGCGGGCTGCCAGACCTCAGCACAGCTCATTAGAGTTACTTCTCGTCTAGAAGCACGTAAGCATTTGCTGATAGCAGTATTAAGCCAAAGAAAATAGAAAAGGAGAGTTGACCTCATGCCTCTGCTATTTGTGGCTGAGTTAAGAGAAGCAACAAAAAAAAGTTAGAAACCTGTAACAGCGGTAGACACCCTGGTGTGAATGTTCCCAGTATGTTTCTGTCCAATTTGGAAAAGCCGTCAGCATGCCCCCAGCTCTGGAAGATCTCTGCATATTGCACTTCTAGAGGCTGCTGAAACACGGGTTATATGGTAGGAACTAGATGGCGTTGCTACCAGTACCGTTCCGTTATGTTCTTTATATTAAAGCACCCCTGGGTGGTTGTTTCTCTGAGATGTCTCCTACGGAGTATCGTGCAGGCAGGTTTCACACGTTCTGTATTTTGCTTATCCGATGCTGTTTGGCTCGGTTTCAGTAAACTTTTCAAGTGGGAGTTGTGAAAGTTCCAAGCAGGAAAGGATAGAATCTGATATATGAACTCCAAAACTGTCATGAGGGGAAAAATCTAAAAACAGAGGAGTCATTCCATCTGCAAATAATAGTTTAAAAATGAGATTATCAGAGAAATATAGAATGGTTTGGGTTGACGGGGACCTTAAAGCCCACCCAGTTCCAACCCCCTGTCATGGCAGGGACACCTCCCACAGCCCAGGTTGCCCAAAGCCCCATCCAGCCTGGCCTTGAGCACTTCCAGGGATGGGGCATCCACAGCTTCTCTGGGCAGCCTGGGCCTGGGCCTCACGAGCCTCTGAGTGAAAATTAGTAATAGTTAAAAGTCATAGGATTTTAAAATCGTTTTTTCTTGTAAATTAAGACCCTGAAACAGAACCTAGGTATGAATGAATTAAATATTTGTTCATATGAACTTTATAAACATTTCTCTACATATCTGTTACTTCAAAATAATCTGCAGATTTTTTAGAGGAGAAAATTAACCAATTTGAGTCTAAATGGAAATTAATACTGTCTTGTTTTTATCTCACAGCAGTAGTTGTATCCTCCCTTACTCTTCCAAAACTTAAAAACATCTTCTAGATGTCACTTTCTACTTGCTTATTCCTTGTGGTTTTGTAGAGATTGGCGTCGAGGAGAAGCAAGAGATGATGACAGACCTTTCCGGCGGGGGGATGACCTGCCCCGACGAGGGGACGATCTGCCCCGGCGAGGCGCTGCAGAAGACAAGGACCGTCCTTCGGTGGAACCGAGCGAGGACAGGCCACCGCGGCGTGAAGGGGATGAAGAGAGGCCACCTCGGCGCGAGGGGGATGAGGACAGGCCGCCCAGGCGTGCTCTGGATGAGGACAGGCCGCCCAGGCGTGCTCTGGATGAGGACAGGCCGCCCAGGCGTGCTCTGGATGATGACAGGCCGCCCAGACGTGCTTTGGATGATGACAGAGGGAGCTGGCGGGCTGCAGATGACGACAGGGGTCCCAGGCGCGGAATGGACGACGACAGGCCTCCCCGGCGTGCTCTGGACGACGACAGGCCGCCGCGACGCGCTCTGGATGATGACAGGCCGCCCCGGCGTGGCCTGGATGACGACAGGGGCAGCTGGCGTGCCACAGACGACGACAGAGGACCCAGGCGCGGGCTGGACGACGACAGGCCGCCCAGGAGGGTGCTGGATGACGACAGGCCGCCCAGGCGTGGGCTGGACGACGACAGGGGCAGCTGGCGGGCTGCGGACGACGACCGGGGTCCCAGGCGCGGGCTGGATGATGACAGAGGTCCCAGGCGCGGGCTGGATGATGACAGGGGGCCGTGGCGCAGCGCAGACGACGACAGGCTCTCCAGGAGAGATGATGACCGGGGGCCGTGGCGCAGCAGTGAAGATTCCAGGCCGGGTCCCTGGAGGCCATTTGGGAAACCAGGTAAAATAGCCTAATCGATCATCTTTCCTCCAAAGCACGCGTTAACCCAGCCGATAACGGGGGTGTCAGAGGAGAACCATCTCTGAGAATGTCTTCAGTAATTGCACTAACATGAACGCTCTGTTACTTGGTGTAATTAATCCTTTTCGTTTGGCTGAATTAAGCAAACAAACAAAGCACACACAGCAAAATGCAGCAGCGTTTATTGCTCGCCTTGAAGATATCTTAAGGTCACATAGTAATGCTGGTATTTGCCGTATGCAAAAACAAAATACACAAGTTTAATGCTTTGGGAGAGAAACGTTATCACTAGGTGAGCACACCTTCGTCTCTTTCCCTACCCTGGCTGAAAGTAACCTGCTAGGAAGGGTTTTGATGCATCATTCAGGTGGGTCTGGTTTTGATAAGGTTGTTATTTTTTAGTGTACAAAACTATTCCTGTTCCTACCATTCCTTTTTTTTTTCTTTTTTGAAAATCCCTTTTTTTTCCCTTTTTGAAAATCCCGCTCTGAGTAGCAGTTCAGACTAGCTGACCTTCTGAGGCCCCTTCTGACCTGCATTACCCTACTGCCCTCCTCTTGGATCATTTATTTCTAGTCCGAAGTCTTGCGGGTGGTGACTGCTACACCTCCTTCCTGATTCTGTTCAAAGCTGTTGATGATAGCTGAATGTGATTGTGATTGATTTTCTGGTTCTTTTTATTCAGACTTAAATATTTACAGCTGCCACATCAACTCTCTATGGCAGGCATTAATTCTGTAATTCAAGCTAGTAGCAAAATTAGCGTAAGTCATGATATTTGCACTCCAATAGCTTTCTCCTTCTTCCCATTTTTTAAAAGAAGGCTGTGTAATAAAGAACTCTCATTCATGAATAACTGAACGATATTTCAGGGTGCACTGTGTAGGTTCGTAGTGAATGACAGTCCTTTTAAAGGAGCGCTTTAAAAAGCAGTAAGTTCTTACAGATTTGTTTGCCTAAGATCATCTCAGCTGTGGGTTTTCAGGAAGGAGTCTGCAGTCCGAACCACCCTATTTCCTCCTTCCTCTACTTGCTTTGCGCAGGACCTTTGAGGTGATGGCATTTTTCAGCCAGAAAACACAGGGTGTATTCAGCTCTGTGTTAAACTGACACAGGCAGTCCTGGTGTGAGGTATTTATTAGTGTCTTTAATTTAAGCCGTTTCTACGCTGCTTTGTCAGTGCTTCCCACTCAGAAGCGCACACTTCTGACAAGCATCTTGAGTAGGATGCTCAGGTGATCAAAACTTGAATCAGCAGCTTCTGTGTGGGAAGGAAATGGTTCTTTGCCTATAGGCAGGGGCCAGAGGTCAGTCAGTCACAAATTCCTCTGGCTGTTGCTTACAGGGGGATGGAGAGAGCGTGAAAAGGCTCGTGAGGACAGCTGGGGGCCTCCCCGAGACTCCAGGCCCCCTGGAGACCGCGAGTGGGACAGAGACAAGGACCGCGATGAAAACGAGAAGGACCGTGAATTCGACAGAGAGAGGGATTTTGATCGAGACGATCGTTTCAGGCGTCCCAGGTTTGACTCCTTTGTTTAAACACTTGAATGTTTCTGTTTAAAAAAAGTGCCTTGCTGTTTAAGAAATAATGGGCCATCACCTAGTGAGAGGAGCAGTGGCTAGGTTGTATGAAATGAAGTGCGTTAAGGCAATAAATGGATAGTGGCATTCTGGGGTCTTTTGGTTGGTTCTTAAGATGCTAACAGTTTACAGAATGAATCCCAAATGTTTCACTGCTTTCAAATATTTTATCACTTTGTACATTAAAAATGTTTCACGTTAGGCTCCAGAAAAAGAGAAAAGATTTTGGAAGTCGGTATATTAAATAGAGACCCCCTGGGCCTGAAAATGTGTTGTGATTTATTATCGCTTCTTTCTGCAGCAAAGGTAAACTGTTAACAGTTAGTCTTACGTTTTGAATGGCAACAGGGATGACGCTGGTTGGAGAAGAGGACCAGCTGAGGAAACCTCTAGCTGGAGGGATTCAAGTCGTCGTGAAGAATGGGACAGGGGTGGTCGTGACATGCGAGATCGCCGTGCTGATGACAGAGATCTACCCCCCAGAAGAGGACCACCGCTCAGATCTGACCGCGAAGAACGTAAGTTCGTTTTATCGTTCCTAAAGGCTCGCGTTTATTACAGGTCCTTCACGTTACTCTGGCAGTGCTAGGACGTGGTAAAATGGGAGTAAGTTTTGTTTTCAGCCACTTAAACTCTCTTTACATAAAAAGTAATGGAAAGAAGCTTTAGTGTATTGAGAACTTTTCTGTGAATCTTAAAGTTTCTTACTTCCTGCTCTTTGCTATCATAGTAGCAGTTCACATCTCAGTAGAAGGATAAGAAGGTTCTAAGTTTGCAGTTAACAGAGTAGCGTTATGTTAGGGGTGAATTAAATTCTTGTAGTTTAACTATCAAGACAGATGTCCCAGAAAATGTTTCTGGCTCCTTTCTCAAAACTGAGGAAAATATTTGCAAATAAGGCCTTACGGGTTTCACACCATTAATATTTATTTTTGATGTATAACCTATTTTAATTATGTACATTAACCAGGTTTAATTATGTACGTTCATTTATACTTTGCTGCTGCCTGGAAAAAAAAAAAGTAACAGCAAAGACGTTCAGCCTGAGATACCACATCCTCCAGTGCTGGACTTGTCCTGTTCAGAAGCTCGTTTGGTTTCCGCCCTGAGTGTTGGTGCTCCCCGGACGTGGGCACTGTCACGCAGCTGATCTCAGAGAGCAAACTGGAACACAACATGTCCTACAGGACTGCCAGCTGGTGGAAGGGCTGAGGGCTCTCAGGGTGGAGATACTTCTTTTAAAAAATATATCAGGAACTGTTTCGTTGTTTGACTGTCTGGTTTGGTATTGACAGCTTTGTTCACACATAGCTGGGTTAGAATTTTTAAACTCCTTTTGGTGGAAATGAAGAATTCTTCATGTAGTGAAGAACGCTGAAGGCCATCGTCAGTGGGGTTGTGTAATCCAGTGTCGTATCTACCTCTGATTTCAGTAGGCGGAACAGCAAGGTGCTGTCTTCTGAGACATCGAACACCTAAAGATTTCCACAACTGTTTTCAGTCAGGAATTTTCTGTTTGCAGGGTTCAGTCATTTCTAAGGAGATGCTTTTGTGCTTTTAATTCTGATAATATAAGGATGTATTTTTACATTATAAAACCATGTCCATCAATAGAACATTCTTATTGCAGTTAGCGTTTTAAAGATGACGCTTCAGTTGCTCACAGCAATCCTGAATCTGGAAAGAGGCTTGAGTAGTTCCTGGCTGTTACTTCACTATAAAATTAAGTTGTGCATTTGGCTGTCATCTTCATATTAGCTCTTGGCAAGATTGAGAATCAGTAAATCTGACTGTCAGTGCTAGGCTTGTTTGTTTAGACTCTTGCAGGCTGCTGGTTGAATGTGACAAAGGTTGTTTTATTGTCTCTTGTACTTGCAGCAAGCTCATGGCGGCGTGCTGATGATAGGAGAGAAGAACGTGGAGAAGAACGTGAAGCAGTTCGGCGATCAGCTCCTGCTCCTGCTGCTCCTCCAGCTGCTGCTCCCCCAGCAGCATCAAAAGATCGAGAAAGAGATGGGGAGAAGGAGAAGGGCTCCTGGAAAACAGAAAAGGAGCGTGAGCCTGTTCGTCGTACTAAAAATGAGACAGATGAAGAAGGGTGGACCACTGTACGACGTTAAGTGGATATCAAAACAGTTTAACCAATGTTTTAGCTTTGATTTGATTGAATCCACAGATTATATTTGTGCTTATAAACATTCTGAATTGGAATACTTTAACAAATGTTTTGAGGTAACATGAAAGCATGAGCTTGAATTACTTACTCATATAGATTGATCATGCACAAAACTCACAGCAGAAGGTTGGAAATCGAATGCCAGTTTTTGAAATTTCAAATGATGCTTATTTCATGGATCATTTGTTGCTAAAATAAAAAGAAGCAAGCCCAACAGCTGTCTTGAGTACTGCTTCTATCTTGCACCAAAACAAGCTGACCTTTTTATTTTTAGTCTTTCTTAATTCGGCATGGGGTATTATCGTCACCAAACATGCATATAAAAACACCTCTGTTCACACAGTGCAATTGCTGAAAAAGCAGAGCTATTTGCCATAATTAGAAAAAAAACAAGGGGGGGATACAACCCCCCTCTTTTTACAATAGGGATCTTTGAGGGCAGGCAGTTTGAGAGTCACACTTTATTACCTAAATTCAGTATGTTTAAATTGGAATTAAATACAATAAACATTATGAGCATTAGCTACACTGGGATATTTTCTGTAGATTTACTTGAATACATTACATGACGCCACGTTGCAGTCATTGTTCCAGTACCGTATACTGCTGCAGTGTACAACCACAGAACTTAAAGCTTCTACGATTTAAGTGTTTTGGTAAGCATATTGCGATGTATTTTCTGTTGCCAATAGCACAACTGCTTTTCCATTACTGGATAACTCATGCCTTTCAAGGATTTATAAATATTGTCATATTTAAAATGTGTGGTTTTGGAGAAGTTGTTGAATTTTTCCCCAATTCTTTGTCTTCAGGGTAAATTCTTTCCCTTTTAAAAAAAAAAAAGTGATTTGTAGTAATGGCTGTGTTGACTTCAATTTTGGGATGCAGATCAACAGTTACTATCTGGTCATACTGAGGCCGGCACAGAACTTGCTGCTGTGTGTTTCTTCGATGATAAATAAACAACTTATGGAATTAGCTTCTACAGTGTCTTGACTTTTTAGTAACTTCCCATGCTGTATTATAATGCCAAACAGCAGTTTTTTTTTGTATGCATATCTACTTTTGTACTGTCCGAAGGAGAAAGTGAGGAGCCCTGGGCTAGTTTCTTCCTGAGTTAAACCTTGTTTAATTGTAGTATGTGTGAACAAAAGTTATGTTTTTCTTCTTGTCCTTTTCTGAGCTTTCCAGCTCCTATTCACTGCTCAGGATAAATTTGCTCTCATACTCATCTAATGTGAGGGCCAGCTGTTTGTGCCACTGCAGCCTGTCACTTCAGGGCTTTGCTGACTGCCAGGATTCTCTCAGAGCCATGAGATTTTCTAAACAATATTTTTTGTGTGTGCCTCATGCAGTTCGTGGGTCCCAGGGCTGCTGTTGAGCTACCTGTTGCTGTACTTGTGTCAAGAATCACAGAATGACAACTGTTCAAAGGGACACCAGGAGGGCTCGAGGCCATCCTCTTGCTGTGAAGTCAGCCTGCATTACAAGAGCCATGTTCACCCAGGCCAGTCCTGAAAAGCTCCCAGGATAGAGGATGGAGACTGCACGACCTTTCAGGGCAACCTGTTCTAATGCCTGTCAGAAAGCTTTTTTTTTCTTTCTGTCCAGCTTCTACCTGATGCCTTTCATCTTCCTGCCCCTGCACTGCAGTGAAAAGCCTGATTTTATAACTTCCTTGTAGGTATGGTGGTTTTTCTGTTCTTTCCCTTCCCAAAACTTTCAAACATCCCTTTTCCCCAAACATTCCCTTCTCCAGGCTGGCCAAGCCCCCTTCCCACAGCTCCAGCCCCTGCTGGCCTTGTTGCCCTTTGCTGTAGTTGCTCTGGTTTGGCTGCATCTCCCTTACATGTGCACACAAGCTGGATGCAGCGATCAGGCTGAGGTGTGCTGAGTAGAGGGGCACAGCTCTCAGCCTGCCAGAGGAGCCCAAACCTGGAACACCCTAACTCAGGTACCGGAGCATCAGGTGGGAGCAATTAAAACCTTGCTAAGCCAGCCCAGATAACATCTGTTGCTCTTCCCCTCGTCCACAAAACCAGATGTTTTACTGCAGAAAGCAGCCAAGTTGGGCATCAGGTGAAGTCCATGCTGCCTGCTCCCAGTCACTTCCTCCTTCACACAGCCAAAAAAGCAGCTCTGAGATAACTTCTTTTGGGAGTTTTCCAAAGAACTGAAGCCCTGTCATCTGGCCGACAGCATCTCAGATGGTCCCTTTGGCCTTTTTTGAACATGGATGCAACATTTATCTCCAGTCATCAGGGAGTTATAAAGAGTGGTTCCATCTCCAGTTGTATATTTGTAATTGTATCCCAACAGCCAGAATTAGTTATGTAGTTAACGGTCATTGCACCAGAAAAAACTCTTCCAGGATCTGTTCTTAACTTACTTGAGCATGTAAGAATTTTAGGTGTGTGTTGGCAAGACCGGGCAGCTCAAGAGCAGATCTGCAAGATGAGCTACGCAGACATGCCTGTGTATTTGTTTTACTGCTTGATCATTTCAGAACACCAACTACTGTGGCAAAAGTTTGCCATGACCAGACCAGCTCTAACCAAAAGGCTGTGCACGTTTACCGCTCCTGCTCTTAGCAAGTCAACGCATTTAGTTGCGGCAGGATGGAGATTGTGCAAGCCCTTCTGTTTCTTGCTAATCCAGAAGTCCCTTGCTGCAAGGTAAGCTAAGCTTTGTTAGTTTTCCACCGCTGGCCCACCCAGAGGACAACGCACTGGTTTTTCTGCCTGTGCATTTGCAGATTTAGCACACTGCTCTTCAGGTGTATTAGACAATTATTTTTCCCCTCATAACTGTTAGCAGACTACCTCCAATCTGTATTTATCTATATATTTGGTGGGCCAAGCTGGCATGCCTAAGGGAAGTAAAGAAATTATAGCCATCAGAGCTCTGGTCAGCAGCAAGCCAGAGCCACCCTGCCCACACAGGGCTTTCACTAAAGCTGTGCACGCTCACCTGACTGCAGCTGCACCGAACCATCCACACACCTGAAGGCAGCACTGCCTTACAACAAGCCTGCTTTTTGCCCAGGCTCATAGCAGCTGAGGGCGATTACAGGCTGCCTGGTACTCTGTGCTTTCACCAGAGTATCACCATGGAAAAGGTTCCATCACTTACAGGATTTGGAATATTTCCCTGGAACAAAGCGATTCTCTGAGGATAAGAATTTGGGTTAAGCCAGCAGCCGTAACTCTGATGTGCAGATGCCTGCAGGGTGACAGTAGCATCGGGATTTTCTTAGATCTCTTCTGTGGAGCATAAAGTAGCTTCCAACCCAGGCTGCTTTTAGATTAAGCTGTATGCTGTTCCTAGGATTTAAGTTACTAACCTAAATTGTTTCCAGTAATTTAAGGAATCAAAACTATACATAAGCAGTATCTTCCGTAATTAAGAGTGACAACAAAGAGGCATGTTTCTGCTCACTCTGTGTTGCGAAGTGTGCTGGGGCACAGGAAATAGCTCCAGAAATTTATTTTAAAAAAACAACTCCTGAGAAGTTCAATCTTTCTAAGACACAGGCTTGTAAAGCTTTAAAGGGCAACTCAGCCTGAAGAACAGGCTCCGGCTGGATGACCACGTAACTTCGGGACCTTGCTGTCAGCTTTTTGCCCAGCCTGAGTGCTGTTACCTCCCCTCCGGAGCACGCTGCCTTTCCCCTCCCGCCCCAGCTGGTCTTTCCAAGCAACTGCTCTGCTGCCTTACCTGCCGGGGCCTGGATCCCACGCCCAGCACCGCGAGGCCTGCCACAGGCAGCTCCCGGCCTTTCCACAGCGGGCCCGCCCGCGCCGGGGAGCACGAGGAGACTCGGAGTCGTAGGCAGCAGAAGCCGCTGACACAAGAGCGGCTTTCTTCTGACACAGGCAGAGGGAAGGAGCAGGCGCTGCACGAGGCCAGCGCCGCCATCCGAGGCTGGGTGACGTTCTGGTGGCTTGGCAAACTCCCAGGCATTGCGATAGGACAGTCGCTACGGGGTAGCTTACCCTATAGACCAGGGAAGGCACGCAGTGTGTTGCTGACCTCCCACAGAGCCCCCTCAGAAAACACCTGAGAGCGCTTTTCTTAGGTCTTTCTTGCTTTTATGTCCGTAAACAGTCAACTGGATTAAAACGCATATACTCATCTTCAAAATTTCCACAAGAAGCTAACAAAAATACAAAACAGAATTCTTCCCATAGCATTACACTTGAGCTCAATTCCAATCTGTGGTGGATACAGATTAAACATATGTGGAACAGACATCACAAAATCAAACATACCTAAATTCTACCAGCTTACAAGAGCCTGTAGTGCAAGCCCCCCGAATGAGAGACGGTGCGCAGCTGAGACCTCGCACAATGGGAAGGCAGCTGCCATACCGCGAGCTGTCGCCACAGTGAAGTGTTATTTCATGCAAGTCCCTTTGCAGCTGATAATTAAACCTCCTGCTATCTTTGGAGCCGTCCGACGAAGATTTTTGAGAGACCACTTCCATAGCAAACCCTTTCCTCCCTCCTCACGGTTGCAGCTGCGCGAGTAACGCCTCTCGGGCCCCCTCCCAGCCCCTCCTGCACGCTCCGACTCCACTCCTGACCATTCTCTCCCCAGCACGCATTCTCCCACCCTGCTGGGCAGCTTTTCAAGAGGAATTCACCCAAATGACAGTTGCCTCTCACTCTCCAAGCTCCCCTTTCTGCTAGGACCCATCGCCTTTCTCAGCTTCCAGGTGACTCCCTAGGTACAGCCAACTACAGCAGAGCCCCTCGTGTCCAGAGGACCCCCACGCAAACTACAAGCCCGCTGCTGCTCCTCCTCCTGCCTCTGCCTCGCACTAAAAGCGGGTCCCGATCTCCTGAGGGCTGGAAGCGACACGGCCCTGTAGCAGCGCTCAGCACCAAGAACTCACGTCTTACCTTTTGTATACTCTAGCTAAAGGGTATTTGTTAACCACATGGGTAGATCCCTCCCACTTTGCAATGAGTTAAAGCCACATTCCCTCTCATCTTAAAAAACGTAAGACCCTCCCCTTCTACAGCTCTGCCACAGCGCTCAGCTTTGTCCAGGTCCCTTCGAGAGCCGCTGCCATCCTGTCACAAACACCAGCCGCAGCAGAGCCCGTTTCCTGCCATGCCTACTGCCTCCCTCCGCTACAGAGGGCTCACTTCGTGCCTCTGCCCACAGTCATCACCTTTCCAAGCAAGCACTTTGCTGCCTCCTCCTCCCAGACCCTCGCTAAAGCTGCACGCTGGGCACGGGGACCCGAGGCCGGAGCTGCCCACGGTCACGGGTGGCCGCGGGGCACTGCCCCCGGCAGGGCGCTGGGATGGAGGGGAGGAGGTGCTGCCCGCCGCACCTGTAACCGAGCACGGGTTCGATCGCAACTTCCCTCCCGGCTTTAGGATGGGTGAAGGAAAACAGCTCAGCTACTTAAAGACCCGACAAGCTGGGGGCTGGACCCTGATGAAGCCCAGCGCTGCCGATGGGCACCCTGCAGGAGCAGCAACCGGTCCCAGGGGGGCAAGGAGGGTGCTGGCGGCCGCTTCCCCACCCGGGGCGATGCGGGCAGCAGGAGGGGGACCCCACAGCGTGCAGAGGAGCCGGGCCGCCCCCTCCCCAGCCTCCCCCTCCTCACACCTGGCAGGGCACGCTGCTTTCTCCCCGACCACCCGCAGCCCTCCGTCGCGGCTCCCACGGAGCCGAAGCGGGGCGCCCACGCCGCGCTGGAGCCGCCCGCCGCCCCGCAGCCTAGCGGCCCTTCCTGCCCAGCGCCGCCCGGGCGTGCCGCAGCTGCTTGGCCGCCTGCATTTTGGACAGCGGGCAGTACTTGATGGTGTGGGCATTGTCCCCGCTGGCCCCGCACAGGGGGCAGGTGTAGCGCCGCAGCACCGGGCACAGGACGCGGCCGTCGGGTCCCTTGAGGATGTGCGTTGTGTAGAGGGCCACCGCCTCCTTGTTGTTCCTGCAGAAGACGCACACCTGCAGCTCGGGCTTCAGCAGCCGCCCGGCGGCCCGCGGGTGTGCCGGCAGCCGCCCCGCCGCCACCACCACGCTGCCCCAGGCGCGGGGCGAGCCGGCCCGGGCCCCCTCCGCCCCGGGGCACTCCAGCAGCACCGCGGCGGGGCCGCCGCGGCCCGGGAAGGGGCTGAGGTCGGCGAAGCGCTCCTCCAGCAGCCCCTCGCCGTGGTGGTGGTGGTGGTGGCCGCACAGCTCCAGGTCGTGCAGGTCCAGCGCGCCCTCGAAGTACGGCCCCGCCGCCTCCTCTTCCTCCTCCTCTTCCTCCTCCTCCTCCTCGGCCGGCGCCGCCACCACCACGGCGGGGGGCTCGGCAGCGAAGCCCTTGCCGGGCCGCACGGCCTTAGTGATGAGCGTGGCCAGCCCCAGGTAGTCGTTCCACGAGTTGAACACGTTCCCGCAGGCGCTGTGGCTCCGGCCGCCGTAGCGGGAACCCGGCAGGCGCTCCACGGCCGGGAGGTGCCGGTGCTGCTCCAGCGCGCCGCCGGGAAACGCCTCCATGTGGCACGGGGAGGGCGCCGCCGAGGCCGCCTCCCGCCCGCCCCCGCGGCCCCTCGCCCGCCGCAGCTCCGCGCCCGCCGCCGCCGCCTCCTCCTCTGGGAGCGCGCGGCCGCGCGACGCCTCTTAAATAGGGGCGGCGGGGGCGCGAGGGGGGCGCGCGCCGCTCTCCCATTGGCCGCCGGGCAGAGCCCCCTCCCGCTCATTGGCTGAGGGGGCGGCGGGGCGGGGGGCGTCTGAGGGGAGGGGGGGGCGCAGGTGGCGCGGCACGTGCGCGCGGAGGGGCGGGGGCGGCGGGGCCGCGCGTGGCAGGGGTCGGGCCCCCCCCCCCCCCGGTGGGGGTGGGCGTGTTGTTACGGGCCCAAAGCTGCTGCTGGCACCCGAAAAAACGCTGTTAGTGCCCCAAAACTACTGCTAGTACCCCCAAAGCTGTTATCTGTACCGTAAACCTACTGTTAGTACCCAAAAACTACTGTTGGTACCCAAGAAACTATTATTAGTACCCCAAAACTACTGTTGGTACCCCAAAAACTACTGTTGGTACCCAAACAATTAATGTTAGTACCCCAAAAACCACTGTTAGTACATAAACAATTACTATTAGTACCCAAAAGCTATTGTTAATGTCCAGAAACTATTGTTAGTACCCAAAAAACTACTGTTAGTACAGAAAAAATAATTGTTAGCACCCAAACAATTACTGTTAGTACCCAAAGAGCTATTCTTGGTATCCAAAAAATACTATTAGAACTCAGAAAGCTACTGTTAGTACCCAAAAAGCATTTGTTAGTACCCAAGTGCCGTTAGTTCCCAAAATGAACTGCTAGTACCCAAAAAACTATTGTTAGTACCCTAAAAGCTACTGCTAGTACACCAAAACTACTGCTAGTACCCCAAAACTACTATTCGTATCACAATAGGAATTGTTAGTACCTGCAAAACTACTGTTAGTACCCCAGAAGGAATTGTTAGTGCCCCCAGAATTACTGTTAGTACCCAAAAACCCACTGCGAGTTCCCTAAAACCTGACAAATTTTTGGGATGGGCTCAGGAGAGGCCTGAGCACGCCCCCTGTGCGTGAAGCCGGGTTCAGGCCCAAAACCGCGGGGCTGAGGCCTCGTGCCCAGAGAGCCCAAAGCGTCCCGGACTTGTGCTTCCCCACGGGGTGGAGGGGGTAAAGGCACGCCTGCAATTAAAATCGTGGTTAATTTCCAGCCGTGGTGAGGTGAGAGCACCGCTTGGGCACGGGGCCTTCACCCATCGCAGCGAGAGAGCCGCCGCGTGTCAGGGGGCCGCGGCCTGCTCCTTGGCGTCCTTCGAAGGTGGCTTGGGTTTGCCCGGGCTTTTCTTTACAACCCCCGCGGACACTAAGGCGGTGTCTATTTGACGTGGGAGATGTCCACAAGCCGCCCCAGGAGGCTGGGGAGTTCCCAAAAATGCCTTTTAAAAGTGGGCTTCAGTGCCGCTCTCGGGTGTTTTTCTCCTCCCCGCCGCAGTACCGAGGAGCGGCTCGTTTCTGACAGCACCACAAACACACCGGTGTCTGCGGGCAGAGGGAAGAGGTGCCCCGCGCTGCTTGGGCTCCCAGGCTGGCGTTCAGTGATCCTTTCTAAAGCTTTTGGCTTAACAGATGATGCTTTTGTTTGGAAAGCCGAAGTTTATAGTACAGAGCTATCCTGTTCGGAAGATTGAAAGCAGCTGGTGGGACTAACGCGAGCGAGCTAGGTTTTAATGAGATACAAACACGAGTCATGAAAGCAAAGCTTCAGCCCCGGGGCCTCGGAGGCTCCAGCGGTGGTGTGAGAGCACCCCCAGGCTGAACGCCCTGGGCATTCAGGGAGAGGGGTGCAGGGCTGGTGCTGGAGGGGCTGGGGGGATCGGGGGGGCACCAGGGCTTGCCCTCGTGTGGGGTTTCAGGGAGAAATGCGATGAATCCGCTCCAGCCCTTTTTACTGGCAAAGCCCGACGGGTTAGGGAAGTAAAAGCCAACCCTGAAAGACAGCTTGGGCTCTGGGACTCTTGCTCTGAAGACGTGCTCGTGCTTTTGCCGTGTGGAAACGTTTGCAAACCCTCCTCCCGACCCGTGCTGCACCCGGCGTGCCAGCCCTGCACAAGCGGGCACCTGGCGGGTTCTGGAGCAGGGCGCGAAACGTCTCCGTGGGGCAGACCACAGCCCTGCTTTGGAGGCACGAATGATGACATCCGTCATCTCCATACATTTTGGAGTTGCATGACAGTCCTCAGGCAACTGCAGCAAATGTTTACACAGGCAAACGGAGCTGGTGGGGGGTGTCATGTATTTTTAGCTGACTTTTAATTTGATTCAGCCATCGAAAACCCAGAGCAACGCACAGCGCGGCGGTAGCCAGCTCTCTAAGAAATGCTGCTCCACCTCTTTGCAAGCAACTGGAAGGAGCCAAGGGAAAATAATAAGGTGCTTCCAAGAATACATCATTGCCTGATGAAGGGACACCAGCAATTGGAAAAGAAATTAAAGAATCACGCTTTCATTTGTATTGTTATCTCTGTAGGAATGTCAAATGTGAGAAGGAGAAGCCCAAATTTAGGGTGCCTGCGCAGTAGATACGTGCAGCGTGATACTGCCTTTAGTTGTGCCATCACGTACTCTTTTCTCACGCTATTGCTGCCGTATATTTTGAGCTATTATTTTCCTGGATATGCAACCACAGCAGAAGTGTTCATGGGGGTAAAGCCAGAGGAGGCAGCTGTAGGCCCCCAGTGCAGCAGAACTAGGCAGTGGCTCCCAGGTCTCAGCGCTCACCGAACCCCCCCAGCTCTGCAGCTGTGTCTGTTCTGGGCTCACGTGGGGAGCTGGGCTGCAAGAGCTGCATCCGTCATCTCAGGCCAGCCCCGTGAACACGCAAGAATGAACAGTCCTGAACAACCACGGACTGACAAGTGCCACCAGCTGAAGGACCTGGAGGAGAACCCCGAAGATCTGGCTCGTCGCCTGGGGACCGGACCAGCTGGGAGCTGAGCAGGGTGGCGAACCCGAGCGGTACGCGATCTCGTAAGCAATGTGCACACCACAGCAGAAAATTACACAGGCAACTGAAATACGGCTCTGACTGACTGATTTTGGAGCACTTAGCTTTCCAGCAAAATGGCATCCTTTTCCCTGCTTCAAGCAGATCCTTCTACAGCAGCTTCTGCATCCTGCACGGCTGAACCTGAACCGTCAGCAGACGGCTGTGGTCGCAGCAGCAGGCGTGCAGGGCTCACACTTCTCACCCTTTCCTCAGTAATTCTTCAATACATAAAAATGGGCTTTTGGATGAGCTGTGGAGGAGTTGAGCAGCAGGAAGAGAGCTGAGGTTTCTGTCATTTTGGGTCCCTGAGGCTCTGCAGAAGCTGGTTCTTCCTGGTGCTCCCAGCTCTTAGCCCCAACAGCAAATAAGAGGAGAACAAACTTGCCCATGTTTTGGGGGCTGCCAGTGCAGAGTGGGGAGAAACTGATTTTCCTCTCCCCACAGAGTTTGCCAGCTGAGGCTGAATTTGTTTTCAAGGGGCAAAATGTTTTCTGGACACAGACCGTTTTATATCTTCAAACTGAAAGCACGGCTGAAAATGTTGGAAACATTTGCTCTTTGCAAAAACATCAATCCATTGCACGGCTGTTTTTACAATCAAAAATGTATCCACTTGGATTATAGTGGTTGATAAACAGTAGAAGCTATCAGCTCTTCTGTTCTCTCTTTCAAATACGTTGAATTTAAAGAATGTAAAAGTCCCAGACCATAGCCATGGTTTTGACTTGTCCTTTCAAACTGCTGCAGAACACAAACACAGGCCAAGAATCAAATGTTTATCAGCAGGAGCATATTTTTCCTGAGGATACAGTAACTCACATTCATGTCTCACGGAGAAGAATGTCAAAGTAGCATGGAAAATTATGTATCCTGTTTATTAGAAAATCAAACGGTTTTATGAAAACTGAAAGGTCTTTTTTTTTTTTTTTTTTCTTCTTGAGCAATTTCTGCATTTTACAAATACATCGGGGCAGTGTAACAAATGCTGTAAGCATTCAGGTTTCTAAAGGCAGAGCGAGGTTTCCCTCTTACAGCAAATCAAATTCACTTCTGTAAAGATCCTGCAAACTTGAAATAGCACGGCAAACTTGCTCGTTTTACAGTTTTATAGTGAATTGAATTGAACTCTACATTATTGGACTTTACTGTTGGGTATTTCTGCTAGATGTATTAGATCACTGAAAGATAGAGCGGCATTACTTCATTACGTGCTGTAACTGTGGCTCCGTTCATCGCTGTCTCCAGGGTGAGGGCTCCATTTCTTGTCTCCGGCGGGGAGGCGCTCAGACTGCTGCATGCACCGAGGTCTGTCGTGCTCAGAGCAGCTGCGTGTCGGTGGTGCCTGCTGCTGGAGCCTCTTGGAGAGCTGTGGTGGTGTTTTGGAGGTGTCACGCGTCTAAACCTGGGGTGTCGCCTGGCCTTGCCTGCACACAGCGCTGCTTCATGCGTTCCTGTAACTCCGGGCAGCGACAAACGTGGGCAAACACGCAATGTGTGCTTACCGCCAAAGGCCTTGCGACAGCGCTTGCGGTTTTTCTCAAAGCTGGTGGAATCTGCAGAGTTTTTGAGCAGAAGAGCAGAAACGTTACGATGGCTTGCCATGCAGAGTGAGATCCTGTTCAGTCGATATCACTGATGAAACCCCCACTTACTTGAAGAGGGAGGCCACGAGTTTCCACGCTGCCTCCACCACGTGCACGCCTGCGCTTTTTTGTGTCCTGTGCAAGGTCATGGAGATCTGAGGCCAGACCAATGAGGACAGGAAACAGCAGAGGCTTTCAGTTTTGGAAAAGTCTTTAAATTCATTGAGAAGAGTATTTCAAATAAAATTTTGGCTAGACACTCTACATTCCTTTGTGTATTCCTGCTCTCCAAAAATCACTGCTCCAAGATGTACTTGATAGGGCTTGACACTTGCACGAGGATTTATTGCTCTGAGTTTCTGAATTGGTTCTGAACCTGAATTAGCAAATGGTAGCGCATATTTCTAATAGTGACAAGGATTCCAGCAGAATTCCTGAGGTCTGCCTGGCTGATTAAATGCAGCGAAGACTCCTGCTAAGCTCCTAGCCAGAGCCAGCCATAGCCAGGGCTTTAGGATCACCGCAGATTCAGTTCTGAAGCCTTTTTTATTGTGTGAAATGTTACCAAGCAGAAGACGTATATACTAGCTGTTCCATATAAGTGTCATATGCACACATAATACAGTCGATAAATTCCTGATATATTAATTTCACATGGTGAGGATAATAGGATTTCTTCTGACAACTTGATTAAATTTGTAAGAAAAGTCCTAGTGAAAAAAAGTTATTGCATTTTTGTCAGGCTGATAAGTATGATTTAACTGCAAGAGAAAAACAACCAAAAAATGAGGCTTGCACTTGGAAGCTCACGCTCTTGTCTTCTGTTTTGTTATTTTGCAAAAGGAGTAAACAGAGAGTTTCCCATCGTTTTGTTTGCCTGGTGGTGCTTGTTTACTTAATCTGAGATTGAAGTTGTCTTTATCGTGAAGAGCAGTGATGGGCAAGAAAATAGTGAAATGACTAAAGAATGCTGAAGTTGAGAAAATTTTTAGTCAGTCTAAATGTTTTATAATTCTGATATCTGTGGGGTATTTTTGTCTTCTCAGGATTCACAGTAAACTTCAAGGTCTAAGATTTTGGGGAAAGGAGGCCTTCAGCAAAGGCTCAGCAGCCTGAGATTTTCAGCAGACACGGCAGGGGCGCATCCCTTGCCTCATGGTGCCTGTACAGCCAGCCAAAGCATCATGCACGGGAGCTGTCATCCACCTCTCACCGCTCTCCTTGACCCAGCTGCAGGGCTGAGTCGTCTTCTGCTGGCCCACGTGCAGGCCCCACTGCTCTCTGACACCACCGGTGCCTTTGCCGCAGGGGGAGAAGCTTCAGCAGGAAGGTCCTTCACTCCTTCAGGGTGCCCCAGCGATGCTTCAGGAGCCTTGCTGTCAGAAAAGCGAGGTGCCTGGCGAGGCCGGGTGCTCCTGCACACACAGCTCTGTGCACAGCCGTGGGTCAGGGGACTGCAGTTTGCAATTTGGCATTTCACATCCCCCAGGAGCCTGCACTGAGTTTCCAAACTCTTGTGCTCCTGTACTCTCGCAAATCTGGAGTCCGACCCTGAGAGCACAACGTCGTTCGTGTTTTCAGCAAGAACTGTTTTGTTCAAGCCTTTGGGTGCTTTTGAGTTTTTTTTTTCTTCCTGAAGGGATAAACTACTAATTATACATGGAAATTGTACCTCAAAGATCCATCTTAATAATATAATTGTAGTAGCAAAGCAACTGGTATGATTATGTGCATCATTGCACTTTTCAGCCATTAACCAGCTTTTCTTGGTTAATGAAGTTAGTAAAACCTAGAATGTGCTGTGCTGGAATATATCCAGTGGAATCTCATTATCACCTACAAGCCTTTGTAATTGGGGTGATAATGTGTAAAATGTTATATTGCTGATAAATGAGACACGATTAAGGGAGGGCAAAGTTCTGCTCTCAGGCACACGTGACAGATCCTGGGGTGCTGGTGTGTGTCTGTGGCGTGCCTGCAGCCCCGTGTCCACCTCGGTGGTCGCGTTTCAAGGCAGATGAGGTGCACTTGGAGCAAGTCCAGCAGTGAGACTAATGAGAGCTGTGACCTCTCAGGAAAGGTGCAAAGGATTGGTGCTGCCGAGGCAGGAGGAGGCTGCAGCGAGGCATGATAATGGTCTTAAATGCCTTCAAAGAAGGGAATAATCTGTTCTCCATGATCCTGTTGGATAGGACACAGAGGAATGGGCTTTTGGCACAGTGAAGGCAGTTTACATTGGTTATTAGGGAAACACAGAAAGGGTAGTTAAGAACTGGTATAGATCGCTTGGACTGGGGTGCATCGAGGGAGCACCCACCATTTGCAGGAGCCAGGAGGAGGTGAGGGAGGGGGCTGGAAGTGAAGGTGAAGGCGGTGCTGGGATGGCGGTGGCCTGGGTGTGATTGCAGGGTGTGATTCAGGCAGTGGGCAACTGTCTATTTTCAGTTATGTTAACCTAGGACTGATCTCAACATTATACTCTCCCTGGAAACACCAGTAGTCTTCAACCAAGTCATCCCTTTACCTTCTGTCTTCATAAACTAAACAGATTTTGCTGCTGGATCTGGGACTGTAGTGGCTGTTCTCCCATCCTTCATACTCCTTTCTGAACTCTCGAGCAGAAATGACACCAGGAATGCCAGGGGCAGGGGATGTCTGCTTTGTTTTGCTATGGTAGTATGCTCAAATATCGTGTATGACTGAGTAGGAACATAAAAATAGGTACAGACCAAAGGTTCATCTGGCTCGTAATCTTGTTTCTGACAGTAGCTTGTAGTAGGTGGATACTGAAGGGTGATATTTCCCTGCCTAGCCCCCTCCTTATCTTTTGCCAGCTTTTAAAAATAAAGGTGCAATCTGAAATTCCAAGCGAAGCCTTTGGCATTTATATGTTTCTGCTGTCTAAATGGTGCCTTACGCCTGCAGCTTTCCAGCATTTGCATTGTGTGCTGCCCAAGGAGTTAAACTGCGAACCAGAAGATCTGTATCTCTGGTAAGGTTCTGGGAAGGGATATTTTTAACTCACAGCGGGGCCCCGAGGAGGCAGGGTGAGAGCTGCAGCCCTGTGCTCTGGGGAAGGGCCTCATCAGCAGGGTGAGGAGCCGGCTGAGGCTGCCTCACACCCCAAAAAGGCAGCGGGAGCAAACATGGGGCCCTGCCAGGTGCTGCCGGAGCTCGGGCTGTTAATACAGCATCCTTAACACTGGCTCTGCTTCTGTGATGTTCAAGTTGTGCTTGGCTGACCAGCTACTGCGATCCCCGCGCTGGCTGTACCGTCAGCGTTGCCCACGCCGAAGCCCTGCCTCCACCACGTGGAGCTGGGCGGCTCGATGTGGCTGCACCGAGGCTGATGTTGCTGGTCCCATGGCAGTGACTAACCCTCTCCCTCGGTTATCACTCCCTGCTATTGTGTCACCTGCAGCTTTGTTAGAGCATGGTTTCACGTCGTCTTCCAGTAAAGATGTCACAGCATTGAGCTCAGAACAGATCACCACGGAGCTTCTTGGAAGCTACAGAGTGAAGGTTCCTTCTTTATGTTTGTGTTTTGAGGTTTGTCAGCTGGTTTTGGGGTTACTTGGGGTGTGCCAGGTTAGTTTTGCACTGCTCTAGTTTCTCAGTCAGTGAAGTTTATTAGCTTCAGTGCCATGCAGCCCTTTGTTACACTGAGGTTAGTACACATGTCAATGCCCTTCATCATCTTGCAGTTAAAGGACACCGAGCTAGTTCAGTAGGGCGTACTTTCTGTAAACACATGCCAGAGTTTATGCACTGCTGTCTTACTGCAGCTGTTGGGCTGCTGGGAGGATGAGTGGGTGGGCGTTTTGGACCATTCCAGTAGCAGCCTAACTAAAATAAGATACCATTGCGTGTCACAGATTTTTTTAATTATTATTTTTAATAGAACTTCCATGGAAAATGCAAGATTTTCAAAGATAGAGTCAGTGCTAGTAGGATAAATGTATATGTTTAAGTTTCAAGCCAGTGCTGGCATCCCGATAGCCAAAGACATGCTTGCTAGTGGTGGGCAAGGCTGGTGGTGAGGAAACTTTTAACTGCTATCGAAGGAGGTGAGGAAAACCTTTGCTTTAAGGACCTGAGAGTAAAAGCAGAGCAAAGGGAGTCAGCAAGAAGGTAGAGATAAAACGGAGAAAAACCACACAAATGTAAATGCAGATTTCCAGAATGTCCTTAGACCCTGATCCTTTCAAAGGACAAGTTCATGAAATTCTGATCCCGCTGAAATTAATGGGGAAACTCCTGCTAACTTTATCCTTATTTATCCATTTATTGCTATCATATCATTAAGGTAATTGAGACATGAAGAGCCATATTGACAAAGTATTTAACTTTTTTTTTTTTGTCTTATTATATAGGTAAAAAGAGCAAAAGATCAAAATCGTGTTCATAACTTCTCACTGCTAAAGAAGGGTAAGACCCGTGTGCTCTGGTCATGTGTTGTTTTTCTTGGTATAAGGAAAGGAGGGAGGGAAAAACCCAGGGTGGGGGCCCTCTCTTGGCATTTAACTGCATACTTTCTGTTGTTGTTGTTGTATTTTTTATATAAATATCTATTTGTTATTATTATTTTTTTCCAACAATTTGCCAGTTTTGGGCACATAAAATGTTGTTTGTAAGTGCAGGAAAGCAAAAATACTTGTCCACAGGTATGTTCAGTTGTGCGAAGATTCCTCTACCATGCAGATTTCCGGAGGGATCGCCTTTATTTTCTTGGCAGCTTTGTCTTGCTACCAAAGATTATAGCATTTGAGATTAATATGAATGCTCTTCCCATTAGGAAAATAAACAAAAACAAAATAAAAAAAGAGAGAGAGAGAGAGAGAGAGAAAATGTGAATAAACACCATTGTTTCCAAAACTAATAAACAACTTTCCTCTAAATTTAACACCCAAATGTTATAAAAATTGAAGCTGAATGCTACTGAAAGCCAATATTATTGAAATGATCTTGTACAAGGTTCTAAAATAACAATGAACAGCACAGAGATTTGGTTGGATTTTTCTTTAAGTTTACGATGCTCCTGAGAGCCAGGTACATATTACATGTGTGTTAGAACCTAACTGTATCCCTTTGAAAACAATACACTTGTAACTTGTACACTTTTACTGAAATTGAAGGGTTTCACACATGTGGTACTCATCAGCACTCGAACAACAGTTTTAAAACCTTATGGTTAGTTGAAAATGTTTCTTAGTGTTGTCTCAGTGACCATAGCTGTCAGAACGATAAAGCTGGAGTGTCTCAGCCTTCTTGAGATGAAGCAATTCAAAAGACACATTTTACCATTTTTATAGTGTTCAGAATTTGTGAAAATTTTTTACAGTGACACTATTTTTTTAGTGAGACTTGCCAAGTTGTAACCAGCTCTAGAGATGTGCTGTTCCTCACAAAAACATCACAACATACACTCACCATCGCGGAACCCAGATGGTTTTATTTAGATAGTTGCTTCGATCGTGGCTGACATTGTGGTGTGGAGGAATGGTAGCGAAATGGCAAGCCTGCAAGAGAGGGAATGGGAATGAAAGAGATTTCATTCATCTGCAAATGAAAAGAGAGGTGAAACCCGTTCTAGGACAGATTTGCTTCTTGTTACTGGAGTTTTATCACCTACCAGGAACCCTTCTTTTTGCCATTACCGGTGCGGATGGCTGACAAAGTAGCTGTGTTGTTGCTGCAGCTTTCAGCAATGTCACAAAGCATCATGACACCGGAATGCAAACATGTTCAATGTGCTTTCAAACATAATAATATACGAGGATCCAAGTTTCAATGCAATGAAACAAATAGGAATTTAGTGAATTCTTCTTAAATTCTATCCTGTGGCCAGGACTCTTGTGAATTCAGTTACAGAGTCTTTGACTTACATTCAGCCAGCTTTGCTAGCAAGACCCAAGGACAGCTACTAATTTTTAATATGTAGAGGATTTGTATAAAGTCCAGAATTGAACGATATAGTCTGTGCAGGATTGTGTAGGTGGTGGTGATTGTTTTCCTCTGCAGCTGAATCTTTGGACGTTTATTAAATGCTGCCTGAAATGTCATCTGAGGGCAGGCTTTGTACCTCGTGCTTGCTAGCAGTGGTGCCCTGCTGCAGATAGCTGCATCTACTTGAATGAGATTGTATGCTTCATAAAATATTCTTCATAGTGAGAGAAGATATTGTGTGCTGGATGTTTATAGGATGTTTAATACGGTTATTCTTATATTACTGACTTTTATGTCTTCGCAAAACAGCTACAATACCTTCTTGATGGGCTTCCGTTGTTTTCCTTCACGGCTTGCTGACACGCTAAGAAGAGATCAGACATGTTTTTATGTTATTGTAACAAAAAGAGTTCCATGGAAATGGCAGTGGGTGCTCTGGGGAAGACCCCGGGTGGCCGGAGGTCAGAATTTATCCCACAGATGAAGGAAGGGAGCGCAGGCGGGCCCCGCTCCTAGGCCCAGCGTCCCCTCACTGCCTGTTGGCAGCCATCTCGCGCAGACCTGTGTCAGGCCGTCTTTAGGCGAACATCCTGCAAACTGTGTGTGACGTTAAGTTACGGCAGCTGTAGGCCGTTCACAGAGGCCGTCTGTGTGTGCCATGCATAGCTGGACGTGTGGCTGTGGCACAGTAGGAAAGCTGGCCCGGCCGCAGCCTCCGTCTTCGCTCCTTGTAGTGCCAAAAAGGGATGTCTTTCATCCGTCGGCTGAAGGCAGGGGTCCTGCCCCGGTGATGAAGGCGGGCAAATTACTTACAAGGACACTTGGGGGAAAAAAAAAAAAGCACTTGGCAGTGTTTTACCTACTGCTGTCTGCGGTGAGCCCCTTCACCAACGTGAGGGAAAGAGATAAAACCCAACAAACTCTTAACCACCCTGCAGCCACCGTCTCCTCCTCAGCCTGATTACTTTATTGGTTTTACTGATTTCTACTTAGTTATTTGCTTTCTCTTCTTGTTTATTTGTGACTTTCTCCCGGCAACAGTGGAGAGAAAATGTTATTTCATTGTTTCTTTCAGAGGCAAATCTGATAACGGCGACACAAACTGTCAGGAGAATTGGTGGGCCGGAGGAACACCTGACACTACTCATTTGGCTGAAGTGGAAGAGCTCGCAAGCTCCCTGGTGCTGTCAGGGACTGCAGAAATCCCTGTGGCCATGGGGGCTGTTTCTTCGGGAGGTACAGTATTTGTAAGTGCAACTGCAGCGCCCTGTGGCATATGTTTGTAAGCTGTGAAGAAAAATTGGAAAAAGACACTTGTGTCAGTATCCAAAGCGTCTCAGACCCTTCAGTACCTTTCCTCCTCATGCCTAAAGGGTCCAATAAAAGCAAACGTTTGCAAAAGGTCCAGTAGGAATGCTGCAGGAGGGAGGAATTAAAACCTGGTCTTGTCTGCCCGACCTGGGATGAGTCCCTGGAGCACATCCCTGGAGCACCAGGCATTTCCTACACAGAAATCGCTTGGGCTCCGGGTGGGCACAAAATGCTTATTGCCATCCAGCCCACACTGTGTCTGTAACAGCTGCTGTACTTGCTGGCTCTGCCTGCCTGATGTTTTCCAGGCAGGCTGCTGTGGGGCTGGATGGCAGAGTGCAGGGAAACAATGGAACTACATTTGCTGCAGGTGCTGCAGGGAGACCCAAAAGACCTTTGTGATCCAGCTATTACATGCAGGCTTTTAAAGCTGGCACAGCAGGGCTTTCTCCATTTTAGTCTTTACATTTCACAAGCATTACTGTGACATTCATCCCACTAATACCTGAACCCCCTGCATCCTCCTGTGAGAAAGGACATTTTCTATCTCCTTTTTATGGCAGTGCACTCCTAAGAAAGAAAATGGTTACAGAATTTGTCCACAGTCACCTACGAGGGCTGTGAAAGAGCCGAGAATAGGTTTGTTTCCCCATCTGGGCCTTAATAACACAAAAAATATCCTTCCACTATAGTGAAGCAAGTCACAGTGGGCAGCGGCTTTTGTGACTCCGTGCATTAGCGCTGCAGCTCACAGACCGCCCTCATTACACGGTCACATGCTGCAGACTGAATGCCAGGCCAACCTGCCAGCCTCTGCTTGCGGGCTGGAAAGGCAAATGTTGGCACTGAAGAACTCAGCTTTCATTAGGCACCGTCTGAAATTGGCTAATCTTTTTTGACTGAGCATAGAAGCAGCAACACTGTAAGCAGAGGGGTTTGGTGCTTGGGGTATGCCTGGGGATACAGCCACATCAGAGACTGTCCCAGCTCCACTGAAGCCAGCGGAAACCTCCCACTGGCTCTGCTTTTGGGAAACTATTTGAGCAAAGCCAAGAGAGAGCTGAAACTGCTGAGCACACAGCTACTGACAGCTGGTAAATAACAATCCAATTCGGAAACAGTAAACGAACAAATTACATTTAACCTTTGGTATCTTCAGGGAACTTTGCGGTCCCCAGGTAGCAGGAGTTCAGGTGTCAACTGCCAAAGCTGGGAGGTTATGGTAAGTGATGAGCTGGTCTTAAAAAATGTCTTCTCACGTTAGTAAATTCCTTTCAGTAGCAAGTGAGCCGTGTGTGTTTCCCCTCTCTGGTTCCCCAAGCACGTCTTCACGGTGTGGCTTGCTTTCTTCTGACTCCCTTTTCAAGACCAGCTGTGTGGACCTGCTTTTTCACTGCTTTGGGAACCATGGCCACTGTTGTGAGCGTGTATTTCTTCATGCCAGCAACTGTCTTTCCGCTTGGTTTATCAGCAGCACCTAGCTCCGTGGGGCCTCCTCCCTGCTCAGGAGCTGTCACCAGCTGAGTGACAAGCAGCGATAGCAATCTCTGCTCAGTATTTGCAAGGAGGCTGTCTCCTGTCAGCCCAGGAGCTCTCCACAGCCCTTGTGTCCACCTGTGGTCACAGGATACACGACGGAGGGCCAGAATCATCTCGGTATCTCAAGTCTTCCATCATCCTCACAGCAGCAACAACTGAATGGTGCTCATTTACATCGGGTCATTTACAGTCAGGTTCAGGCCTCACTGCAATGAGGGATGTTTGTACAGAAGCTTCACTGCTTCCCAGCACGTTGTTAGAGATAATCTTGGTCACTCTGTGCTCTCTTGCAGCACCATGTCAGGACGTGTAGCTTGGGGTCCTACCTGTTTTTTGGTGTGCCCGGAGCGGGTGAGGGACGTGGGCAGAGGGGGCTGGGGTAGCACAGACGTGTGCAGTGCCATGGATGCAGGACTGATGTGTCACTAGGATACTAATTAACTTTGGGGTGCAGAGGAAAATAACTCAAGTGTGAAAGGAACACGTCTTAAAATGAGCATTTTCCTAAATGGATTTTCTCCTCTGGTTCACTGTTCCAGTGCAGGCTTTCAGCCTCCCCAGAGTAGCTCATTGTTCACTCTTTTTTTTCTCTATTAATAAACATGTACAAGCACTTAAATGGAATAATGTGCCTTGTGAAAAAATAAAAAAAAATAAAAAAGCAACACAACATCTTGATGTCCCAATGGGGAGAAAAAGCTGCATAGAGAAAAACAGTGCCATTCTGGCAGATTTTTGTTTACTGAAATAAATTGGTTGCTTACATTTAGCTCTTGGGGCTTTGCTGTGCGGGGCAAGGGAAATTTAACTGCTTCTCTTGTTTAAGGTACACACTGGCATTTTTCCTGATATCTTTCTTTTTTCTGTGTTTTTTTTTTTTTCCCCTCTCCCTTCAGTCCACCCATCATTATGTTTTATATCTGAGTCAAATCCAGTACTAATTTCCTGAGGTTTTGTTTGAACCGAGGTTATACCAGTATTTAGGAGGGGAGCTGGGTCAGGATCAGACCTGCAACATGCATCGTGAGCAGAGAAAGATAAAAATCATGTTGGAACAGATTGCAGTTTGGAATTGAAACAACAGGGAAAGTGACATTGTGAAAAATTATTATTTCTGAGGTGGATGTGACCTGTGGGTTCCCTCCCCTTTTCTCTTCTCCCACCTCCTTGGACATTACACGTTTGCCAGGGTTTTTCCTTCATGCTGGAAGAAATCTCACAGCAGCTCTGAAATTCCCTTACCCTGGGGAGTCGTTACAGGAGGTTTTCACCTGGGCAGACAGCAGGTCTCAGAGGAATCATCTCAGAGCTCCGGGGTGGAGGTCATATTTCCTACTAATACTGGATTATGGTAATGATGCTGCTTTCGAGGATTTTTTTCCGGTTAAACTCTGCTCTGCTTCCAGGTGTGTGCCCGTGTCTGTCTGTGGGTGGCGGGCAGAGGCACAGCCCCTTCCCGAGCACCAGGCGGAGGCACTGAGGTCCCCGCTGCCTCACCAAGCTGCTCCCATGGGTGCTGCAGGACAGAGGGCACACATGGCTTCTCTTCTGTCCCTGGAGACTCCACGCTGTCCTCCACCCCACAGCCCTCATTGCTGCGGGTCTCCCATGCCAAGGAAGGTTGCCCCCTCCTTTTCCTTCCCATCGGCAGGTTTTCTGCCTGTCTTGCCCCGTTTCCTCCTGCTGCCTTCCCATGGAAGTACTCAGGAGGCTTTGGCCATCAGGGTGAGCAGGCTTATCCTCTGCCCTGGGCTCTCCTTGCAAGGGGGGAAGCAAAGGGTGTTTAGACAAGCCCAGCGCATTAACCAGCCGTGCTGCCCCACATAGCAGAAACGAAAGTGGGACAGTCAGCTCACTGCTAATTTTACACAGGCCCAGGGGGATTTTTTTCTTTTTTTTCTTTTTTTTTTTCCTTTTTTTTTTTTTCCAGGTAGGGTGTTATCATTAGTTTCTGTCCTAAAGGGCCTAAAATTAGTGCATGTGAGAAGCAAGCCACTACTGGAGGCTTCATCCCAGCCAGCCCAGGCCTGGGGAGAGCTGGTCTCCAGTGCTGCCTCTCTGCACCCTCTGCCACAGGCGCATTTGGGCGCCCTCCAGGCAGGGAGCAGGGGACCCGTCGGCGGTTCCCAGCTCTTCCAGGGCTCCTGGTTCACCCGCTGCGATGCTCCATCTGCTGGGTGAGCCGCAGGGAAGCCCCAGTGTGCCCAGTGCCCTGTGCACCCAGCGCTGGGATTCGGGACCTGTCCCCCCTCAAGGAACATTACCACCAATACCTGTGCCTTCAAGGGTACATCCTGCAAGCGGCTGAGCACATGAGGCCAAGCAACGCAGACTTTAGTCAATGGGCTCGTTCACACGCTTAAACACTTCGTTAAGTGGTTTGCTTAATTAGGCCAGACCACGCCGTTCCTCTTGGGATCGAGCGCAAAGCGAGGCGCGCTGGATGAGATCTAATATTTTGAAGCGAAAAGCTAAAAATGAAACAGCCCCCAGTTCGGCAAATAATTAAGCACATGGGTAATTACTGATTTCACTCCATTCACCACTTGTGTTGATTTCAGGAGGGCCACGTGATGCCGCGAGCTGCTCGGGTGTGTAAGCGTATGCAAGGTCGGGCCCCCGGGTTGGAAGAGCACGGAGGCTGGGGAGCCAGATATTTGTACTGCATCCAGCACATGGGGTCTGCGGGCCTGTCACGCGTCCCTGGGTGGTTCAGTAAGAATAATAATGCCATATTTAAGTACTACTGACTTTTAACGATGCTAGGCGCTAGCCTTCCCAATGGCCTGGGCTTTCTGCGTCAAGCGGCGAGCTATCACGAGCCTCATCATTAACGGGGCAAAGGAAAGAGCTTGCAATATCTGGACAAGAAAACCTGTAGCCTCATGTCCACCTGAGCTATTCTTTTCCTAAATGTCAACATTAAAATGCTGTCTGTGATACTGTAGCCCCTAATCCAGAAGGAACAAAGAGAAAACGGAGCTGCAGCAGGTTTTGTCTCAACAAGTTGGAGAGAAACACTTTTGCTGCTATTCTTTTGTCTGTTTGCTTTTCCCTGGGTATGTTTTGTTTTGTTCTGATTTTTTTTTTTCCCTTTTAAAAACAGACACAGCCCTTATCTGCTAGGAAAGGCTTAATTCTCGATATCTTTTTGTTCCCCCCGCAGATGATTTGACAGTGATGTTTACAGAACCCGCGATTTAGAAAAAACAAAAAGGGAGCAGAGAATGGAAAGGCAATGAAGTGAGCTCACCCAGGAGAGCCTCCTGCCATTGCACGAAGCAGCTGTTAATGATGCCTTTGATAATGTGCCATGCTGACGGGGCCGGTACATGATTTCTTTTCTGTACCCAGACGGCAGTGGTTTTAAGCTGATTGTGCGTGCCCTCGGGGGGGTTACGATACCATGTTTTCAAACACAGCCACCACGAAGCACCTTGTGTCACAAACAAGGCTCATTAGCATAGCTCAGCAATTAAAACCCAGCTCGGTCTGCTGTCCTGAGATAAAGAACTCCCAATTTATGGCCCGGTTGACTTTCGCTGGAGATGAATTGGCTGACAGCTTGGGCTGGTGACGTTTGGTCTCACGAGTACAGCTGTTCGCAAGGGTGATCTCTCAGAATGTGACTTTTCCACAGCCTAACCCAGGGTATTAGCACTCACTAATTACAGGGAAAAGCCAGGGGCGATGCTTTCCTGAGAGTGGGAACATGGCAGGCCCCAAACAGCTGGGTAGTGCGAGTGCTTCTCTGCCTCTGAAAACAACAGCCCTGCTGGAGGAGAGCTCCCCATCTGGCAAGCCCTTCTAATTCGGATAATAAATGCAAATGGTTTTTATCTTATTTATTTTTGACTACTCTTTAATGGAGTTTAGAAGGGACTGGGTGCATGCAGCAAGACGTGTGAGCCTTGTCTTCAGAACAAATGTGTGTTGTAGCATTTGATTAGTGATATTGTGTTACAGGAGCTGTTCCCATCTTAGTCTGTTTTCAATTTCATGTATGTTGTTTTTAGGAAAGAAATTTTTTTGTGTTTACTTCTCAGCCCAGGGACTTTTTGATGTTTGATTTTGGTTCTTTTGGGTTGAGTTTATATAGGATTTTATTTTTCCTGATTAAACACTGTTCATCTTTGTACAATATTATGTTTGCTACTTATGAAGACAACGAATAAAACGAATTGATTCCTACAGCAACTTTGACGTAGGGATTCTTCATGTAAGAGAGATGATCGAATGTGCTCTCCAGGATCCATCAGAAGGAAACAAGGAGGCAGAGTCAGTGGTGAAGCAGTGGGAAATCCATCGGTCCAGGAGCTCAGGCAGGAAAAGTCCCAGCACCTGCCAGAGATTGGGTCCTCAGGTGGGAATTCGGGTTGCAGAGACGTGCTCCCAGGGCTCCCCTGTTTAGAGAAATGCCGTAGCAAATCTGAACTGAAGGCTTACCATCAGCATCTACAGCCACACATCTATGGGGGCTGCTTACATCCATTGTGGTCAAAAGTGCAAGAGAATTGCACCTTATAGATGTTTAGGGTTTGATCTGCCAGTAATAAAGACAGTGGGATTGCCACAGGGGTGGACTAGGTGACGGTGTGGGTGTTTGGGTACAAGTGAGCTTGGGAGTATGTCCCACAGCTTGTCCCAGGAGACTGTGGTTGAGATTTGGGGCTTCTAGAATCTTTACAAGACATTTATTGACAAGGGAACAAAGATCAAGGATCCAGGAGTAAAAGGCTGAAAATCTGGCAGGTCGGCAGAGCAGGAAGCCATCGGATGCTGAGTGTACGTGCACCAACTGCAGGGGGGTCATGCTGTTTGCAGGGGAGAGGGCCAAAAAGGGCTCTCCAGCTGACTGCTGTCCATCTCAGAAAATAAACTTTTTTCTTTTTTTTTCCTTTTTTTTTCCCCTTTTTTTTTATTTTTTTTTTTCTGTGAATGTCTGCAGAAGCCTTTTCATTTCTTATTAAAAAAGACTTTTCATTGAGCTTGTGGATCTCCATAGAGCTAATTTAAGCCCATTAACAATAGACTTGCTTTACTTAATTACCCTTTGCAGAATCATCCTAGGATTCCCAGGTGTCCTTGGGCCACAGGTTGAAGACTATCTGTACGTTGAAGGATAAGGTGCCTAAAGGTGGCGGTCAGGAATATGGAGCACGATTTCTGAATTAAGGAGGACCTCCTGTTGTTTTCGTTGTTGTTGTTGTGACGTAATCCCTCTCATTTACCCCGACTTGTAACTCTTTAGGGAAAAAGATCACTGTGGTTTGCCCACCCAGGAAC
Organism: Anser anser; assembly: GCF_964211835.1. Classification (NCBI taxonomy): domain Eukaryota; kingdom Metazoa; phylum Chordata; class Aves; order Anseriformes; family Anatidae; genus Anser; species Anser anser. Next base: position 35,378,760 of record NC_139727.1, on the reverse strand, counting down.
AGGGAAGTCTTGGTGAAAGGAGGGAGAAAAAAGATGGGAAATAAGAGGAGATGCTGGTCTCTTTTTTTTTTTTTTTTTTTTTTTTGTGATTCTGGTGCTGGCAGCTTGGCCAAGTCTTAGGATTATTAAACCACTTGTGTGATTAGCAGTGACTGTTTCTTACAGCTTAGTGACTTATTTGTGCCATTTAGGGGGAGGTATACAGTGACGTTCAAACTATTTTTGGGAAATCTGTGAGAAAGAAGTAGAGTCACAATGCTAAGCGTGCACACAGGTCTACAGAGAGCCCAGACTTCCTGAAGGATCTCTCAGTGCGGAAATTGGTGATGTGTGCTTGCTGTGCTACCAGCGTGGGCTCAGGGACACCACGCCACGTGCAGGAGGCGAGATCAGTCGCACTGCGCCTTCTGGAGCCGTGAGGGGTGGGCTGAGGCCAGGCAGGGTCAGGATCAGACCCACCTGACCCTAAACCCCAGCAACCAAACGTGGAGGGGAGGGAAGGATGCTCTCTGCGGTGCCCTGCTCTCTGTACTGCTTCTCGTGGGCTCTTAACTTCTCAGCAAATAGCCACAGCAAGGGTTTCTCTCCCACAGAATTTGCAAAGCATGAAAGAAGTGAGGAAAATCTCAGTGCTTGTTTTGCCAAGGGAAATGTGGGTAACCTCAAACCAGGTGGGGGAAGATAATTGCCATCCCAAGGCAGAGGAGGGGAACGGTGTTTTTTCACAGGGAAACCAGGTAGCGTTTGTTGATGTTCCTTCATGCTGCAGAGTAGGTACTGCCTGGCAGAAATGTTTCGGGAATTAGCAAAAAGTAAAATGGAGACAAGCAAGGCAAGTGTTCTCAGCAAATTCTGTTGGAACGTGCATTTTTCTTCATTATTTTCTCACTGAAGCGTGGTGGTATCCGATAGAGCATTATGGATGGGGAGAAGGAAGGGTGAGCAGAGCCTGAAAACAACAAGCTACTGCTCTGGCTGAGGAAGCAAAATGGAAATTCTGGCTGTGGCAGCAGTGAAGTCCAAGGAGACAGAACTGGGCTTAAGCTTGGGTGAGGGAATGGGGCCTGCAGAAAGACCCTTTCTGGGTCAAACTTATAAAATCTTTCACTTTACAGCCTTTCCCCACCTTAATTATATAGAAAATGAGCATTCAGATGGACACAACTCCCAGCCGCCCACTGCATGGATGGCTGTGGTGGAGGTGACTGCTGTCATTTGTGGTGGTTTTCATCCTTGGGTTTTCCTAGCCTTTGGAAGAGGAGGGGGACTAGGAATCAGCCTCATATAGTACATCTTGTAGACACCTGGCAGGAGCTGGAGACAGGCCTCTCATCCCACACACCAGATGGAAATATTTAATTTTTCACTCAAGCCAGTTTCGTGAAGAGGTCTAGACCATTTCTATGGGGCGGGTGCAGTAAGACAAAAGTTGCTCTTTCTGGTGGTTTTGCTTTACAGAAAACAGAGAGAGAGAGAGAGAGAGATTTTGGGATCCCCCACATGAACGTGGCCATGAAAAGGTAGGCGCCAGCGGGGTGTCGTGTGAAGGGAAGGGAGCTTAGCGCAGTGTGACTGCCCGTGGATATTACCAACAATCCTGAATTTCATATTCCTTTGGAATGAGAAGATCAAAGAGCTGTGATCCGGAAACAGCTAGCAGCCTGACACGGATCATTAGGAGTGAACAACAACCCCGCGTCCAGGTGAAAATGGCTTTTGTGCGATTTGGTATGTGGTTGTAGGATGGGAATCCCCACATGCCCAAGGATTGGGCACACAATGCACACTTGGTGAGTCTGACGAAGCCAAAACTCTGCTGCCTGGTGGGATTTGCCACTCTGGGTTACCGTCCCCAACAGGGAATGAGGAGAGGTGTGCGCCTGGGATCCACAGGCTGGATGGGGATGGCCGAGGGAGTTGGCAGCTCCAGCTCTGAGGTGGGTGCTCAGTTTGGGATCACAGCTCTTTGAGTTTCCAGCTGTGAGCTGGAAGGGCAGGGCTGGCCTGAGACCCCTCGGAGAAGAGGAGGAGGAACAGGCACGTGGCCAGCCGCGAGTGAGCCCTACTTGCCCAGGCTCACGCCGTGCTGCAGGTGGACTGGGCTCCAGGTAAAGAGAAATACACGGCTCTTGTACCCATTTATGTGATGATTTCTTTCCTAAAGTCTCCTCTGATTTCTATGTTTTTATGCAGAAGCTTTTTGAACCCGTACACACTCTTAGTGTTCACATCCATGAGATTATAAGCGTGCTGAAGTCTTTTACAGGCACCAGCTTGGAACACCAGGCTTCCTGGGAGATTTCTGTGCTTAAGACACCTCTGGCAGGATGCTAGAAAATGCTTAGTACAAAGTCTGAGCTCTGCTTTTATTAGATCTGCAGGTGCTGATATGGCCATTTAACGGAAGTAAAAATAACTTAAGCAAAAGCTGTCCTTTTACTCAGCCATCACTACGTCTTAGGTGGTGCTCTTATTCTATAAATAGATGTCATTTTGCCCTAGGAATAGTCTGGTGTTTTATAAACATTGTCTCTTTACCAACACCTACTATCTATTCTGTAGTACTAATCTGCAGAAAGCTCAAACTTTTATACCCTATATCAGCTTTCAAGTGCCCATAAGAGCATCGCAATTGGTGTAAGGTCCAGTTATGATTTTTTAATGGATATTTTGGGGGTTCATTTTGACTTTTTTTTTCCCCTCCATTGGCTTGCACTGGTACAGAAAATAACCACCGAATTGCATTTGGCTTCCCCTGCTTCCTTTCTCTGCGAGATGAGGTTACAACGACCTCATCTACCTAAATCAATAATCTGCACCCAAATCTAATAAAGATCTAGCAGGGCCTGTAAAATAGCATGCAGCCCAGATGGAAAGGGAGGTCCTAACGTCCAATCCACTCATTAGCTATTTATCAACCATTAATGATGAGAATAGGAGTGGTGTGGGGGGAAAGGGACGCAAAAGCAAGACAGCAGAGAACCTGCGGGTGTATGAGGAGGAGACAAAGACTATAAGGCAGCGTGACTCTGGCTGGGGAAAGGAAGGTGCCTAAAAAGGGGGAATATCACGGGCATTTAGTTGCAGAACCCCTTATTCTCCTATACAAAAGCTGAGCGTGTCTTCGAGCTGCTGTATGAGAGAACACAAAGAAAAGCTGAAATACCTTTGGCTTCCCACCAGCTGACCCTGCATCCCTTTACAGATCTGAAAGCATTAAACTAAAAGGCAGTATTTCCTGCAACTGAATATTAGATCCCCCCCTTTTTTTTTTTTTCCCAGTAAGAGAAGAATTGCTCATCTCATCACAGACCAGTCACGTGATCTGTAGCAGGTTTAGGAAAAAAATGCAATTTCCCAATTATTTCCTTTAAGGCCAAAACTTCTCTTTCACTTGAAGAAAATAAATGTATGAACTGGCCATCTAGAATTTGTTGTTGTTTTTTTTTTTTTCCACCAAATTGCTGAAGCACAGAATTACCCAGGCAGCTAGAGTGAGCGGAGAAAAATAATTTTTCATCACTGTTTTTTGAGCAGAAACTGGCTCTCTGACAAAACGGTACTTTTTCATACTGTCAACAACATGTTATTTTGTATTTGAAAACTAAAGTCACTCTTTTTTTTTTTCCTTTAAATGGCAACAGTTAGTATTTTAGTGGTTAAGAATTTTTATACAGGTGTGAAGCTTTCACAGTTTTTTGGGGGAGGAGTGTTAAAATTTGTTGGAGATGGGAAATGTTTTTTTTCCAAAGCTGGATCAGTAGAACAAAAGGAATTCAGCATCTCTCGAGTCTGTGGTATGCATAAATACAGCAATGTTCCATGAAACAATATTTCAGATTCCAGCAATGCAGAACATAGTAACAATTCCAAAGAAAACAGGAAGCAAAAATAATTAGCTGAACATGAGGAAGAATCCCAAACATTGCTAAGATACCAAATGCTTTATGAAATGGTAGCCAAAAACCTGTCTCTGAGTCTTCGTTGAATGTTCTTTGGATCTTGCTCTGAAGATGAAAAGTCAAAACCAGTTGTAGTAAGTTTGTATTCTCTTTAATGAATGCTGACTTCAACTTGATCAATTAAATAGTTGCAATCAGGTGGAAAAAACTATTCCCCTTTCCATACATCTCATCCGGGTAGCGGGCACCAAAGGGAGCCCGTCTGCACCCAGGGCTGGTTTGCAGGACAGGGGGTTTTGGGGGCCAAGTCTTTTCCCCTTTCACAACATCTCCTGTGCTCATGCTCTGCTGTGTGTGGAGGGAAGGTGTCAGCAGTGCTGGCCCGTGGTGTGAATGGAGGCAGCTGTGCAGCATTTTTCGAGTTAGCGTGAGGAATCTGCTGCGTCCTCTGCCAGTTTGCTCTTACTGTTTAAAACCCGAGCCATATTTTCTATTTGAAGTCCTCTGGCTTTAGCTCCCAGGCCTGGGTTCTTGTTAAGCCTTTCTCTGCTAGATTAAAGAGCCCTTTATGACTGGTATTTTCTCTCCATGGAGGTGCTTAATACCCTGTAATCAAGTCACCCTTGGTCTTCTCTTTGATAAGCTAAACAAATCCTGCCCATCCAGTTTCTCACTGGAAGCAGCTCCTTCTCACCAGCCTTTAAATCGCTTTGGTGGTGGTTTTCTTCAAAGGCTCAAATTTTTCAGTCTCTTCTGAGACAAAGCAGTTCCCACAGATGTGCATGGGCTCTGTGCATCAGCCCCATGAAGTAAAACCAAAACTGCTGCCCCACAGCACGTGCTGAGCTGCCCGAGGTGCTACGAGAGGCACTGGGTTCCTGCATGGAGCTGCCAGGCTGTAGGCATCACCTGCATTCCTTGTCCCTCACTGTATTGCTGTAATAAAAGCATTTTTATCAGTGGGCCTGGCTTACCAGATGAGGGGTAACTGTAAGATTTCCCATCCTTTTCCAGGGCAGCAAACTGTTCTGCTCAGCCATTAGGTTTCATTTCTGCTCCTCCGATTTCTTTTTCTGTTGCGTTTCCTTATGTTTGTCTCCCCCAGTGCCAGTCCTGGGTTTAGATTCTCTAGAAAGAAGCTCAGAAGCTCACGAAGTGGGGATGCTTCTGGTCACGCTCCTGGGAGGGCCGTGGAGCATCTTTTAGGGAGAGACTTCAGGAAGGGAGAGATGTCCACGAGCATGGCTGACTATGGTACGGCAGAGAAGGACGTTGGATGCTGAAGGGTGCTTGGCAGTGTCCCGCGACACATCCACCTTTCCTCTGTATTAGTTAAACTGTCTTGAAGCTCTCCTTGCAGAAGTTCTCCTGGTGGTGCTTGGTGAGGAAGGACCCCATGGTGTGCTCTGCAAATCCTGCTCCTCTGTCCTGGCGAAACACGTCTTCTTTTTTCACTTAGTGCAGCTCACCCTGCTGGTGGCTGCTCTGTACCCAGTGGGGTTTGCACTCCTCATAGAAGAGGTTTGGGATGAAATGCATTCACTTCCTTCCGTGAATACGTTCATGTTTGCATGATAAGTTTTCTTCAGCTGTCTTTTTCCATCAGGTCTGCATTTTTTTTTTTTCCCAGAGCAGTAAATCAACAGGCTGTGATTAAAGATTTAAGAAGCTCCATCATTTGCCAGTCCAAAATTTAATTTACTGAAACGTCTCTAACTAGCAGGCAGCTGAGTCACGTTTTGTATTTCTCTTCTCCTGTATGGAGTGGGACAGAAGACCAGAGACAGCATGTTTAAAGGCTTCCAACACTGCTGCGTTTATATATCAGCCAAAGACGTGTGTAGTCGTTCCCCCTCCCTCTTTCAGAGGAAGATCTCTTTCATTACACAGCGCTAGACCTGTACTTTTCCATTCACCAGTTGCTACTGTTGTTCTCCTTTTGTTTCCCAAAAGGAAAAAAAAAAACAAAAAACAGATGGCTTTGGTGTTGTTTACCCCAGGAAACATTTTGAGCATTCAGTAATAAAACTGGAGGAAATCCTTCACTTCCTTTATGCCTCCTAGCAAGTAACCACATCAATATGAAGTAAGGATGTTTTTGGGTACTGACCCAGTGTCACCGACGAAAACACAGCCATAAATACTTTCAAGATGCAGTCTTGAATCAGGCTGGTAGATGGGGAAAAGCCACTTCTGTTTTGGAAAGGAATTCTTTCCTCCTGCAACCACTTTCTAAATTGCATTGACATTTAGCAATTAACATACAAAAGCTTTTGTATCCGCAGGATCATTTTTCATGTCAGTAAACACATTCCTTTGCTTTTTGGTGCAATGTTTAATAATTCTCATTTCCTATAGTGGAAAAGAGCCCTTGTACTTTATTTGTATTACACAAATTACATGGAAGAAACAAAGCCATATCTGATCGCAGTTATTAAATTAAGAACATTTGCATAAATCCCCCTATTTTTTTCCTAATCTGGTTTGCTGTCAGTAAACAGTGCGCTATCTAGGTTTAGCAAAGCATTTGGTTTCTAGCCAGGTTTTTGCTTCCCCCCTGTCCTTTTTGAAGCTCTCTTGGCAGGCGAGGTGGCTGCTTCTCCTAAGCTACCTGTCACCACACAAGGCGGCTTCCAGCTCAGACAACGATCAGTTGCTGCTCCCAGTTCAGGGGCTGAGCCGTCAGTAAGTCACTGCCTCCCCGCTCTGGGATTCGGGACCTGTCGCTGTTCCAGCTGGGGCTGGGGGCCGGCAGCTCCTGCTGGGGGCTGTTCTTACACTGCAGGGCCAAGAAGAAAGTCCTCCGTGCAGGGAGTGCGAGGGGACAGCCAAGGGGGTGGGATGGTGGCTTGGCACTGCCCAAATGGGATAATGATGGGCTCGTCTCCTTGGGGGCCCCTTGTTTCCAGCTACTGTGGTTAGGACTGAAGAGAGGAGGGTAGAGTAGAACGAATGAAGAATGAACTACTGCTTTTTATTTTTGCCTGGGAGGGGGTGCATATGTTGGTGGAAATGATCTTCAGGGATGATCTTCAAGGATGTGGAGACCTGGTCTTACAGAGCAGGGGATATGTTGATGAAATATCCCTGAAATTTGGGTGCCTGGTCCATGACTCGCTCCCTACATACTCCGAGACTTCTCCTAAGTCTTTTCACACCACGAGCAGCCTGCCGCGGCTCAGTGTAGTTGGAGCAGGGAGCATTGGTGCCTGCTCACCCTGCTGCCTGGAGCTCGTGGGTGCACACCGAGCGTTGGTGGGGGTCTCTTCCGTCAGAGCGGCGGGAGGCGAAGGTGATGGGCCTGGTGGGGAACAAATGCACTAAAAACAAAGTCAGGAACTGAAGCAGGTACCCAGTGTGGTGCCTGCAGCCTGATTTCATCCCCTCCGATATCAGTTCACGGTTGAAGGAAGGGTCTTTCTTTGCCCAGCACATTGCCAGACTGCTTGGGGCTGACTCAGGGTTTGGAGAGGGAAAGGGGTGAGGCATCACAGAGAGCAGGCAGGAGGGGGAGAGAGGAGGGGGCTTGGGGTGCTGGGGGGCTGTAGCTTTGGGTTGGCCCTCAGTAAATGAGATCATTAAACCCCGCTTTTATCCCCCTTCAATCAAACATGAGGCAAAATTAGAACCTTTGTCTGTTTGCCATTGTCGAGCAACCAGTGGGAGGATCCTGGAGACAGAGAGCCAGGCACTTAGCTCAAAAATCAGCTTACTGCAGTAATGTCATTACGTTTTATTGACCAAGCGTTTCCACGAGTGCTGAAAGGGGGTCATTGGGAAACCGGGATGAACGAGCGTGATGTCAGTTGTGAATCACATCCTGTGTGCATGGAACATGCGAGCCCCAGTTACCAACCCCACCAGGCAGAGGGGTCTGTCTGCAGTGTCTGTCCTACGGCACGCGTGGGAGCTGAGGCTGCTGAGATGAAAGGTTTTAGTGGGAAACTACAAAGCCATATTAGAGGAAACGCTTTCAATGTATCTAAATCAAGATGTATGGGGTTTTATTTCTGCCTGTTACATACCCCTGAGCTCTTTTGGGCCAACTGATAGTCAGTAGACAAAGCTGTATTGCTTTGCAGTTTACTTATTGCAGGCTTGTGACTTAACTGTTAACAGAGTAATATTTTCCCTCACGTGTAACTTATAATTTGTTGGATGTGCATTCAGCTCCTGTCATGAATTAAGCTCCCAAAGAGGTGTGCCACTGCTTTCCAGGCACTTACAGCCTTCAACTGGCTGTTGAGCACAGCCAGATGCAAAGCGTTAGCACAATTGCTTGCAAAGTCCTTTTCTCTTGCATCCACACTCAGTTAAGAACTGAAATACAAGATCACTGTGACACCAATAAAGCATGCTGTCAGCAAGACATGTAAGTTACCTGGAAGCTGAATTCCATTTACAGGTGTCAGGGAGTTTGCTTTATGCATTTTTTCCTCAAGGATCAGCTTCTGTGATTGATTGCATTTGCGTCACATGAATCTTGTTTCCATTTCTGGCATTTTTATGAAGCTTATGAAGGTGAGAGATATTGAACCGGGAGGTTTAGTGGAATGGTTTTCAGGTCCCGGTACTTTGCACTGGAGGCAATTCCAGAGCTTGTTACTCATAGGAAACTATTTTGGTATATGTGTCCGAAGCCACCAAAGTATTTCTCATCAAAACCACTTAGATGACTTTTCCCACACTTTTGTAATTTTGGTTGCGCTGAACATGCACAACGTCGGTGATCTTTGCGCACAGGAATTCCTGGTGTGGTCATCGTAAGCCGTATGTCCTCATCCCCCAGGGCTGGTGAAATGGCCAGCGTGAGGATCTAAGCCAGAGCTGAGGGCCAGAGAGCTGGGGACGAATTGCATTGCAGTAAGTAAAGCTAGATTTCTCATTTAAACAACATTTCTCATTCAGTGCCAGAAGTGATTCTCTTGGATGTTGTCCTTGCAGTAGTCCCATACCCTCATCATCATTTAAAGTTGGTAAAGCTGGTAAAACACTTTTCTGGGGAGTAGAGAAAGGAGCATGTCTGAAAATCAAGTCACTTTTACTAACATTTCTAGAATAGATGTTCAATGCTAGGCTCTAGGTAGTGCAAATAGAGCTGAGGGTCATTGAGGTGAGGTTTTTTTGTCCTCACAAATCATCACTAATGAACAGAGTTTGTGCTCCCATTCCTTCTGCACTCAGTCTCCTCCCCGAGGCCAGCAGGGACCTTCTCCCCTGCGGGACCCACCCCGTCCCCACGCGGGGCAGAGATGGGGGCTCCGTGCCCGAGTCCGCAGCCCGCTGCTGCTGGCGCTTGTGCTGCCAGATCCAGACCATGCGTCTCCCACAGCGACATTTCTCCTCGTCCATTTCTGCCTTTAAGCAGATTGTCATTTCCTCTCACTGTTTCTGTTTTCGGAGAAATAAAAGGAGATTCTTGGAGGGGTTTGCTGCTAGAATGTGTGTGCGCGCGGGTATTGGGGATTTATTTATTGTACTTCTAGCCACAAACAGTTTCATGTTTTTGAATTACTGCTCAGTCTCATTTAGTTTGGTTGTGACCTTGAGCCATACATTTCCAGGACTCTTGCTAATGGACCTTTTAAATGATGGCAATGAAATACACCAGGCCCTTTGATAAGGGGACCGTTGCTACATTGCATATTATTTTAATGTTATTCTACAAAATAACCATTATAATATCGTTACTATTTTTTTACTCTGGTTTTATTTTGTCACACCAACATTACAACAATCTACATTTAAAATATTTCCTCATTTGTGCAAAGCACATTTCTCTGCCAGGGGTAATGAAATGACCAAGCAGTGACCCTCATTTTTATGTTTCTCCTACTGTGAAGAGGAATTGAAGATGAAATGTAGAAGCTAATAGCTGTGCAGCCCCAGTGAATCTAGCAAATCTAAAGAGCCCAGCCATGGGATACATTTAAATATTAAAGCAGTTTTTATGTGCTCTAAACAATATTTGATGCAGCTCTCAGTATGCTTTAATCTGGCTAAATGGTTATTGTGTTATGTGTCCTAGCTGTAAAAACTGTCGAGCTCTTTTGTGGTCAGGGTACCTGTCCCCGGTGCAATTTCGGTTGTACATGGGCAAACATTAAGGACCAATCTGCAAAATGGATCTCAGACAGGTTCACGCTGGATGGAGCAGGGTGCTTATAAGCTATTCACATTTATTTAATACTTTCTTCCTGATGTGTAACGTGTGACAATTGAGTATAGGGTAGGGAGAATGGTGGGTTTTTTAAGGGGAAAAATGGGAGCCTTTACCTTTGCCTGCCTACAGCGTGTTTTTGTGTGTTTGCACGGTTGAGATGTCTTCTTGCCAGCCTCATTGCTGAAAACCAGAAAATGCCTCCTTTTCATGTGGGATTCCTCTGCTTCCCATGCACAATTTCTGATGTTCTTCCTGGGGCCAGACCCTGCCTCACACAAGTGTGCCAGGGGCTGCGGCTGGAAAACCTCGACTTGCGGCTTCGGCTTGGTTGCTGGCTTGTGCATAAAGGCGAGTGTCCGTTTCCTCTGTGCCTCGGTCTGTTTTGGCTGGCAGCTTTGCTTCAGAAAGCAAAACGCGTGCTGGAGGCTGGCTGCTTCAGCTGACGGGGTGTCTCCAGGTAGGGGCAGAGAGTTGTCTGCATGCAGCAGGACGGGCACGACCGAACCTCTGCAGGTCTGGGGCTTTTGTGAGGGTTGTTCAGGGCTTACAAAAGCACAGACGGAGGTTTTCCTGGTTATGCAGCCTTTCTGACAGGGCTTTCTGGTGCCCATTCATGACTAAGCTCACATTGTATTGTTTCCCCGAGGGGCAGAAATAATTTCTTGCCTCCTTTCTAGCTGCCTCATTCATGAGATGTGTAAGAAACCCTTTGCTGTTGCTCTTGCTGTCACAAATTGGTTGAAATATGCCAGTGACCTCAAAAGTGAAAAGGATGCATATAAAACCTTGTTACACCCTATTTGTGTAGGAAACCAGGATAAATATGGAAAATATACACATTCAGCTTTTTTTTTTTTCTTTTTTCCTAATAGTTCTAATAAACCCCCCCCACCACATCCCCTCCTCTCCCTCCTACCCCTGAAGGAAATTGCAGCCCACCATGCAGAGTGGCTGCAGTCGTGCTAAGGGGACAGAGCACTTAGCCTCTGGGAACGAGGTTTCTGAATTATCTCGAAGTCTTAGCTGAAATTACTTTAGTGATCTCCTTCTAATCCCAAGTGGGCAGTGATCCATATTATAAACCCTTTACACATAATTTGACACAATTAGCAGATTCTGCTTCTGAGACCATCTTGTGACTGGGAGGGAGCGAGAGCTGAAAACATTACCTGCAGAGAAGATGTTACCTGGAGTGATGTTACCTGCAGAGAAGAGAAGGCATCGTGGGCTGCCTGGGCTGGGGCAGAGATAGCTGAATCAGCCATGTGGGGAAGCTGATGTTGTCTAGTTTAACCCAGGCCGGGCCTATGCTGATATTATATATTTCCCTGCTGATATTATATATTCCCCTGCTTATATTCCAAAAATAAAGCAGAGCATTGCACACAACTCTGGTGCAGGTCTATTCTGGACTCTGAGCTACCTTTGGTCTATCCCGTTTTCCTTAAACAAAGCCATTTCCCGATTCCTGTAACCAGCCTTCCTATTAGTAAGTCAAATGGAATGATCTTTGTGGGTATGACTCTTTTATGATCTTGCTAATGAACTTTCAGTTTTATGCTTCTTGTCTGATTAGTAATGCCAGAGATTTAACCAAGCAAAGATAATTCATTAGTCTGAGCCGTGGCTCTGAGGGCACGGTGTCACACCCGCCCTTCCCGCTCCTTGCGCTCCATTAGCTGCTCTGGGCTCTGACACCTCCTCCATTTCTTTCTTTTCTGAGGGAAAATGCAGAAGTCTTCTGCCTCCTGCATGCATTGGTCTTTCTTGACTCATCAGCAGTGAAATTCATAGGATCATTTTGGAAACTCTTCGACACTTTATTTTTAAAGTCTGTAAGAAGTTTCATACAGATCAGTGGAAAGAGAAGAAACCTTTCATGGGCTCTGAGCTGCAGTGTAAAAAAAGATAAATGACTAATTGCAGCTTGTGGATGCAACCGTGATTATTTATGCTACAGTTCCTTTCCTTTTTTTTGATGCTGTATTAATTTTCAGCCCTTACATTTCATAAATTAAATATCATTTAACTGTCACTTAGGCAGTTGTCGAAGTCAGTGTACTGCAGAGAAGAAAGGAGATTTCCTCCCTGTTTCTATGAGAATGACTCTATGCATGGCTCGGTGTGTTGGTTTGACCTTGCGCTCCCCGTTTGCTGGTGTCGGGGTTTATTCCTAGAGGTGCTTCCTGGGGTTGGGAAGCGGGCGCTCAGTGCTGGTGTATGGGTTAGTGGACCACGGCCTGGCTGCACTCACTGGCATGTGGTACCAGTTCTGAGTTAGGACCTGGTCCTGCCCGGTAGGTTGGTGAATAGGCAGCAGCTTGTGTGGTGGGGATTCACCTGACAGAGCACCAAAACCATGGAAAGAACAGGTCTCCTTCCCTCTGGTGGCAGGGTGAAACTGGTACAGCAGGGAGGAGAGCTGGGGGAAACGAGGGGAGGCTCGTGGAGAAAGCAGTGGTGTGCAGGGAGAGGGGACTGGCAGGGGTGAGCGAAAGGCCTGTAACCATCGCTGTTAGCATGGCACGGACCACAAGCAGTGGGTGCAAATCTGTATTCCTTGTGTACTCACAGCCACCACTGCCAGTCTGTCACTGACACAGCCAATGCAGCCGGTGAGGAGACTTGGGGGATTCTGCGCAACCCCCCCGTGCTTATTAGCCCCACAAAAGTCATCCGTTTTGCAGAACGGACACCGGTAATTGTCTCGTGCTGTGGGTTTTCCTTCCCATGCACAGCGTGCAGGTGTTAACGGGACATGCCAGACAGAAGATGTCAGGATCTCTTTGTGATTATTTCCCCGCTGGCTAACATGTGCCCTTCTCCCTTCAACTGCTGTTGCTACAGAGGGTAGGCAAGATCTAATTAAAGACAAGGAGGGATGGATCTGCATATGTTGCATGTGTTTGGGGACTGTCTGGCTCGGAGGAGTAATAATTGGCTACAGGGCCTTTCACCTCTATGGCATGGCTCTGAATGCAGATCAGCCCAGACAGTGACTTTTAATGTCATTACCATGTGACAGCTGTTTTCCGTGTGAAATTAGCTGGTAGCCTTAATGCTCTTCCTACAGGAAACCAATATCGATAATTACCACAACAAATGGTGCTATTAGCACCCTTTAAAAATATATATAATTTAAAGTTTAATGAACATGCTTCAAGTATACATATTGACATGTGTTGTAACAACACTGAAATCAATACCACTCCACTTAGCTCCATAGTTAGGACTGTGTATATAAATGCATGCTGGAAGTAAGTACTGGGGGGACAGTAAGATGTAGTTGTAGCATCTAACTGCAGGACTCTAACTTAGGTCACGGAAACTCCTTTTGGGGTCCCATCCATTATACAGGGCATGTGAGCTTGTAACACATTTGAAGTCACTGTGTGACTATCCCCTAAACATGTAAAAATCGCAGTGAAGAAGAAGAAGCATCAACAAAAAAGGTCAAGGTATTCAGGGAATAGTCCTTCTTGATAAATGACTCCCATTTCCATGGTCAGAGCTGTAAGGAGAGATATCTCTTATGAGACCAGCTGATAGAACTGAATGAAACAGATAAGCTTTTGGGCACATGGACTGTTTTTTTTTTTTTTCTTTCTTTTTTCTTTCCCCTGTGTCAGCTCTAGATTAACTCAGCAGCCCAGCTCTTATTAAAAGCTTTTGCACTTTGCCAGCTGTACCTGCTTTGTCTCAAGAGGCATGGTACATGTCCTCCTGATTTACACCATCCATGCTGGTGGCTGTGGCCTGAACTGCAGACCCTTGCAGAAGGAAGGTTTGGCCACTTGCTCTGTGGGGATAAAACAGCCCCATGAGAGACACCAGGGAAGTTGACCTCAAATTCTTCACTTGAGTCCTCTGATGCCTCTCAGAGTTGTGTTCTTCATTGCAACCCTGACAACAGCACTGGTACAGCTGTGAACTGTCGCCTCTTTCCCCAACCTGAGGGGGAAGCTAAAGCAGAGGTTGGGAATTTTAACTAAATATGTTACCGCTGGAGAGCAACGCCACCAAAGCTAAAACCTTCTATGAAAATTTGTTTTTTAAAAAAGAGCTTTTTGCTGCACATCCCTCCAGGACCAGGGAGACAAACACCTCCAGCAGAAGAGCCCATTTCTTTGCTGGTCACTGGCAGGCTTGGAAACCTGAGTCTGTGCTACTGCTCTTCCTTGCTTGGTATAATCATATATTTCTGCAACGAAGAACAACTCCAGCAGAAGAGGCTTGCTGAGAAAGGCACTGCCTCACCTCACTCTGAGGGGTGAAAAGGAATACCTGACCTCTTGACATTTTCCATAATGTGGAATTCTTTTCTCCCAGTAAGGCCTTTTCAAGGTGACCAAGGGAAATGTTCTCAGCGTGTCTGTTCCTTGCTTATGGTCTACGTAGACTTTTGACTTGGTTGATTCTGTAGATTTGGATGCAATCCAAATCAAAAATCTTGTAATACCTGCATACTCATACACTATTACAGTAACTTGCTCTCCTCAGGGCAAAAATGATGAAACTCCCTATAATTCTGCAGTCCCCCATAATACATGAAGCTCCTCCTGCTAGGTAATGAAACCATTATTCACTAACAAATTGAACATGCAAGACTGTGACTTTTATAAACAGGTAGGGTGTTATCTGTTAGGGAAGAAAACCTCCAGGCTACAACAGAAGCGCATAATTTACATGAAGTGAAGGATGTTCCTGAGATCCTGGGACGACATGGTAGCAGAGGTTATCTTTCATTGCAAGGACAAGGAGAGTGGCTTCTCAGGCTCAGCTTCTTGGGGGTCTCCAGAGGGTTTTTAAAATAGGTTAGAGAAGTATCTGTCAGGAGTGATATAGCCAGAGTTCATGTTCTTCACCCACTTTCTGGGTGTGAAGAAGACCTCCTGAAGACTGCCCCAGACCTCTCTTGTGTGATTCTGTGATAGGTTCCTGCCTGGACAAGCACGGGAACCAGTCTCAGCCAAAGCAGGTGGAAAAGTTGCCTGAGAGGGGATTACACAGCAAGGATAACTCATGGGCTAACTTGTGGCTGAGCACCTCCTAGCAGCAGTCCATAGAGCAGACTGCAGACAGCTTTTACTGAGCAAAACCACTGTATTGCTAAGGGACCTTCTTCTGCCACTCTGCAGTCCCTGCTCCTGGAGTCCCTTCTGCACTGTCCTTAACCTTCATGCTAGGAAGTAAAAGCTTCAGCAACGTGCGTGGCAGCACTTTTGTGTTGGGACTCCTTGGTTAGCCCTTCGTGCTGCCCTCTGCTGCGACCCCTGTGCTGCCATGCACTTGATCCTTTTGTCCTTTATGAGGCCTCCTGACAGGGCCCCACAACACAGGCATGGAGGAGACGTGGTAGGTTGAGAAATACTGAGCTGTAGTATTGACCTGGGCTTTAAAATGTCTGATTTTACAGGTGAAGTACATGGTATGGGGCTTGGGAGCAGAGGGGTGGTGGTTGTTTAGCAATTGGGAACGGAGACAGTGTCTAGTAGGGGAAAATTTAGTGACAGGAGTGGGAAGAAGAAACCCAGGGACATGTGTTACTTGCAGAGGTACTCTGTGTCTCAGCAGGACAGGGGCCTTTTCATTGCTGTCTCATGAAAGCAGCAGCCTGTCCTCCTCCAGATGTGTTTTATACCTCCGTCACAAGCTTCTTGCTGCATGAAAAGCAATTCCCTCACAAATGGCCCTTCATTAGCCGTGGGGTCATGTCAGAAACAATCACTGGCGTATCGCTGATGTGGCCAACACATCTTGTGAACTCTCTGACCCGAGCAGTCAGCAGGATTTCTTTATGAGAAGCGCTAATATGAAAAGCATTAGCATTAATGAAAGAGCTCTCGACCTGCTTGGTGAGAGGGGTCAGCAGAAGTTTACAGACACCTTTGCCTAGCATTCCTATCATGTCTTGGATCTCGTCTTGTTTTTCATAGAATCAGTAATATAATTCTCATGTTCTACTACGGTCTTTCAAGCCAGCAGGAATCCAGCAAATCTGGAAGCCACCCTAACTGCCGGCCGTCACCCATTTTGGAGACGGTCAGCCTGCTCACGTTCACTCGTTTATGGAAGTGCATCACCTCATTGCTCTGCTGGAAGGCAAGAATGGACCTACTGCAGTCAGCTTTGAAAGATTTGTTGTTGGGAAACCCTACTGTCATGCTTCTCCTGATATTCCAGGTTAGGAACGTCCTCAATGAGTGGAACAGCAGTTTCCCAACATCTCTCAATCCAAAACTTTCTTCCCAGAGGATGCAGTGGTACGTGTTGAAGGTCCTGAACAGTCCTTACCAGCTACAAAGAATATTTGAGAGGATGACAGCAGATGATAGAAGCAGAGGCCCTTGTGCTCTTCCCTGTGCTCCCAGGGTGCTGAAGGGGACTCGGCTGCCACGGCCCCGGGCTGGGAGCTGAAAGCTTGGTGGCTCAGGGACCTCTCGGCATGCTGAGCAGGGGAGAGGACTAGAGATCTTTCTAAGTGAATGGCAAACCACTTTCACCTACGGGATGGGCTACCCGTGTCTATAAAAATGTGGGCAAATGTAGGTTGGAGTCTTGCGTACGTTTGGGATTCCTGGTTCTGGTCTTTGCAGCACCAACTGGTGTATTATGTTTAATTTCTGCCACTTGCCTCATGCCAACTGCAGCGCTGATTTACAGCCTTGCTGAGCAGCTGGGAGTGGAGAAGCTATCAGTAACTGTTTTGTCAGCCTTACAGAAGTGGTGGGATGTGCACAGGTAGGAACAATGACTGTGGCAGTCTCAAGACAATAGCATCTTTTTGTTTCTCGTCTGGAGTGCTCTCCTGGCTGTCTGGCATCTCACGGAGCTGGTTACATTTCAGAGAAGAAATATGTGGATGCTTGCCCGAGCTATGGGGCTAAAAGTTCACTTAAAAACAAATGGCATTTCATCTGTCTGACTCTTTGTAGGAGATGTTTACTTACCCCAGGAAGGTGATTGTATCAGCTAGCTTGAATCTTAAGTGTCCCTACCGGCATGCTTTACTTTGATGGGAATAATTTACTCACTGTGATCTCTCAGTTAACTTTCCTTGCCCGATTGAAATTTTCATTTGCTAGGATGGGGTAGCCAAACCCCAGCTTTGCTGAAGACATGGGACGATAAAGAGAGATGGTGATTCTGGCTCACAGGTCAGCCTTGTGGTGAGGCTGCCAGTGACTGTCTGGAGCACAGACCCTTCAGTATAACGAGTGTGGGGCTGACACATGCACCGTCCTCTCAACGTCCATGCAGCCTCCAGGAGCTGCAGCTCTTCCAGGACCACTTACGGCAGGCCGGGAGGGTTGAACGACTGAGGGTGGAAAGTGGAAGTGCTGAAATGTCAGGGACTTCAGCTCTTTGATCCCTTCTACCCAGTGTCATCAGATCTCACCTTAGAGAAAGAGAAGAGGCTGCCCAGAGAGAGGTGTGGAATATTTCATACCCCGGTTCGGGTAAACATTAGCTTCTGTGGGAGTAGCTTTGTTTCTGGATTTGTTATGCTTGGTTTGTCTCGCTGGCTTTAAATATTTGTACAAGTGACTAGAGCTATGCAAACTGTGCTTAAAGGAAATGTGAAACAGAGGACAAGAACTAAATGGAGGTACCAAAATTTGTCAGTGTCCTAACTAAAAATATTATGATGGAAACTGAAGAAATGTGGGAGAAACACAGGGAAGAAATTACTTTCCTCCAACCTGAGGAAGTGAATGTCCAGGGAATGTGTTAGTCTGACAGAGAAGCTAGAGGTGGAAGCCTCTGTTTAAAGAGGTTTATAATTTACAGTGTCTTTGAAAGCACTCATTTATTTGTGTTTAGACAAACCAGTAGGTAGGGAGAATGCTTGTAAAGTTACCGCTCAGACATGTTGGCTTCTGCTGCGGTATTTATTGTCAATATTTACCTTGATTTTTTCATAAAGATTTATAAAAAGTACGGTAGCATTTTAGCAACTGTGCAGATCTGGTCAATATAGCCTCTGTCCCATAACCCAGGCCCTGAGTGGTGTTACAAATGCTCATTGCCATTCACACAAGGCAGCGCCGTTCACCACTCCTACAGTGAGCGAGTTTGGGCAATGGTGCCGGGATTAGAAATACCTAAGCCTGGGACACGCCACCCTACCGATACACAGCTTCCTGTCTCACATATCAGGCCACAGGACTACGTTCACAAGTGTCGTAACTCTAGGTGAAAACAAGTAGGTGCCTTTTAGATGAATTGATTTTTTCCTGCCAGCTGCTGTAGTTGAAGACAATGCTTATTAAGAAAAAATACAGTACTGCCAAATGGAAAACCCTGAAGAGCAGAGATCTCTTGACATGCAGGGAATGGCAGTGGTGGGGAATAGTTGCTTGGAGTGCAAGTATACTGGGGTCTGCCTGTGCTAAAGAAATGTTTTATTCCTGCTGCCTCCTTAACTGCTGCTTAAAGTCAACTAATCCGGCTGTACTAATGGCATAAGCCCATTAGAGTGAGAGAGAAATGAGGGAATGGGTTTCCTCTAATGGCATTGTTCTGTAGACCAGTACCTGAAAATCATTTTTAGCTCCAGTTTTCTGAATGGGGAGGGGTCGGGGGACCACTCACTTTGATGTGATGTTAATGAGACCTATCTGCTGAGTTCATCCTCTGGAAGAAAGAGGGGAGGTAGCTGAGTGCCAGGATTTTTGTGTTCATGACTCGGCTTGGACACCCCAAGACTTCCCTCTACTCCATGGAGAGCTGCTTTTGTCTTCTTCCCCGAAGCCAGTCACTCACTAGGAGCACAGCCAGTGCCATGTCTGAAAATTGTCTTTCCAACATAAGAGGGGGGATAGCAGTCAACCAGGCACTATTTTGGGGCAGTGCAGAAATGAAACTCCCCCTGCCTCATTCCAGTTCCTTGGGCCATCAGTTCTGCCGTGTGAAACTCTGTTTTGATATTACTCATGGTTTCGGCTGGTTGGTTGCCCCCAGACTGTTCACTCATTCCTTTGATTGCAAGCAAGCAGAAATCTCATTCAGAAATTGGAAACGTTTCCTATTGTTTCATGAATGCTTAAAGGAAATAAAGTTAAAATATTCTGCAGAGCGAGGGAAAGACTTAACAGCCTGCCATCCCCTTGGAGCGGCATGGGGCTCGTTCAGCTCCGGGAGGAGCCTCAATTCATGCCCCCAGCTCCCTGAAGTATTCACGTGTTTTAAACTGCTGCAGACACTTCTGCGAGCTGGCAAAAGCAAAGCCTGCTGAAACTTGCTGCATATGAGGGTAAGATATTTTCCATCCCTGCTCTTGCAAAGCAGCATGTCTCAGTGGATGGGCTTCATTCACTACTGTACATGCAACTACTCCTCCTAGGAAAACATGCAGGCTTCGGAAGACAGCACCCGACAGAAAGGACTATGTCTTTTGCCTCTCTCTTCCAAATGAATTTGTGAGCACAAAGCAAAAATGCCTTCAGGACGTTTAAAAATAGTTCTCATAGCTGGAATATTTTTGCCATATTTCTACATAACCTTATCCACTCTTACTCCCCTGTTAAAAAGTGCAGCTGGAGAAAAATAACAGAAGCAGCAAGTGCTATCTGAGAACTATTTAACGTGGTAGCATTGTTATCTAACAGGATTTGAAAACGATATCTTGGAAAATCTTAATTTTTAAAGCTTCATGTTCTGGCAAGCGGCGTGCTGGAGATTAGCACTGCAGTTATGATTAGAGCACAATGTGCATTATTCCCCGATTTTCCCTTTCATATAGCACATTATGCTAATCGCACTGTACTCCATTTTTCAATAAAAGGTCAACAGTGCACTGTTTGTGCAGAATGTGCAATTTAAACTTCACGTCTGTCATTAGAGATAATCTAGGTTTGCTGTATCAAGTGAGGTTGTCATAGAAACTAGACCTGAGATCTCTGTTTACAGCCTTTGGAGAATAAACACTTTGCATTTATTTCACTGAAAAATAGGCGAACAATTAAATAAGGTTTGAAAACAAAACCGTAATGGCCCAGAGAGAGATGTCATTCATCAAAAATCAATATATGTTATGCAGCTGGTAAACTCAAGGCATTCAAGCAGTTGACTGACAGCAATAGTGAAATATTTCCCAGGGGGAGTAAGAGAGTAACTGATAGTGTATCATAATGCCTGGAGCAGAATTAATTTAAATTTGCTAATAAGTTTTGTTCCAGGAATTACAGCACTGAAGAATATTTGTTTAAATTGTGCTTTATGTCAGGTAAGTCACCTTTTTTTTTTTTCTTTTTCTTTTTCTTTTTTTTCCTTGCTGGCACTGTGGATGTTTTTCATAGCATTGGGAGGTATTTTAGTTTTGTATTTTTTTATTTTTTTTCCTATAACGTTCCTTATCTTTCTATCATAACTAAGCTTGTCATTGTGGATTGTAGCAAGGTTTACAGGCATCCTAAAAATATCTCTGGTATCGACAGCTTCATTAGTGAGCAAAAGGGCTCCAAGCTTACACCAGGGCTTTAACTTGCTCTTTCTGTGACATGCCATTAACTTGTAGAGCTCACCTTTGCCAGGCAATGGTATTTAGCAATGTTTCAGAAAAGGATTAGGGAAGTGTGTGGACAAAGATGGCTTCTGTAGGTATAGTACAGTAAAACCACCGAGTCTATCAACCTCTGCTCCTCAGGGCATAATCACATTGCCGGCTGGGTGTTTATGGAGGGCTTTTGTCAATGGCATAGCATTACTCTACTGACAAGATGAATTATGCGGATTGTTTGTCTTCCGAAGCATCTAAATATTGCCTAATGTCCACACACACACAGTCTCTTGAAAGCATGAATGGACGGTTTGTCTACCATGGCCTTAGCCGCAAAGGTGTATCCAAAATGGGAGGCATTGCCAGCGTTTGAAAAGAAGGTGAAACAGGAAAATTAAGCAAATCTGGACACAAGACAGAAAAGCTGGCAAAACCCACAGCCTAGACAAGCTGAGCAAAAAGCTTTTAATATTTTTCTGTGTCAAAGTAAGCACTTCCCTCCCAGCAGACAGGTCAACTGGATCCTTCCAGGTGGGACATAGCCACGCTCTGCTTTTGTGGTGTGGAGCGAGTGAAGCCTGGTGCTTTCTGTGGGTGGAAGCTGTGCACAGCTCTGTTTGCTGGGCTGGACTTCTCTCCATTTCTGCCATCAGTGAATGTGATCTATTAGTCCCTAAGGGTTGACTCTGTTATCACATTCTCCTGGGAAACAGGAGGGCAATTTTGCAAAGGGTCACCTTTGTTGTGTTATGTCACTGGTGAATTCGGTCTTTCACGGCTACAGAGTGCCCTGTGTCCAAACCCTGAAATGACAATTGCAACAAATACAGGCTGATGTTCTGCCTTCAGCTCTGAAAAGCAGCCCCTGTTTTTTTGTGGAAGTGTTTTCTTACCAAAACAAAAGTGCTTGTGCAGTAATCTGTAAATGCAGTTTTTCTACCTTTTCAGAGCAGAAAATCTTCCCATACTTGACGTGTTTGCTCAGCAGCACAAACTTCCCTTCTAATTATCTGCTCTATTTGTGGTTCTTGACCTCAGCTGCATCAGTAACGTGGAAGGTCTGCGAATCAAGTCCTGGCTTGCTGAACCGCCATTTGGACAATTTTCATGATTCAATATAAACTGAACCTGTGCTAGCAGGAAGATGGGCCTTGAAAAACATTTTCTATTATGCCTGTGCTGAGGTTGGGTGACTGGCATTGCACTGGATGGAATAACGAGAAACCCATCGACCGTAATAAGTTGTTTATCCAGGTCTTAACTTCCCTCAGAGGTTTTCCTGTAACTGTGCTTTTTTGGCACAGGGGCCCTGAGTTTATGGAGACCTTCAAACAGAGAAGCACAAGCAATGACAGGGGCTCATAGGCAGCATCTGCACTTGACTGAACAGCCTCAAAGGCGTGGATAACCCCGGGGGACTTCTGCCAGCGTGCCTGCAGGCTGGGAGCACGGCCGTGTCGGTGAGCAGTACGGGGGTATTCCTGGAGCTCTGGGTGCTGGGGGCTCCCTGACCTTTCTTGTGCCAGGTTTTAATGCACTCTGCTGGTAACGCGTTCGTTTCCACACGTCACAAAAGCTCAGGTTGGTGGGCACACCATGCCCAGACACCCCTTCCAAATGAGGAGACACTGGCATTCTGGCTACCTCCTTGGTCTAAGCATGGTGAACTGAAATGCATTATACGTGCCCTGGAGGGAAATCTGTACTCTGACACTGTCTGTGACAAAAGTCCCACTGATTTTGGAGAAAAGAATTTACCTCTGTATACACACTACCCAGTGTGGCATCAGTCTTCTGGATGGAGAAATGACTGCCAAGTGGGAGGGAGCATTCTCACACAACCCTCTGCTATTAGGTTTTTTTTCTATGTATATGGTAAAAAGAAAAAAAAAGAAACAAAAAACCTTGGCCTGGCAAGTCGTTAGTCGAGAGGCATGCTTTCCAAAGGCTTACTACATGGGACTAACTTTTTGAGCTACACTGCGGTTGGTTTTTGCTTATGTATGAATCCCTTTGCCCTTTATAGGAGGGTGAGTGGATATCCAAGTGTACCCTGAACACCATTACTGTGTTTCCCTGCTGGTATCATTTCATTTTCTTTTGAGTACCTACAGTCATGTTCTCCAGGTAAACGATTTTCCTTGTAATTCTTTGCATGATAAGAGCTCCATAGTGCTCAGCTGAGATTTTTCCTTTTCCAGTTTCAGGTGGAGGGAGGTGGGACGAGCACAGGATTCTCAGGCTGTCCTGGTCTTACTACATGATGGAGCAGCTGTCTCTTTTCAGGAGGTTTTCTCTGCTTCCACGTTTGCACTCGGCTTGTGCTGGACTGGAGTATGTTAAGTGAATTCTAGCTGGGGCCATAGATTTTGTTGATGTGGCAGTTATGAAGTCTGAGGTACTTTCTGCAGTTATGAGTGTTTTTTTTAAATCCCAGAGCAAGCTTTCTTTCACAGACTGAATGAAAAATGGAGACAGGCTATAGCTACTTCATTTGCACACTTCTCCAGGCCTTTTGAGCGGGCTCTGGTTAAGGGATTTTCTGGCCTTATCCTCTTGGTGGGAACATTTTGGCATGGGTGCTGATAAGAACAGAGACTGCAGTGCCTCGACCCTCGCACAGGAGCCCCGTCAGGGGCAGCCTGAATCTCAGCCCCTGTCCTTGTGTTGGCAGTGCCAGATGTCACCGTCTGCCTTGCTGCTGGTTCAGATCACTGGTGTGCACAGAAACGTTGGTGGAGCAGCTGGATCGACATTTCTTGAAGCATTTTTTGCTCTCGGCTCTGTCCTGGTGCCCTAACCACCTTCCTACAGAAGACAGACACGTATGCGCATGTAAGCATGCATGCAAGAGCATCCTCCCTGAAGTCAGAGCTGCTACCTTTGGTGATAAGCCTCCTCGTGAATATTTCAGTCTCCTTGGCAGGTGAGGAAGAGCAGAACTGGGCAATGGGCTGGTTTGGCTGGAGGTGCTGCTTGGAGGGCAGTTGCCACCCCAGCAGAGCTACAGCACACTGTGCCAACAGCCCTGCCTGCGAAAGTCAAGGCTGTAGCTGTGACAGCCTCACGATGGACCTTAATTCCCATCTCTGTCCAAAGCTTTCCAGAAGGCTGTGATGGGAAGGGGATGATTATAATGGCTCTTCTATGAGGAGCCAAGGTTAATCTACGGAGATCATACGCTTGCACATGGCGATGTGGTATTTGTCACGTTCACCATGCCCGTTGCTCCGTGACCTCCCATCCTGTGTTTGTCTTTGTCTGTCCCTCCACATGCTGGGGAGGGGTGGCTTTCTCTGGGTTTTTGTGGCACCTGCTCCTGCCTCCACTCGTGGGTTCTACAGGGAGTAATAAAAATAAAAACTCAGTGCCTCCTGACTGTTTCCCCCAGTTTTTGGGCAGTAGATTCAGTTGCTCCAAAGCGTAATAGGAGTGTTTGGGTCCTGTTGTACAATGCTTTTGTAAAACTGCTGGCTGCAAATGGCGCATCCTGAACACCTGAGATGAAGCTGATTTTGAAGGGACTGAGGACAAAAAGTAAAATGGCAGCTGAAGATTATGACTCAAATTTACTGGAATTTTCTGTCAGTTCAGAGAAATCTGTCTACAAATTCTGCTTTGGAAGGACCAGGATGCACTGCTACAGTTTACTGCTGCCTGCCTCAAGCTCATGGGTTCCAGTGAGTTTTAATTTCTGAAGGTCTGTTTCTTTATTTTTTTCCCCATGTTTTGAATTTAAAATGAAACAAACAAACAAACAAAAAAACAACACCACCAATCCTTGGAGAGAAATTGAGTTCATCAGTCGAGTTATTTTCCAAGAGAAAATAATTCAAGACAGTCAGTGCTTTGGCAAAACTGGCGTCTATGAATGGAGCATACCACAGAGCTCGTATGTGACCCAGGAGCTCAGCAGTTAAATGGTTCAGTCTCCAGCCTGGGCCAGCGTATTTTGTACTGACATTGCAGGGAGAGAGCAATGGGGGAGGAGAGGGCAGAAGCTGCTGCTAATGTTTTTAATTTCTCATTTACTATCAGGCAGCACCATATGGAGCAGAATGGGGCATATAGAGGAAAGAGGGATGGATGGCATTTTTCCCTTGAGCTTCTCGTAGAAGACAAGGAAAGTGAATTCTCTGCAGGTAGCTTGAGCCTTGCCAGGAAAGTGGCTTTTATGATTGCTGATGGTGGTGACTTTTTTTTTAATCAAATGTGTGGGCTTTGGGGTTTTTTGTTGTTGTTCTTAATAGGATGAGTGGGATTGACTTATGCCACTGTAATATTTTTGTAATGTCAGTGCATTATTTCCTTACAGCACTCAGAAGTACACCAGGCAGTTGTCACAATCAAACATTATTTATTTGGAGACTCTGTAGGTTGCCCGGGCATCTGAATGGCTCTAAAAGAAACACTGCTGCTTTGACTGATTGTGCAATGGCACTTTTCCTCCCAGCTGCATCTCGTAATCTCTGACTGCCAGCAGACCTGTGGCGAACAGAGACACTTCCCCTGCTCAACTGCTTCTCCTCCGACATCTCTTCCTCCCGCAGGCTGCATCACCTTTCTTCCAGCGACTGCTCAAAGACAAAAAGCTTTGCACGGGCTCAAAAGCCAAAGGTTTGGAGAATGGGGGGAGGTGGATAGGGGCCTGATAGAAAAGCTATGCCCTTGAGGAGGGCGTCGTGCTGTAACTTCTGCTCAGATGGTGCTGGAGAGCTGGTGCGAGCCCTGTAGCCCTGGGAAGACACAAAAGAAGTGTGAGTGGTGACTTCGGACCAGTTTTTCAATGAACTTTAGAACTGTGACATCCTGAACCTGATGCTGCACCTGGTCTGTGTGAGCCAGCCTGCTTTGTGTTAGCAGGGAGGCCACAGCACAGAGCCCCTCTAGTGCCTGGGCGAGACCGAAAATTGTGTGTGCAGGCACGGTGCTCCTCTGGCTCCCAGCACCTCTGCTCGCAGGGTGCCTCTCCAGCCCTGGGGAGCAGCTAAAGCTCTTGGCACGGCTGCTTCATCTCCCCTCCAGCCTCACTCACCCTCATCTCTGCATGCTGCAAGTTTAAATGATTTTAAAAGCATTACTTGCCAGCTTCCCCCTGAAATACGGATTAGTCCATCTTCTATCTTATTCCTTGCGCTGAGGTCATTGTTTCATAGCTGCCAGGCTGTGACCTCAGGACTCCAGCTCTTAATTAGGTTTTAGGAGTGCTTTCCTTATCCATAATGGATTTGCAGTGCAGTCAGAAATGAAAAGTGAGGTCTGTAAAAGACTGGGTTGAGGGTAGCTCAAAAAAAACCCTCAACTCTCTCTCACAAGCCTGATATACATCTCCCTCAACAAAAGATGTGCATACACATGTCAAGAATGTTCACCTTGGTATGCTTTGGAAATGGGGAGGTACTTGGTGTCCAGCTACTGATCTTCCTTTAGAAGTGGATTTTGCCTTCCCTCATCCGTTCTCAAAAGCCTCAGCGTGTTCTCCACAAAGGTAGATAGATGTTTGAAACAGGTCTGTGTGTGCTGGGGGTCTTGTCTGTCCTGCCTGTTCAGGTCCTGTGAGCAGCAGCATCTACCCACAGGTGTTTGGAAAAACCTTTTAGTGGAGAGGGCAAGAAAGGGTGGTGATGGGTTTCATGCTTCTGCTCCCCACATGCAGTGTCTGTAATCTGAAAGAAGCTTACACAATCCCCAGCAAGAGGTAGTGGAGGAATGTCTGGTGCTCCTCACAGGTATGGGCTGGGGGAAATGGGTGCAGGAAAGGTTGGATGTGGTGCTTGGGGACATGGTTCAGTGGGTGACATCGGTAGCAGGGGGATGGTTGGACCAGATGATCTTGGAGGGTTTGGTGGTTGGTATGCTTGGATGTTCAACATGCTGCTGCTGCTGTCAGCCTGCACGTACGTGTAGTCCTCGCCTCTCCCTGGTGCCTGCCTCTTTGTGTTTATGTGTTAGGGCCTGGAGTGGGTATGAAGGAACTCGTTTTCCTTTGCTAGGAGAAGTGTGTACAGAGGAAACTGTATCCCGATCAAAGCAGATGAGGATTCAGGGTTTCTGATCTGCCTTCCCTTTGATTTGACTAGTCAGTACTTTATTCTTTTAAAGCCCCCACTGCAAAATGGACGCAGTGCGGTGAGTGGTGGTGTCTGCAGCGCTGAGGGACACGCTGAGGTAACCCACCGGGACCCCTGACGTGCCTGCTGCTGAGGGTGAGGGAGAGCTGTGCTGAATCTCCCAGTATCTGCCAATGTCAATCTGTTAGATCCGCTGGGAAGTGTTTAGCACACACGCTCAAGCTCTCAAACTTCCAAATTTGTGCAGAAGAAAGGCCTTTTCAGGCTGTTGCTAATCCCTGAGAGGTGCTGGCTCCCCCCGTCCGGCTGGCAGCCTTCCCGGGCCGAGCCTCCATGGCCTGAGGCAGCAATCAGGGACCATGTCCTTGGGGACAGCCCTCTGCTGTGCACAGGGGAGGAGAGGAGGTTGGAGAGAGGCTTTCAAGGAATGGACGAGAGAGGAGATAGGTGACCTTGAACTGAAGGGGTCTTCATCCTATTTCTAACCTGAACCTCGCTGGATCGGGACTGGCTGCAAGTGGTTCTCCTCCGCCGGTTGCTCAGCGGCCTGTACGAAATGAAGGCAGCAGATTTAGCCGCGACGTTGCCAAGTCCATGGGCTCCCTGTGAGTAACACGCTTCTGGCCCCTGCTGCGCAGAGCCCCTCCGGCTGTAATGCGAGGGGTTGCTTGCTTTCCATGATATTTCTGGGGAGGGAGACGGTTTTCTACCCCACACAATGACTCACAGCCTAGCGAAACACAAAGCCACAAGCTCACAGGCTAAGTTTAGCCCGTCGTTTGGCTTGCTGTGTGCATCTCATGAGACCTCTTTCATGCAGTTTATATTAACTCTCATTCTTCATTAAGATAGCATTGTGTTTTGTGGCAAAATATAAGGCTATGCCAGATAGCGTGAAGAATAGGCTGCAGGAGCTGGACTCACCCCACCTACCTGCAGGCACCCAGCTGGGGTGGCTCTCCCTAAGGGTCGCTTGTAGTCAGGGACCTTGCCTTGTGATGGTGGCAGCTCTGGGGGCTGCAGCGGGACGTCTGCTTCTCCATTGACAAGGGAAGTAAAGAGAGGTGATGAGGATCCTAACTCAGGCAGCTCGGTGGTGAACCTGAGCCTGAACTTGGTGAACTTTCCCCAGAAATGACTTTAATAGAGAAAGTCAGATGATTCCATGCTGCAGGCTCACAATTTGCTGGTGAACTTGCAGTGTATTTTACAGAGTATAAAGGACTGTGGTGGCATCGCTGCTGGGATGCCCATACAGGAGCACAGGGCAGGAAGGGAGCAATGAAACCCTTGGTCCCCATCAGGTGCTATCACAGGGAAAGTATGTTATTGAGATAGGACTCTGGGTATCGTGCCAGTGTCAGTTTTACAGCAGTGCTTTCCATATTTCACCTGCCTAAATTTGATGGTCCCTTTAGGAGTGTCTTTGTAGGAAAGATGCTTCTCATGTGCAGAGCTCTACTGAGCTCTGCTTGGGCAAGATCTGAAAGGGTAAGTCTAGAAGATAAACTTTATTTTTTTTTTTTTGAGACAGCAGGACGCTTTCTGCCTGTTACAAAGTTTATGCTTGGAAATGGGGCACAAGCCATGCCTTAGGCATTGCCAAGGAGCCTCTGTAGTGTTCAGGGCTGGCTTTCCGCTCTGAGCCTCAGCTGGTTCAGTTGCATTTAGAAGTTCCCATTCAGTGGGTGTTTACCCTGATACAAAGTGCATTTGCATCCCATTTCCAATTCTTTCTTCGAGTGCTACTGCCTGTTTCATTCCCCTGAGACATTTACATGGCCTCTGATTTGATCCAGTCTCTGTTAGGAGGCAAGCCCTTGCTGCATTTCACAGCAGACCAAGTAGGCCAGCACTTTCCCCGGGGTTAAGCATTCACTGCTGCTGAGACATATGATACGAGCAAAGGTTTTATCAGAGGGTGTGAAAACTGCTTTCCTGCTCCAGCCCGCAGGAGCATTGCTTGGGCATGGCTTGCTCCCTGTTTCAAAGCAGCAATGCACAAAAATAGCGCAGGTGGCAAAACAGAGGCAGCAGAAGCAGCAACAGGGTAGTGAGAGTTTAAGCACGTTGGCTTTGCAATGTCTAGAAAGGTTTTTGGATGCAATAAGAAGCGGCTGAGGAGGTGTAACGATCCTGAAGGGCAGAAAGTCAGCCCCACGGAGCACTGCAGGCTCTGGATGAAGCCCTACGTTGCCACCTGCTCGCTGACATCTTCCTCTTCCTCCTCCTCCCAAGGCAGCTGACACGAAGCAAAGGAAGGACAGCGTTTGTCCACAGATGTGCCATGCTGACTGCTTAATTTAGCAGTCGCTTTGGCAATTCCTCCATGCCCAAAGCTGTCAGAAGAAGCTTCTGTGTGGTGAGGGGAAAAATAAACAAGTCAAAGGCTTCATTAGGGAACAAGTGCATTGGTCGTGACTGCGGGGGGAAGATGAAGCCCTCTGCTTTCCCGGGGCTCCGTAGCAGGTCTTCCTGTCTCGTATCCTTTGCATTCGCCTCACCTTGGAGTTGTTTCTGCTGACCCCAGAGTAGCTGTCACGCAAGCATAAATTGGACGAGAGCTAATTAACTGTCAAAACCCAGGGCAAAAGACAATAAACCCCTGCTTCACCTCCTGGTGGGTTTTAGTCTTTTCTCTTTGATGTGACAGCTTGTCCTCCGTTCCTTTTGCAAACAACTCACCATTGCAGAGGAAATGCAATACAGCAAGGCAATCACTTATCGCCAGTGACAGCGAATAAACATGAAAAATGAGCTTTGAAACACTAAAGGACAATGATCAGAAAGGTTTCTTCTTTCATCCTAAATCATGATGTTTAGCACTCAGCTGTAGTATTACAAGTTATTTATAAACGTCTCGGCTTGTTAGGAAATATATGCTTTTATATAAAGATAAATAATGTTTTTAATCAGATGATAAATGTACACGCTCTGTGTCAGGAGGGGAAATGGGGGGAAAACCAACGCGGCCTCAGTGCAATATACGGATATTTACGGGGAGGCACCTAACCAATGAAAATATTACCAGCTGACATTTGCTTCCAGGCATGTATGAAACTAACTTGTTTATATTATAGGAAAGCTAATCAAAATTTCTGATGGAACAATTTTCTGTCAGGAAATGCAGTTTCATCAAAATCAGAATGGCTTCTCGAGAGGTGTCAATCGCACACATATTTTCAGCAGAGGAACATTTTTGTCTTGTTTTGCCATGGTAAAATCCTTGTTTCAGTGTTTGTTTAGATTCTTCCCAAAATGTTGATATACTTAAAGAGGATTTAATTTGTTATATTGCTTTGACATTCTCAAAACAAAATTTTAAATGTATCAATATGGATGGGTTCAAAACTGGATTTTTTTGGATCGTTGCTTCATGAGAAATTTTAGATTTTTTTTTTTTTTTGGTTCTGATTCAGTGTAAAAAACATGCCAAAATGTCAGTTTTTCATATGACAGAAATTATGTCTTTTTACTCCGCTCCAATTATAGCATTTGAATTTTGAAATTCAAAGAAGCAGAGAGGAACAGGAGGCAGGAGCAAGATGTGTTAAAACCACATCCCCCTTCTCCCCCCCCCCATATACACATGAATCAGCTTTGGAAAACTCAGCATTTTCCAATGTTGTTATTGGAATTGGAAAGCTGGCAGATTAGCATTTCCATGCTGTTGTAGGCACATTCCTGGTCCCTCTGGGGACATTTCATCTGTAAGTCTCAGTCCCTACACCCGGGCACTGGGCACTGGACGCAAACGCCCCATCCAACTGAAGCCATTTATTGACTCTCATTTCTGGAGCCCATGAAGGTCCTGGGTCATTTTAGGTGACTGAGGAGTTAGAAGTAATGGAAGCTGCTGCTCCGTTCAGGCTCTGGAGTGTCTTTGGGGATGATGTTATGGAGTTTGAGGGTCCTCTGTGCCATAAAACAGGTGTTCAAAGGTGCTCTTGTCAACCCGAAGCCCAGGAAGGAAGAATCCAACAACTTCACTTGTGAAAGCATCTCCATTTAGGTTAAATAAACTTAACAGAAGAAAAATAAAGAGATCTGAACGCCCTCTCCCAAACAGAGTAATGGTGCATCTGCTGTTCTGACAGCTTTTATTTAAAAAATATTCCCAAGTCTTCCATATAGTGCTTAAGGGTGTAAACATGCTTGTGTGTGGTTTATTTTCTTTACAAATAATTTGTAGCGTACTTTGAAGCAGTCTGTGAGCAGTTATAAGCTCATATATTCAAGGTTTGGTTTATCTTGCTCTATGGTTAATAGGTATAATACCTTTGAAAGGTTTTTCTGAAATATAAAGCTTTACCTTTCTGCAAACACATGCAAAATTGAAATGCAGAAAAAGCCACATTGAAAATGAGGTTACAATATTGCCTCATCATCCCCTTGCCACAGCACATTCTTTGGGTTATTTAATCTGCTTCAAGGTTAGGGCAACCTGGCTTAGAAAGTCTTTAAGGGGGAGTGCAAATCATCTGGAAATTAGGCTTTTAATGAGCATGATGAACACAGATTTACTCTATCTAAAACTGAAACTAAAATTATGTGCAACTAAGGTATTCTCTTATTTAATTACAAGGTTATGGCAGCAGTTTTTATTCCAAGAGTACATGTCACCATACATGTTACCAATAATGTCACCAACTGTTGCAAGCCAGCCTGAATAAGAATTTGTTCATACTCTTCTTTTTCCACACTTTTTCGTGTTTTGCTGGAGTAGATTTGGGATGGCTCTAGAGTTCAGTGGGAAGAGACTTTGGACTTATGCAGGTGGTATTAAAAGTGATTTGGCCAGTTGTGCTTGGATTTGTGACTGATTTAAACACCTGGCAGGGTAGCTGGCTATAACATTATTTACTCATCCATGGGTCATTTGCTCATGAACTTGGGTTACAAATGATTCACAGGGGAGTAAACTGGCTTACTGGGAACCTCCCCTGAAATAAGCCCTCCAACCTGGGACAGCTTCCTATGGAGCACGTGTTCAGGGATGGGGACCTAATCCCGTGGCAGCAAAAAGCTCTGCAGCCAAAACACTGTCCTGTAAGGAATGGGGTCTCTGTGGCACCGTAGGAAACCCAGGCACTGATGGAGGGTTGGTGGGGTGTGCAGGCTGTAGGATGAGCCTGGAAGGCTTAAGTCCTGTTTCAGGGAGCTGCAGTTGTTACAAAACAGGCCTGTCTGGATTTTATTGTCTCTGTTGGCTCCTTTGGGGTGACTTTTGTTAGCACACAGCCATTAAATGCACAGAGTGACTGATTCCCAAACCGAAAAGTGACGAGGAACCACAGCAGTAGCCTGGGAGGGCGGGCAAAGATGTGCCTCTGTGTGATTCCTGTAGCTGAACCCGAGCTGTGTTAGGTTCTTCCCCAAGGGCAAATACTTGATTTTATTTATGGCTCCTGAGTTGGGAGAAAGCCTTCATTTTTGAGAGGTTTCAGAATTGTTTCTCTTCTCTCTCCCACTTGTTCTATTTAACTAGCTGTGGCACTGCCTCTCAGTTCACATGATAAAAACATTCTCTTATAGAAATCAGAAAAGAAATCAACCTCATAATAAACTAAACTCTGCTCCCTTTTCTTGGTTTCCAAATCAGGTAGCTGTGGAAATGTTCATACCTCAGGCACTTTTAAATTTCCTGCTCTCTAGAATTCCCTTCTACATAGTTCATATGCTAGACACAAACCTTTTAAAACATTTTATTTTCTGAATGTTACCAAAGAGATTTCTGTGCCCCAAAACTTCACACTCCAACACTGCTTACACCTTCAACAATGCCATAACCCTGGCAGGTAAAATTGCCCTGTAGGACTAACTTTGGGAAGGGCTTTAGTCTTAAATGAGTAGAAAAGCTGCTTCGTTCCAGTTATTGTTGAGAAATCTTGGGCCTTGTTCCCTGTCATGCAGGAGCTGGCGTAGGAGAACCACTGGGTGATTCTGGCTGCAGCAGGCTGTCCGTGATGCTTCGTGCCTTAGCAGAGCTGGAAGCCAGCATGCTCCTTGTCTCCCCCTGCCCACAAAGAGTCTGGATGGTGCCGCCGGGCTGCGTAAGGACTTGACCTTCTTATTGTTAAAATCAAATGTTGACTAGAGGATAGAGTACCGAGCCCTACACCCCTTTATTGTAGGTGCCTTTGGTACCGAGGCAGCGTCAGGAATCACAGGAGACAGCCCACAGCAACTCGCAGCTGCTGTCCAGCTAGAGGGAATGGGGTTACATTTTTCTGGGGGGTGGGGGTAACAGGGTTGCTTAAGGTACGCAGGTTAAGCCCTGAAGCCAAAGCTACTGCTGCAGATGTGACTCCCTGTCACTGCTACGTGCTTTGCTGCCTCTCGTCGTGCTGCTGCCTCCTCGTGCTGCTGAGGGGCTCCTCTTTCCAGCGCTGACCTCTGCCTTTGTGTGCGCTAATCCAAAGTGAGCATGAGGACCAGGCAAGACAATGGTGATAAATAACATTGTAAATAGGAAAAGTTGAGGTAGCTGTTAAATAAAAGGGGGGTTGAGTCATTTAGGGTACTCAGACGAGCTGGTGGTCAAGTGCACCTGACAGAACTGAGCAGGGGAAGTCTCCTGATCCTTTGTGTAGGGCCTGCTTTTGGCTTTGCTTCAGCGTAGGGCCTGTGTGCACCTGCGGGCAGCTCCTGTTCTTGCTCCACATGTGAAGTATCTTGCCTTGGACATCCCAATACAGCCTGCCTCATCAAGGCAGGGTCACCCAATTGGCTGTTTCTAACCCTGTTGAAATGCAGAATATTTAAACCTGTCCGTTCCTTCTCCTGCCAGCTTCCACCTCCCCACTGACCCTCCTGGTTGTTTTCTGTTGAGAGCAAATCAGTAGGATGATCCTGTCCTTGATTAATGAGTTCTACCCCTGTATAGTGCACCACCGAGTCATGTCCGTGCTTAGAAATGAGAGCAGAAAATTTCAATTGAGCATAACATAGATGAGGGCAGAGCCTGAGAAACTCGGTCTGAAGATCTTCCCTCCCCCCTCGCCAACATCAGTAATATGAGGAGCCCAAGACAGTGAGCTGCTGGACAGGTTTTGCTTTTCCCCCATCCACAAAGCTGCCTTTTAGAGCCTGGAGAGGTGTTGTCAAGACACTGATTTGTGCGGAATTTTGTCAGATCACCACAGACGGTTCCTCTGACCCAAGCCTGCTCTGTACATCTGCCATGGGCACAGCAGGAACCAGGGAGCATTGGTTCTCCTTGTTTGACAGCGATCAGCCTGCCTGGCCGCCCCTTCGGACCCCTCTCCTTTCTCAGAGCCGTGGTGTGGGGCTGGAAGGGCTGGTGGGCTGGTGTGTTGTGTGGGGCAGGCTGCAGAGGTCCCAAGACTCCTGTCACCCTTGGGGAAATTGTTCTTTTTGTCTCTCTTCAAGCTCATCCCTGAACCGATCCTCTCCACAGTCTAAAGTTTAGCTTTCTACCCCATTTATTTGTTGTCTGTTCCCACTTAAATTGCCAGTCTTGATGCCATATGGCGCCCTTAATAGATAAATAAGCCAGTGTATGGCAGTGTAAATATTTCCCTACAAGTGAGATTGCAAATGAGAGACTCATTATTTCATCAGAAGAAACTGAGTATTTAAAGTGGGATTTACAAAAAGGAGGTCTAGCTGAATCCTTCTCTAAAGGTCTTCGCCCTGAAGTTTTGAATGCCTGATATATATTTCTTTTTATTCCTTTAAGAAAAAAGCTGACTAGATTTTTACCTGCCATAGCAGAGTTTAAGCCTGCCCTTTGGTAAGACCCTCTGAGAACTACTGGGATGTTAAAAATGGCTACAAGAGACAGAGCTTTTTCTTTGGGGAGTGGATATAGCATAAGAAATGTCAGGTTTAAGAGCACTAAGATTATGTGATATGAATGGCATAATGGAAAGTTCTAGGCAACTTGCAGAGCACTTACTGCTGTACAGTCTCATGCCCTCAGCTCAAAGCTTAGCAAAGCCATAAAGGCTAAAACAACAACAGCCCCACTCTCCCATGAAAGCACTCAGAACAGCATGTAGCTTATTAAATTATTACAGATCCTATAAAAGGAGGTATCTCAAAGCTCCTATCTCAGATGTGCTTGCCCATATGCGTATATTGAGTTAACTTGCTGCCGGGTTTGCCAAGAAACGCATATGGGAAGGAGGGGAGGGTTCTGCTATTTACTGCCCTTAAAACACTTTGAGGATTACGTGGCCCCCTGTGTTTCTTAAACACTGCCCTTTCCACAGACTGCTTTAACCTGACTCTACAAAACAGTTGTAAAAGCAGAGGTGTTCAGCTGGTGCAAAGGAGCCAGTGGGAAATAAAAATTAAGGAGGGAGTGCATGGGTTGCAAACTTGTCCGCTTCGTAGAAATTTGGAGTAAGGCTGGTCCGAGATCCAGGTTAGACACATGCACATGGTTTTAATGGTGTTTTTAAAGCATGCATTTAATGCTCTGCCATCTTGCAGAGCTTAGTTTTAAATGGTGTTTTGCTTTTAAGAAAAGTTACCAGATATTCAGGACTGAGCCCGATTCTGACGTGGTCTGGCGGTACGTTGGGGCGGGAGGTCCTGGGGCTGTGCCCACACGGGGGCTGAAAGCAGAGGGCTTCAGCAGTGCCTGCCGGAGGGGAGGCTGAGGGACGTGAGGTTCAGACCAGCCGAAGAGAAGATCAAAGCGGAGCTGGCGGTGAAACGTGGTGTAGCCGTAGGCAAGGTGTTAACAGCTCAGAGTGTGTAGTTTGCACTGGGAAAAGCTCTGGCTTTGATGGAATAAAATGGAAGTGTTGGTGAGGGGAATACTGGTACACACAAGTAGAGGCACATCTGCTGGCAGTCCAGGACTCCCTTAGTCTTGCGCATTTTGCTACCCTGAAAATTTAAGTTTCTACTTAAACTATGGTCTTCTGAAGACAAACTCTGAGGCAGGCAGAGACCATTTCCAGGGAGCAGTGGCTACAACAGCAGAGCTGCGTGTGGTTTGGTCCAGTCCGTCTTAGAGAAGCAGGTGATGGCCACCTGGGCCGCTGCACACCCCCTTGGTGTTTGCTGTTGGAAGCAACAGCAGCCGAATTCCGTGGGGATGCACCCACCTGCTGCTGGGATGGAGCATCTAGCTTGGTTTTACCTCGTGGGACACACGGCTGTGTTGGGTTTCTCGGGATTTAGCTGTATTTTGTCCCTGGAGTGAGCACTGAGTCCTGTGAAACTGGGATCTTGGCAGGTGGCTGGGGCTGTGTTTGCAGCTGAGTTACTGACCTGATAGCGTCTTTGCCCTGTCTGGTGTTGGACAGGCTGAAATTAATGCCGGTTTTATTATCTTTTGTTCTTTCCCCTGGGCACAGACAGCCTCCAAGCACTGCTGGTGCAAGTCACACGGGTTTGGAAAGCAAACATCCCAGAGGCTGCCCTGCCCCTGCTGGGGAGCCAGGGCTGGGCAAGCTGGGAGCGTGCACTTCTGATGCCCAATTCCTGGCCCGATGGTTTCAGCTCCAGAAGTAAAAGCATGGTGCGGAGGAAGAGTGCCTTCGAGACCATGCTGCTAGCCAAAAGAGAGCGTAGGGGTCCCAGGAGGGTACCTGTCACCTGGTAGGGAAGAGAACAGGAAAATATCTTGTCAGAAATCCCAGTACTGTTTTTTCCAAACCGGCTTCCTTTTCTCCTCGCAAAGCCTGAAGATGTCTGACTATTTCAGCTGCAATATTTCACTGTTGCAGTTGGTGTGGCATGCAAGGCTGGTCCAGTACCTTCTCTCTAACCTTTGGTCTCTGTGAAATTTTCTCTTTCTTTAACAACCCAGTTTACTTTGCCACCAGAGATTTTCCCACGTCATTATATGCAATAATTTTGGACACTAAAAACATTGGCCAAATATTTGTACAGTCCCCCTAGAGCCCAGGGACTATTGCACAGCCTCTCCTGGGAGATGGAGCCTCGGTGCTCCCACTGCACTTCCAGCAACTCAGAGTGTCTGCAGGTCGGATAAACTGTGTAAAGAAACCAGTACTTTAGTGCTCAATGTCATATGTGCTTGGAATGATCTGCTGGCAGAAATTTAATTTTGTTTCCAGTAATTTGGGGTTACAGATAGGATTACGTCCCCCAGTCAGAGAGAGACATTAATCAAGAAATAGGCCTCTTAATCCTCCTTTCAATGTTAATGAAACACTGTAAAAATGCCTTTCACCGGGGGATGTCAAGTATCAGTTGTGCTTTGATTAACATGCTTTTGTGACAGGTTTACTGTTGTTCTATGTACCGAGTTATTCAGCAACCTAATTTAAGCTGTCTATCAAGAGAAAACAGGTACAAAGAGAGCATTATTTTCTCATTGGAGTTGCAATAACAGACTTGTGTATCTACAAACATTTTTTTTTTTTCAAATGCTGGTTACTCTGCACCCGTTGTGACATTTTAACCTTCAGAGTAAATGGGGAAAGGCTGGACGTGACACAAATCACACTGTCCTCTGAATGGCAATTAGGAAAGAGATAAGAAATCGGAAATGTTGTTGCAGCTGATAGGAGCTAAGCACTTGCCTTTCTTCCAGCAAAGTGGAACTGGGACCAACTCCGCTGGAGTGTAAATGGTGTAAATCTGGGGCAACTGAGAAGAGAATCGGGCCCCGAATCTGAAATCCTCTCTTCATTTTCCTCTCCCTCTTCTGAAGTCAAAAGGCATTTTCAATGGAGGCTTTGTGGTTTGGGTTGCATCTGGCTTCTTATCTGCTCAGTTGTTTCTAATGTGGCCTGATTATATTAGATATGAACTTCCTCGTGGCGGAGAGCCAACGCCAGGCAGACCGTTCTCTCTCCTGGCTGCTGAAACCTGACAGGGGGACGCCAAGCCTCTTCAGAGGAGCTGGTTTATTTTTAGAGGATTTTTATTCTGCCTCATTTTTAAAATTGAACTCTTGAAAAATAGCACCTCCAAATCATCTTAAAGCAGAAAATAGTTGGAGTCTTCCATGCAAACGGGGCTTCTTCCAGCTGACGTGGCAAAAGCCCCACAGGCTGCACTCACCAGCCTGGCACCCACCAGGTATTAATGGTGTCATTGACTGAGAGAAGTTTTCTGTGGGACTGGGTGCAATTGTACTTACCAGCCACGGAATACGGATTAAGAGCACCACGTTGCACTGTCTTGTATGTTGGCTGCTCTGTGGACAGAAGAAATCAATTACAGGATGATCTTTTCCCTTCGCAAAGTCTATAAATGAACTCAGTCCTGTTGTGAGGACTAACTCTGCCCAAGAGCCTGAGGCCCCTGAAGCATCTCGAAGATGGGCTGGTGGGTCTCGCAGGCAGGCTCTGTCAGGATGGGGACATTTCTGTCTGCAGGGGAAGGACAACTTGCTGGGGTACACCTGGCTCTCCCTCAGCTTGGCCTTCCAGGGAGGATTTTGCAGAAAAGGCTGTGGCATGTTTTCCTGTGGCACTGTGACCTGCACAGGTCCCCAGTCTCTTCCTCCCTTTTCTAATCTGCTGGGGCTCTCGGTACATCATGGTGACCTGAGAGGATGTTCAGGAGCCATTTGTAATGTCTTAATGACTGTATTAGCACCTCTAATTGTAAGCGACAGGGCAATTAGTCTCAGCATAGCAGCTTGAACAATTATGCCTGCCCTACTAAAGTGACAGAATATTCATTAATGTAATAGGGAAAAAAAATCATCTCCTTGGGATTTGTCCCTCTGAGGAGACTGGCCTGGCTGTTGCTTCTTGTAGAAGTTCCTTCAGTTCACTTCAGTGTCCCTGCTTTCAGTTTCTTAAAAAAAAAAAAAACAAAAACAAACACAAAATCAACAAGTTTGGGTGCAGCTCTTGCCAGATATAGTCATCTGTCAAACCTATTTATTCCATGAAAAACACCTACGGCAAGTGTGTGCCTCTGGCTTGGTTCACAGAGGAGACCTCTAAGAGTAAGAAAGCAACTCAGTCTCTGTTTTTTTTTTTCTGGATTTCACTGCTATTAGGCAAATAAAAGCACGTGCAGGTTGATTCTGTCCATAAGAGAGGGTTAGTCCCTGCATCAGAAGCTGCAAAATAGAGGATCTTCCTTCAGTCACTTGAAGGATTGGGTCTGAAATGCTGAAACAGGCTTTCATTGACAAGTTGGTTCAGTTACCTGCTCACTTTCTGTCTCTTTCCCAGCTGACATGGAGCAAGTAGCAATTTTCCAAGCGTCTCTCACCTGGTATTTCTGTCACGGACCTGAGGGTCTCCGCGGGGTCTCCTTGGAGCTGGGCCTGCTCAAGGGGTCACAGTGGGACCGAGGTGAAGGGCAGCCCTACAGGCAGCCTCATTTTCCAACCACCTTTCTGTGGCATTGCTATCAAACAAGGTGCGTGGGGAAGGTAAGGATCTCTTTAAACAAGCTTTCTTTCTCTTTCTTTCTTCTTTTTTTTTTTTAATTATTATTTTTTTCTTTTAATCAATGAACTTCCTGGTGCCTTGCATGTGGCGGCACTGGATTTTTTGGTAAATGCATCTGAAATCAGACTGGTGAGGTTGTCATTGTTTCAAAAATAGCTTCACTCCTAAGAGAAAGCTGTCACTGCAGATGTGTTTTAGCTCAGTGGAAACATCAGGACTGTGTTTGGGACGGCAGGATCGTGACATCGTTTTAAGCACAGTGGGAGACAGATGGGTGAGCTGCCAACTTGATGCAAAAACAATAAGAACAAATGAGTGTTTTAAAAATAGAACAATTGCATTTGGAAAAAAGGGCTGGAGGGGGGCAAAGTTAAGAGGAAAATAATTCTCCCATGATCCTATCCTAGTTTTTATATTAAACAAAACATGTTGCAACATTGTCTTCGTTAGCAATGAAGTGACAAACTGGAGCGCTTCCAAAATGGCTGGCTCCAAACTGCTTTCATATTGACCTGAAATGTCAACTGCTATTATGTTCTGCTGACCACTGATTGCTTCCAGAGTAGCATTTTCTTCTGTGAAACAAAAGAAGTTTCATTTCAGTGTCTCCTGGTGTTTGTGAAGTATGACAGTCATGGGAAATGATAGTGCCTTTACTTCAAACCACTTCTTAGTTCAAGTGAAATGAATTGTTAATATCAAAGTTTTTTATAATGGGATAGTGTGTTTTGTGGAACACATTTTAGAATATCCTACACTTCATCTTCCTACAGCCAGCAAGCCCTGGTGGTAAGTACCTCTAATTCATTGCCCTACCTTCACGTATATGTACACAGAGCTGGGCTTTGGCATAACACTGATATCACACTCTGCAGTCAAACTGTTCATTTTTCCACATAACTATGCTAAAAACATGAATTTGGAGAGGTAGCGCTTCTGGCAACAGTAGTCTAAGTTCTGTGATCAGGTCAATTATACAATGGAAAGTTTTTTGATTATTTTTAATCCTCTTTACAAGACAGGAGAATGTTCAAGTAATATTTAATTTCATATTGTAGGTTTATATTACATGAAAACCTCTTGGTCTTTTATCATCAGGGAAATGAACTGGGTGATCTGTAAGGTTTTTTCAATTATTCTGTTCTGAAAAGCTGCAGAATAATTTATTTATATTTTTATACCATATTTTTGTGTAGTTATCCCTTGAAAACAACTCTTCTGAGGAAAAATGAAGGTACTAGGTCTACCTTTTTGGGAAAGATAAGCAATTATGTGCTAAAGACCAGAATAAAATATACTGACCAAATAAACCTACTAGATCTACTCTTGTAAAGTAACAGCAACTGAATTATCTGTAAAATGTAGGAAAAGTCTTAGGGAATTTTTTTTTTTGGATACAGATATTTCCTCTGCTGGGAAAATCCCAGCGGTTGGGTTGGGCAGAATTTGATTGCCTTACTTGGTTTCTGTGATAATTGGGCGCCAAGAGGAAATGTGCTTGAAAGTGTCGGAAGTGTGCAACCTTAGTAAGGTATTACTTGGGCCAATGAGAAAATAGCCCTTACATCTTTTCTAATCAGTATCTCTGGTTTTATTTATTTATTTTTTTCCACATCTCTTCTGAGAACTTTCCGTGCAAGGGAGTGACCATAAGCTAAGTGCAGCTAAGTCATTCTGCAGACTTTTCGCGTATCTGGGTGGCAGACAGATGGGCTCTGAGGAGATGGCCTTGGGCCCGCGCCGCTACCTGCTCATGTAACATTTTTCTTCTTCTCCTTGAAGCCCTACTCAACACTTTAATTCCTTCATTTGTGAAAGAACTAGAGACAGTGGGGTTCCTAACAGGAGGAAGAAGAGAAATGTAAAGGACAACGGTCATGTTTTTGTGAGAGTCTTTGACTTTCCTCTACTTTGTGTCTCTTACGAATTTAAATTAAAAAATAAGGCTGCAGCACTTTAGCTACAACATTGTACAGTGAAGTGTCTGACAGTTTTGCTTATTGAGAACCATTATCTCTTTCCCTGTTGCCTCCCAATTGAAAGTAAGCTTGTTTAAAAGTAAACTCAGCTTTTATGGGCATTAGGCTATCATTTTGTTTTGCCTTTTTTTTTATATTATTAATTTTATTTTTGTATATTTTTAGAGAGAGTTAGCTCCGCCCTATCCAATCAATTATTATGAAGTTAATAAAACCACTTATTTTCTGCAGTATTTCTATCAGCTCTTAGAGGAATGTTGAAGTATCTCAAGTAAAGAGAAAACCAGCTCCTTACTGGAGGAGTAGTTGGAGAGTTGAATATAGCAGAACAAGAAAAATGTTTTTTCATACTTGCTGTGCGTGATATTTCTGAATGCTGAGCGGGGATTAGGTAAATAGTTGAGGGGAGTGCTTTAAAGGTGAAAGCCATAATATGAAACACAAAAACAAATCATCCTCTGATAGTTCTGACAGTCACCTGTATGGAGAAAATAATGCCTGAACCATGAGGTGATTCCAGCAACAGGGAATAAATGGAGTCTTCAGGTCTGTGAGTCCACCCAGAATTGCATTCTTCCTAATAGAAACAAACCAAATGGTTAGCTGCTGTCCCCAGGATCAGCCAGGCAACCTCCCTGCTCTCACGGAGAGGCTGGGGTCCTGCCCTGGGCTTGCAAAAGGAATGGTTTGGGCTGGGACTTTCATTAACTGCAACATTACCTCAGGGGCCTCCTGTAATACCAGGTATCGTAGCTGCAGCTTAAAGGTATTTGGGATAGTCAGGGTGTAGACAGAGAATTTTTAGAGGTCTTATTCATTTTTTTTTCAGTTAACTTTTCCCTGGCAAATGGTTAAAGGCACACCCATGTTAGTACTAATAATATTTAGGGTCAGAAGCAGCACTTGAGTTTTTTTGTCGTTTGTTTGTTTCAAGTCACTTGGTTGGAAGAGAATGGGTGCAGCTTTTCTTGTCACTTGCCAGACTCAGATGGCAGAGGAGGCTCG
Organism: Anser anser; assembly: GCF_964211835.1. Taxonomy (NCBI): domain Eukaryota; kingdom Metazoa; phylum Chordata; class Aves; order Anseriformes; family Anatidae; genus Anser; species Anser anser. Next base: position 35,336,774 of record NC_139727.1, on the reverse strand, counting down.
GCTATTTTTCACCTCTATGCTGAGAAGAAATCTGTTTCAGGCAGCCACTGCCTTTTTTATTGTAATAATTCATGCAGAGCACAAATGGTGCTGCACTGGTGGCTGGATCCCGTGTGCTGGGTTTTAGGAGATGTTTTCCTTCGCCTCCTGCATGAGCAGCCACAGCCACTGCATGAAGGGGGAGCAGCAGGGTGAGATACTTCCCAAGATGAAGGGGCTCCTGGCAGATGAAGCCAGGACTAACTGGACTAACTACAGCCTTTGGAGAAGGAGACCAGTGCTTCCAAAGGATCCCAGAATAGCTCTGTTTATAAAATTTGCAAGTAATTGAAATATTCGCAGCGCGACTGAGTCATAGAGAGATGAAACGGTTTTATAGCTGCTGTGATGATTCGTGTGAATCCACAGGAGTCTGCTCGTTGGGAATTTCATTCCTAACAGCAGAAATAGTGACTTGTATTATGAGTCAGGCCTCACTTTTAGCAAAAACAGTTAGGGCTTTGGCAGCTTTAGTTAACCTGAGTTGGTAGGAGGGCAGGAGCAGACCCCAGGGGTCCTGCAGCAGCCCAGGTGGGTGCCCAGCGGTGAGCACGCCTGCTGGAGTGCAGCCCCTGTGTTCCCTCGGTCTGGACACTTACAGGTGTGCTCTTGAGATGCCTCGGGTTTCCCTTTCAGTTGGACTCCGGAGGACTCCGAAACAAACAAACAGCCCTCTCGAACTTCTTCCCAGGAAATGGTGGTTGCATCAGCTGCCTTTACTGATGCTCTCCTGATATGTTTGCTCTACAAACCATGCATGAAGGGCACCAGGAAGAACCATCCCGATATTCTGGGAACAAGGGATGTTTGTACAGCGGAGCGAGGCTTCATAGAAGTGTTTCTGCTCCCTCTTCAGTTCAAGATAGTGGCCCTTTTGTTCAAATGCAATACAGGTGAACAGATTCCCCAGGGTGAGTCTGTCCCATCCTGGGTTTTATCACAGTCTACAGAGCTGGAAGGAATTTCGTTGGATCCCCTCGTTAAAACATTAGCTGCACTTCACTGAAAAGCCTAATGCTTTAAATTCTGCTTTAATGGCCTCCCACCCCCTGCAACTGTACAGGGAAATATTCTGGCCAAATAAAGGAACCATTAAAAGAAACATCGCTTTTTATATGACACCCTGTTAGCGCTAATGACAGTTTTCTCTCTGTAAATGCAGTAAAGTATGGAAATATTGCTGTGCTCCATGGTGCAATTTTCTGACTGTGATTTTCGTTGATAAAAGCCTTCAGAGAGTGCATTTCCCTTCCCACTTATCTGCCATCAAAAGACAGCAAATACATGAAAAATTCAGCTGTCACTCTAAACAAAATATACAATTATTCTGTGTTGACATTTTAAGCAGAAATAAACTCCATGGAAAAAACCTGGAGCTATTTTCTAAATGCTGTGGTGTTTACTTCTAGCTTTTTGCATTATGCATGTATCACCTGTTTTAGATATTTGAATGCAAAGATGAGATATCACAAGTTAAAACTTAGCACTTGCCAAATTAAATATTTGCTGGGATGAGCCCTAAGTTCATTACTTGACTGCTATTTTGGACTGGAGAATGAAAAATCTTTTCTAACCTGAGGTAGCTAAACAAATAACCAAAGGTAGTTATTTTAGGAAGCTGAGGAAGAAGGCAGATGTTATTCAAGTGGTTGGATAAGAAGAGGAAATAGTACATGTGAGCTCTTCTGGAATAACCAGATAGATGAAAGAAAGTGGAAAAGTTCCTGAAATGTTCTAATTTGTTTGGACAAATCTAAGCAGAAGAAATAGGATGGAAATTTAATATTTCACTTCATCTTTCAAAATGTGAAATAATAGATTGGGGTTTCTCATGCTCCAAGTTAGTTGGAATTACTTCCAAAATCCAGAACTGTGTCCCTCTGGTTTGGTTCCACTTTTTTTTTTTTTTCTTTCCATCATGCAACTGATGTTAGAAATCAAGAAAATTTTAACCTTAACATAACTGTATTGAGAAACAGAAATGGAAAAAAAGATTTTCTTTTTTCTTTTTTTTTTTTTTTCTTTTCCAAGGGTGAGTCTTAAAATTCTCTCCTCTCACTCCCCCACCTCAAAAAAAAAAAAAAAAAAAATCAGGTCAAAGCATATGTTCTTATCTTAGCAAAACAAAAAACCTTTAGGAAAACAAACAAACAAAAATTTTCCTTTTGGCTCAGACTGAAAGACCTTTATTTTGTAAGTTGCTGAGTCTTTCCCTCCCCACAAATTAAAAAAAAAATAAAAATAAAGTAGTTTATCTTCTCAACCTGAAATGTAAATCCATATCTCAGTTTAAAACTTCAGAAATATATTAGCACTTCTAAACTAGTTATTGAGTTTGGAAGGGAAATCTTTAGTTGCACTCTCCCCTGCTTGAAGCAGAAATGCTGAAATACTTACTTTGAAAATATAAAGAAAAAATATTTTGATGCTTTCAGTGCAACAGAATCACAGAATAGGTTGTAAGGGACCTTGAGATCATCTCATCCACCCACCCCGCTCTAGCAGGCTCAGTTGGCAGGTTGCCCAGGGCCGTGTCTAGCTGGGTATAGACTGCCTTCATAGATGGAGATGGCCTGTCGTTCTTACTAAAAGTATTAGCTAGCTTCAATGTTAACATTCTAATGTTTTCTGTTTTCTCCTATATTCCATTTCTGCAAATGCCTTCAAAAAAGAAAATCTCTTAGCTCACCATGTTACTCATTTCCCAGAAATTTCCCGTTTGCACAAGCTTGGTTTTTGCTATTGTTTATGACGTATGTAACATTCTCCTGAGAGCACTACAGCCTCTTCTGCTTTTGTACAAAGAACGTTAATTCACTCTCCTTGAGGACATTTTTGTTTTATAATTAAACTTGGATTCAATTCAGAGTCTTTGCACTGAAGATTCATATGTGCTGTTGAGGTCATGTCATCATTTAAAGATCGTGCAATGAAAGAAAGAGGAAGTCCAGAATGCAGATAAGTGGCATTCAGTTAAATTATTCTAATTTACTTTGAGAAAATGAGTATTTACCATTCCATTGCATGTAAAGATATGGTTATTTCATGATGGCAGAGAAAGTCATTGACCTCCACATGCAAGTGGTAAAACTACTGACCTGAGCTAATCCTGCTCTCAAAATGGCAATGGTGGGCTCTCACTGTTGAAGGGATCAAGGATGTCTGTTTCTCTCAAGCTCAGGTCTAAGATGTAGTACTTGATCAGTGTTTCTAGGTTTGGTCACCCATGCCCATTTGCCTTCAACCTCTCATCCGGTCACTGGAGCTTGTTCCTCAGCTCTCCTTCACCACTTTGACATCCAGACCTTTCTTGCCTCAGTATATACGTGGCTGTGGCAGCTTTAGTGTCTTAGTTGTATCCTACATGGTGATGCAACATGGGAAATTTCATACAGAGTTAAGTTTCTCTCTTCCTGGGGTACAAGAACAGGAGAAAGAGGGACGACCATGGTGTCTCCACATCAAGTTCCTTCCAACCATCTCACCATAGGTACACACTCCATCTACAAGACCAGGTGGTCTCAACAGCTTTCTAATGCTGATTTAAGGACTGAAGCTTGCTGCATGCAGCCTGAGTAGGGTGTTTCCGTTAATAGTAGCATGGAAACATGCTGAAGTATGTGAAGTTTCAAGTTCAGAAAGTTTCTTGCTAACTTCACAGAGTTTGAGAAATTACCAGAATGTAGGCTTCATTAGGAGTTCCTTTTTTAAGCATATGACAGAGAGAAATTGCAGCCAGTGGTGCCTTTGCTGAAAAGACTCCAAAAGATTGCCATTAGTTTCTAATAATATATCATAATTATTTTTATAGGGTTAAGCTTGTCTCTTTCCTCATCCACCTGCCTTGCAGAGATAACCTCTAAGAATACCCTGAAGGACTGTCAGACTCCAATTCAAAGGCTTTTCCTTAGCTAAATTTTCTAAACAATTCATTACCTATAAAAGATTGTTGAGAATGCAGAGATATGGCCCTTTTCTCTCCAATTTATATTCTCATATAACTGCACTCAATGCCTAACTATACTCTGGAATAATTTGATTTTTCTTCCATTATTACTATGCAAAGATATTCTGTATATTAGAGCAAAATCCATTCATTCTTCAGAACACATCTCATTTGCCGTTAGCTACACAAACACTTGACTGTACTTAAAGAGTTGCTATTCACAGTAGTGTCACATATCTCATTTAAAATATCAATTTTACTTAGTGCGTGTGGCATGGTTTTCAAAACGTTGAGACTCAGCAGTGCATATTTCTACTAAAAATGAAGAAATAAACTTACTGCTAAGATGTATGCTTGCGTATGCACACGTGTTGTTGGAAATACTAAACGCTGATGGTTTGTTTTCTTCTCATAAGCTTTGCTTGGAAGTGAAGCTTATCAGCGAGTCTGTCAGGTCTAGTGGCAGCATCTGCTGCCTGACCTTTATGAAAGTGTGTTAGATGATTTTAATTCTACAGTTGAGCACCACTGCTGTGTAAATATGAACAGCAGAGCAGCTGACTTGACTAAGTCTCACCAAGAGACTTGATTTTTACCTCTGCTTCAAATCCCGGCTCTGTAGGCTACGTCCTCATATGTACTGCACTTCTTTAAGGAAGAAGTTTTCTCTGGAGTGCCAAAAGCAGATTAATGCCCAAGGATTTCATCCAAACTTCTAAAAAAGAATGTTATGAAGAAAATTGTGGAAAATTTTTAATTTCAGGCATTTATTTTTGACATGAAGGAAAATGACCTTACTGATGGTATCAGAACCCGTTGGATGGTTTCACTTCACAAAGGTGTAAAAAGTGCTCTAGGTAATTGTGTCCCTACAGGCTTTGTGAAAAGAGAAAGATGGATAGAGGGCCAAGACCCTATAAATACCCCCATAAAATAAACAAGTGAAAAAAAAAATCACTAGAAGAGTGGAACTTGGGGAACTGTGATCAACAAACCAAAGACCTCATGCATGAAGTCTCATTCCGCAGCCCATTGCCTAAAAAGATGTAGTTAACAGTTGGAGAAGAGACAAAGAGGGGGGAGAAGAGGACAAGGACAACATTAGCAAAAGCCAGGGTACATTACGTAGTCAATCAGTAATTGCTGCAATTGGAGCTCATCATCTGCTTAGTGCTTAATGTCTCGGCCTTCAGAATGAATTTTATTAATACTAATGCCTTAAGAAAACTGTAGTAGTCATTATCTTTGTTGATTCTTATGATGTCCAAAAGTGAAGTGGAGCTGTTCTCTTCTTGCTGTTGATTACTAGTTTGTCTAGGAAGCAAAAATGCAGGATGTGTGGGAGACTTGGTTGAAGTTGCAAATCCTGTACCAAATTCTTCATGTTTCCAAGGGCTGTCAGACACTTAAAAGATGCCCCTGGGCTCTTTGAGAGGGGTCAGTGCCAGGGATACCCCTGGAGCCCCATTGCCTGGTGTCTGAATGGACACGGGCTGAATGTTATGCTGAATTCCAAGCAGTCCGGATGCACTGCCCTCTGTAGTGCCTGCTTGCTTCTGTCCCAGCTCTGGTTACACTGCAGCTTCTTCACCAGCATGGCCTTTTGCTAGATGCAGCTGAACCGGGGTGTTGCTTGGCCTGTTTGAGAGCTTGGCCTGTTTGAGAGCTACATGTGATTTGCATTGGGTGTGACGAGCTGCAGAATGGCTGAGGCTGGAAGACAGGAGTGACACTTTCTTCCAGTCCTCAGGAACCTCTCCTGATCACCATGACCTTCCAGAGATAATCAGGAGTGGCTTTGCAGTGAAGTCAGCCAGCTCCCTCATGATTTCATTCCCTGGACTTGTGTATGTCCAGTTTATTTAAATGTTCTCTAACGCGAACGCAGGTCCACCAAAATAGGTCTGTCTTGCTTCTGCTTTTGCTCCAGGTCTCGGGCTATGGAGCTGCCTTTATCTCTGCTCGCAGGGAAGGTTTGTTACAACCCATTGTCTCTCCAGCAGAGCTTTCATGGATGAAGCTGAGAATGCCTCACTGATGAAGGATGGCTTGTGCTCATACCCTTTGCTTTAGAAAACAGAGGAAGGGTTTCTTGTATGAATTCTGCTGATATTTTCCTTTTATTTCTCCTCTGTTTCTCTGTTTGCTTCCATCAGTTTCCCCAATTAAGTGTAACAATTTGTGCTGTACTGGGCCTTTGCAGTAGGAGCAAAACATTTCCAACCCTGCAGAAAGATATCTTTTCTTTTTTTTTTTTTTAACATTTGCTCTAAAACTGCAAAGCAAAAAATGATTCGTGTGCTCTGAAAGTCTGAAAGTAAGGGTAGAGCAGAGACCTTGGAGTGATAATGCTGCAAAGACCTTATTCTTTGTCTTTTTCAAAACATTGATTTCTTGAGAAAGGGAGATCATCAACAAAAGAAAAAGGAAACCTCACATGCTGGGGTGGGCCCATTAGAGGAATGCAGGCTCATTAGTCTTGCTAAATATGATACTGCATGTAAAGTCAAAAAAGCAAAGTGAGGTCTGGGGAACTTGGCAGGAAATCAGCCAAGATCCATTATATTATCTTTCACAAGGCTTGTTAGTGGTGACACTAATTGAAGGCTGGGCCCTCTTTTTTTGCTGACTATCTAACACTGGGCCATTTTAATTTCACCTGATTATGTTGCCCTATTGTGAGAAGTCTGACAAAAACAAGATTTGTGGAAACTCCTACCAATGAGTCCTTGGCTGCCCGAAAGCTCTCTTGGCAGCTAGAAAGTTTCTGTTAATAATGGGACTGACCCATTTTTTACTTCTAAAGATCCCAAATAAATTGGTTACTGTACTGCTGCATTTCAGTTAAGGCTTACCAGGTTTCTGTAGCTTATAAATCTCTATTTACTAGGTATGTTAAGCTTGTTTAGATATTAAAAATACTACAACTCCTACCCTTCCCCATAAGAAAGGGAAGTTCCTCCTTCCCCATAAGAAGGGTAGTTCCTCTTGACTTGAGTAAGACTGTGCCCACCTGAGGGTTGCCGAGGAGTGGGAGAAGATGAAGTGCTGGTGTAGGGCTAAGACTGTACAAAGGTGGAATTACTCCAGGAGAACACTTGGATAAGAAGTGTGATTCTTTCACTGCTTTTATCAACATTATTTATAATTTTCTTGCTCTTTCTTTGCACTTCATTTGGCAGACAAACTCAGTTGTATAATAAGGAACTGAGTTTCGCCTCCCCTGTATGTAAATCTAAAGTGACTCTTCGGAAGTTAGAAAGATCTGATGTTAGTTAGGGGAGAAGTGGTCCCACTAAAGAGCTTGCTAAAGAGAAAAAAGTCCCTCTCCAATTGTGAAACAAATTAACTATTAGAAGCAGCCGACTGGATGCACCTCTCTGGGGCTGATGACCAGGGAGACTTAAAAGCCCATTAAGCTAATGCTTAAATTCATTCTCTGCACGTAGTGGGCACAGAGGAACTGTCCTCGCAAGCTGGGCTGTGGCAAGGTCCTGGGTTTCCATCGGGGAAGGGATTTACATCACTGAGAAAACATTTGGTGATTATGACTACCAACTGCGTTAATCTTCAGCTTGAATTAAAAGTCACTGACAAGTTGCTTTGGGATTTGTGTGGCTGTGCAAGGGAATAGAGCCAGAATGAGAATTTCTGAGCTATGTACTCGTGCCAGTGAGGGATCATCCTTTTCCTCCACTGACTGATGATGCATCACACAGAAATGGGGCTTTGCTAGAACAGGGCAGGCCCTTTATGAAACAAAATCTGCCCTTGCACTTCATGAGGTGTGGGGTATGAGTGGTGTGTGCTCAGCAGAGAGAGGTTCCTGCTGATTTGTCCGCTGGTGTGGCTGACGGTGTTTTGTTCAGGTGCAAAGGCCGCCACCACATTCATGGGAACATGTTTGCAAAGGAATGGTACCTATGGAGATGCTCCTTTTACCTAAAGGTTGCTACTTCAAGGCTGGGGTCTGCTCTGTGCCAGATGCCTGCACCTCCACACCACTGTCCCCAGGTGAGTGTGAAGAGGAGTGTCAGTGCATAGCACCACTGGGACCACGCTGATGGACGTCTGTCCCAAACAGGACAAAGCTGGGTCCTTTCTTCTGTTTCCTGAACAGTTCCTCCATGGCCAAAGACTTCCTGGGGGCCGCCACCAAGTGCCTTGTCTGGAGACCTGCTGCAGTAGATACAGCCTACCAGTCCCTTGAGCCATCTAGTGGTGCCTTCCTTGACTACTGGATGAAACATCGCTGAAAAATACTACCAGCATCTGGTTAATCCAAAAAGAGCTGTGGGTAACTCATGCCAGAAGCAGGCCAACTACAATGCAAATAAGACAGTTGGTGTTTCAGTAGGTTACCAAAGCAACAAAAATTCTCCCCTGGAAATGGCAGATGAGATACAGAGGTAGGTGCCAACATAGGATGTTAGAGGCTAAGGAATTTGGTCTGGTGTTGTCACTTTGTCCTAGTGTTTGCAGCACTTTGTGGTTCCTCACTGAGTCAAGCTGGGATTTTAAAAGAAAAGCTGAACCTTCTAACCTGAAACCTCAAATCCTTTTCTGATGATTTTTGTAACTGAAAAGCGGAAATAGAGTCTTCAGTAATTCAAAAAAGATTTAATGATCAAAGCTGCAATTAAAAGCATGGTGAGTCATCTTGCAATTGTCCGTGTGCTAAAAAGTACAGGCTGTGCAAGAGATCATGTTGTCATGACTGGTTTTGCTCAAAGAGGATATGGGAGCTGCTATTACTTCCAGCTACGGAAGCAATCTATGTTCTGCAGACCTATGTTTACAGAGCAGAAGAAAAGGCAACAGTCCCAGCTGCCCCGTTTGTGTATTTTATTTAGTAGCTCTGCCTGCAACATCTGAATTCATGATGGTGCTTTATTACTTTCTGCCTTCTTCCAAAGTGCTCTCAGTAGGAGCCTTGATTTTTTTTTTTTTTCCTGCTAAAAAATTATCTACCAAAAAAAAACCAACCCACACCATAAGAACTGAACTTTAAAGTAACATTATTATTATTATTTTTCTTCCTGGAGCATGGACTAACAATGGAATATTTAAGTAAACATTTCACAGTGTATGCGCTTTCCCAAATTAAAATTGCAAAAGGCAAGGAAACAAAGATGAAAATGCTATTTCTCGGAAACTCTCATAGCCAAATGATATTTCCCTTTAAATCCTGTTGTTTTATTCTACTTGATACAAAAAAAAAAAAAATCATGCAAAATACAACTTGGATTATGTATAGGAGAAAATTACTATAGATAAAAGTTCCTAAAAATGTTCAGGTTGTCATACAGAGAAACAGCTAAAAAGAAGCAAGAGGATTTGTAACTCTCTACCACAAAAATCTTATAAAAGACTTGGATATTCTGCTACAAGTCTTGCTTTCCCACTTCCCCTATTCCCTTCCTAGTAGAAGTGAGATATATTAATTTTTTTATTTTCAGATCCTCATTACAGCTGCAATAATCAGACTCTAACATACTAGAATGTGATTGCCTACTTTACAAAAATCATTGTTGTAGCCCTCTCTTTATTTGATTTATTTGTATAACAAGCTTTTTTATCTTGCCATTTTTGACATCAAGTGCCTTGAGTCATTGACAGATAGCTTTAAATCAATGCCAGCTTTTATAGGGATCCCAAAAGGATCATCTAATGTAAAATATAATGCAATCAAATCAATTGGTCCTTTTTTTTTTTTTTCTTTCCTTTTTTTGTTTTTTTCCAGCTTTATCTGAAGAGACCTGCTCTTTGTGCTGAAAGACAAGTCAGGTTATCTGATCTAGTAAGTCTCGCAAACAAGCAAATTCAGATATCTTATCATGAATCAAATCTGTTGTGGTCACTTAGTTCATTCAAGTCACATAATGTACCTACAGAAAATGCTCTTAAATTCTTGCATGATTTTAGAAATGCAGTCATCGAGCAGATGAGAATTAATATCATTGTCTCTACATTTGCAGTGTATTAGGATGGCCTTTATCTAATTCAGTCAAAGAGGTTTAACAGGAAAATAGAAGAAAACCATGGAACTTGCACTGAAGAATTTAATGGGCTTTTTTAAAAAAGGTGGTCCAGGCTAGGACAAATGCTTGGTATGCTTTAAACCGGGAAGGGCAAGTTGCTTATTTGCAAAACCTAACAGTCAGATGATGATGTTAGCATAGCTCAATAGCTCATACCTCATCTTGCAACGAAGGAATGCTTACTGGAAGTGGTGGGAATATGTCCAGAACTTGGGTACAGCTGTTCATATGGTTTCGATAAAATCTGCAAAAGCACTGTTGGTGTGCGAAGTGGTTTCTACCTCCATGTAGGGTGAAAGAGCTGCAATTGTCCTACTAGGTCAAAGCAATACATTGGTCTTGATAGTAAGAGCCAGAGCAAACCCTTGCAAGGGAAGGCTGAGCAATTAAGGAATTCCCATGGGAGGGTTTTCTCTACCCCTGCAATCAGTCAGTGGTTGGCTGATGCTCTGGGCCAGCAACGCTTTTATTTCTTATAGATCTTTCATCCTCAGAAGCAACATAGTGATATTCTTTCTCATTATCCGTGCCAATAGGAAATATTTTGAAGTGGGATGACATGGAACCTCCACATCTCATAGCAATGAGCCCCCCAGCTTCATTAAGTGCCTCATAAAATAATTTGTTTTATTAACTCTAAACTTGTTTTTTTGACTTTTCAAATTTCACCGTGTAACCCTTACTGTTCTACAAAATGAAGGCTATAGCAATTGTCTGATGTTAAAGAAGTTGATGAGAAGATCTGAAAATCCTCCTTTATTTCTTTGTGAATCTCTGCCAGATTCTATGTTGTTGGTCTCTTCTCTGAATGTAGCCACCTCAGACATTCCAAAATCTCTTCATAAATTTCCTTTGATAGCTGCGTCTTAGCCACTCATCCATGGAAGTGGGGATGCCTGTGCTACCAGATAAAATTGTTGGTGGATAACTTCAATGTCGATGAGAATTCAATGCTTGACAATGAGGAGCAGGACCTTTCAAGACTCAGGTGCTGAAAGGAGTGAAAGAAATTTGGCTCCATTGTATTTGCTTTTTATGTGTGTTCAAAAGAGGAAAAATACTTGCATTTTAATATCAAATCCAGCAATCTAAGTTGAGAGGGAAGTAATTATACATGAAAGGAATGTAGCTTTTTGTAATAAGGTTTTTAAAGTATCAGTTTCATTCTATCGTAATATTTTTATGATTGAATTTACCTTTTAATATTTTAATAACTTTAGTATGAGGTAAGGAAGTCCTTTGTAGCTTATCTCACAAGCCTGTCTAGGACATTGCACTTAATGAGGTTTATAATTCCATATAACCACATCTGCATCTTTAATAATGCCTAACATTTAATCTTCATTGCACCACTTGAATCAAAAGATCTAAAATTAAACCTGCTGCAGCTTAATCTAATAATAAACATGCGTGACATTTTGTGCAAAACGTGTGCCTTATCAGCGTGGTGCACTCTTACAATTGTATCAGATGTAGCAAAACATAGTTTAATCAGCCAAAGGTAGTTGGTGACATTTAACTCCCATTGACACATCTGCTTTCTGGAAACACCAAGATCCTCCTCCTGCAAAAAAAGAAGTGGTTGTGATAGCGTTAGCAAGCACAGGTCTAAATCCCATTAGTTATAGCAACATTTACACAGACCCTTATGGTAATGAGTAGTCTTCAGACAGATAATTTTTAGGCCTTCAGTAGGAACCTTTGCTTTGCATGTGGTCAGTGATGGGGTGCTCCTAATTTCCCTGATAATTAACTGCAGCACCTGACCTCTCAAAGCACCTGAACATTGTTTGACTTGTCAATACTGCAATGCAAAAACAGTTTTGATGGTGGAAAACCAGACTTGCTGTGTGTGCCCTGCCCACCTCATGTCCCCATGGCCCTCGTAGGTTGTTATAAGCCTGCTGAGACCACACCATCACACTCTCTAGAGGGAAGGTAAATCAGTCTGGATCATAAAAGAATTCTTTCAGCCATGGGTGGCTACAGCCATGATATTTGGTGGTTTTGGGTGGTCTACAGTAGTGCTGTGCACCTCCACTGAAGGATGAGGGGGCTGCAGATGAGACATAGCCTTCACCTGTGTGCCCTGAAGGAACGTTACATGAGAAAGTCCTTCTGAATTGATGGGACTTCGCACCAGTGGCCAGAATAAGAGGGCTGCTTCTGCAGAGCTCTTTGTAGACTCAAGGTTTTGCTTAGGACCTATGGATTGGTGGTATCCCTTTTCAAAAGTGTGAACGTTGTTTTCTAATCAGGTGCCATGCTTTGTGGGTTACAGCAGTATTGTCACTGTGACACCAAAGTTTCCCTCTGACGAAAATGAGGTTAAAAAAAACACAAAAAAACACAAATCAGGAAAGAAGATGTAACATGCAGAAATGACATTTTTGGAGAACAGGCAGTTTTAGAATCATCTTTAACATGTTCAGGTGAAATGATGAATTTGCGAAAGCTGAGCACAATTGTTTAATAAGAAGCTAAATCAGACCACTTATCCTCAGGCTGGCTACGCTCAAAATCATTGTTTAAATTCTTTACAGGTGCAAAAATTAGCAACAAAATCAGTGAAAAATTGAAGCCTATATTAGATCTTGATTCAAGATGCATGTAATTCTCCCTGCATTTAAAGAACTCTGGCTGGGGCCCTTACTTGCAGAGTAGTCAAGGTCTGTTTTCTTTTATATGTATTTTGGAGCAAACATGGTAAACAACAGCGTAGCTCCTCCATGTGAGATACCTCTGTGATATTCACAGGAAGCCCCAGTTGCAAATAAGAGACAATTCTTCACTGGGATTGAATTAGAATAATTTGACATCAGCTGGGTCAGGGTAAGGTGCTTTGATCGGAGGAGATGAAAGACTGGTGAAAACTCTGCTGGGCCAGAGAGTCCCCTGCCGAAGCTGAAACTTCGTGTTTCAACTGGACTTCATCTGAGCTTAATTAAATAAGGGAAGATCAAAGCCTACAAATCTCCCTGATCTATATCAACACGGCAAATTAAAGGTAAAATTTCTCTGTATCTTTCTGTTCCTTTGAAGTCAGTAGTGAACTTTGTGCCATGCACTAGGACACAACGAATGCTGTTTGGGTAGCTGCGGGTTTACAGTAACTTTGACGTCATGTTTATGTAGGGGAGGGAGGGAAGCTGCTTCTTGAAATTATGCCTTCACAGCTGTGGGTTCCCCTCCTCCCCCAGACTGATTTTATCTCTGGGACTTGCTTTGTCTTACAATGATGCCAGAAGCACAATTACATCTAATAAATCAGGATAACTACTGTCTTCGTTTTCCTTCAGCTATCAATCACAAATTATTCCATTTTTGAACAACCACTTTTCCTCCTGCCTTCCTTGCATACTAGTGAGGTGAGTCGGAGACCCGGTTGATAAAAACATCCTGACCTAAACCAGCTGGAAATAGACAGTATAATAATACAAGTCCACTGTCAGCCCTCATCTATTTTTATTTGATTGGTATCTGATTGTGATTGAAAGGCTCACTCCCCTAGTTAGTTACCTTGAGGCCAACCTTGAAAACGTGTCACATTTGGCTACTTGATAGCATCTCAAGCGCAACGCTAGATCCAGAGTGCACACAGCACGCAAAATAGAAAGCTGGCATCTTGCTACATTGCACAGCGAAGGAAAAGCAACATGGAAAGAATCTGACAGACATGCAAAGAAATGGAAGTGCTGCAAGGCAGAGAGAGGAACCAGTGCACATGCATTAGCAGCTCTGGGCAGGACAAAACAGCGACTTCCCCAGGGTCCAGACTGGTCCCATGTTGAACTGTTGTTGCAAGCTACAACAAACCTTGCCCACAGTGAGGGTCTGTGTGAGGATGGCTTTGCCTGTGTATGGCTCAGGAGGGTGGAAATCAGAGCAGTTCCCAGGGTTTTATTTGCTGGGTCTGGGATTAAGGTTGTGGAGGGGATGAAGAGTGTTTGTGATACAGCTGTGCCAGGGCTGCACAGGATGCTTATATAATGTACACAACTAGGGGAAATAAAAGTTGTGATCACGTTGAATAAAAACCAGGAAGAAGCAACAGTAATGGGTCCGTGAAGGGGGAGAGCACTGGTTATTTAGTTTTCAATTTCAGTTGTCTGACTGACAGCCATAAATAATAGCTGTGAGGCCAAAAGATACAGATCTTCAAATCATACCTCCCTGAAAAGAAGGGAGGGGTGCTCTCAGAGGTTGGGTAACTAAGGCTAATAGCAACAAACCATGACAATGTGCTCTAGAATAGAGAATTAGGGAAGTCAATATACCTGCTGAATAGGGTGATGCTGCAGCACAGAGACTAGGAATAGCAACGGAAGAGTGAGTAAATAACCCTCTCCTTTCATCTGCACTGGAAATGCAAATGGCAACTAGATTGTATTGCCGTGGGAGTAAGAGACGTCGTTAGTATTACATGAAACAGGGATTGACTTTGGGTCAATGTGCTACATTTGATGCTGGTTTGCATTTGAGCTGCTCTCAAAATAGCATGATAAAAAACAAATAGTGTGCTGCTACATTTGGTGCCGCAAGGAGATATATCAGAGAGGCCAAAGACAGTTCTCACTGGCAATAAATAACTTTCTAAAACAGAAGTTGCAATTGATATGTAGGATTGGTTGCTTTTTCAAAACATTCTTGACATCACTGCCATATCACCTTCTCCACTGGGTGTATCATAAAATAAGTTGGTCTCTGGTGTGCAGGTAGCAAACCATGGTGTTGGCTAGCAAAGGCTTGGGAGGGAAGGGTTTTCCCTGAGGTGGAAAACCTATAGAAAAACATAGTGAACGTTAATGAATGCATTCTGGGTAGCCTTTCTTCCTGTGTCTGCTTCAGGTTTTCTGTTTGGGAAGTGAAGCTCTGTTAGCTCCCATTAAAGCTCCCCTTGGGGTGGCCGTGAGACCCCTGCACTGTGCGTGGCAGGGCAGGGCTTCCTGGCTGGCTTTATCCAGGGGTTGAATTCTGCCCCAGGGCACCAGTTTTTACCATTGGATGTGCTGGTATCATTGCACAGCTGCTGAGAGAGCAGGAGGTCCTTACTAAACATACATCCAAGGGTAGGTTTCAGAGGGTAATCTCCTGGGTCCTGTACCGGAGCAGCTAACGCCTCAAACATGACCTTCGTTCCTCAGTGCTGTGGGCAGTCATGGAAGAGATGGGAAAGCTGAGCCCATGGGGAAGCTTAGATATCTTTTTGCTGTTGCTGTAAAAGGTTGGTGTACAATACACAGGCAGTTGCAGCAAAAGAGTAGTGGGGTTGTCAGAAGCGCGTAACGCTTGCATAGGCTGCGTGGCAGAACGAGGCTGCTGCAGATCTCTGTGAAAACCTCACCTCGTTTTTAGGTGAGTATGAAAATAAAGTGCATTACTTTCTTGGACTATTTGTGTTCTGGGGCAAGCAGTATCTATAACCTAGAGCAGTTCCCTGTCGGCTAGTGCGTGCCCATAACAAACATCCCAGGCTGCTGCTCTCCCACCCCACAAAGCACGGGCTGCTCATTTTTAGCTGTTTGTCATTTTTAGCTAATAGGTGCAGAAAAAGGAACAATGAACCAAGGGTTCCAAATGGCTGTCAGTAAATTTATTTTGCAGTTAACAGCCTTTGTAATGCACAGACTAACTTTATCTCATTTCACTGTGGGTGTGCTGGGATAATTGCTCGAGTACTTTGTTAAAAAGAAAAGCTCTCCACATTTCCATTAACTCGCTGCATGGTGTCTGTTTCACTTGACTGCACTAGGTACCATTTACAGTTCAATTTCACAGTCATGATGGACTGAAACACATAAACCTGCTTTCTCTCCACTCCACTAATCACATGCATTAATAAACAGGGAGATTCATAAGGTCTGTTACTCTTATTTTTCCTTTGTAGGTCTATTTTTATGAATTAAATCGTGAGCGTTTTTTTCCTACAAAATCCAAACTGCCAGAGGAATAAATACAGCCCTGTCTTATTTAGTAGGGTGTAATAAGCTACTATTTTAAGGAAGCAAGCCAGGCGTACAGAAGTTGTTGCAAATTAAAAAGAAAAAAAAAATCCAGCAACAAAGAATGGCATTGTGTGATGTCAATCTACAGTATGCATGTGTTTATATAATCACATTGGAATTTACTTTGAACTTTAGCCTGGAAAATTTACTTACTGGGGGAAGGGAAAAGGATTTGAGTATCTAAGCACCAAAATAGCCAAGACAAAGTAGTAAAACTGTGTGGTTGGTTGTAGAGCTGAACCACGTGAAAATGCAAAGAATCCCTTTTGTAACGGGTAGAGACAAGTAAGCCACTTGGTCATTACAGTATGAGATAAGTATACAAGCCACAGGAAATGCTGTGTTACTCACATTCCTCTCTTGTTTTTCCAAGGGTGGTTAATTTTTGCCTTTTTAAGGAATGTTTTTGGACGTGACTTGTTCTTGCCCTGGTTTAATCATATCAGTTCTCTACAGAAAAAGAAAGAACTGTCATAAGTACTGTTACATGAGATAAAATGTGGGTAAGAGATCAGAACACCAACGGCTTTTTCCTGTGGCTTCCTTGGTGAAGGAAGAAGAAAAAGAAACCCAAGTCTGACCCATCATACTGGTTGAGGGCTCAGTTGTCTAGTCCCAATTTCAGTTCTGTTTCCCACAAAATTCATACCCTCTGTAGGGATTGCTTTATCTGGCCCCTTGTAAACATGGAAGGAGCAGTGTTTCTTTGTCAAAGATGTGATAGAAGCATTCTGGACCCTCAATGGCATTTTCTAAGGTGCTCAATACCCAGCAACTTTCAGGTTAATTTGGCTGGAATAACAAAAGATCTCAATGCTCTGGTCACTGAACTATTTAGAAAATCATGTTGCTTTAGCTGATGACCTGGAAGGAGAGCCCTCTTCAAAACCTCACCCTGAAATATTTGATGAAATGGAATGCATAGTTTTGGATCATGCCGTTATGTTTCTTTATTTGGGCTCGTTACATGACAGTGGTATGGCCACATCTTTGATCGTACATGGCCCATTTTGCACTTTCCTGCTGAAGGAACGCCCTTCTGTGAACAACACATTCTGTCTGCAACGGGTATCAGTAATGGGCTGCTGGGTTTTTCATCTCCTACTCATAAATTCCTAGGATTTAATCACTAGTGTCAGAACAGCTTTGCAGTCTCTTTCTCTCTCCCCTTTAAATGTTGCCTTCTCAGGGTGGTTTTTTTTTTTTTTTTGAGAGCAGACAATGGTTGGGATTGTATTTCTGCTTAGACAAACATGACAAAACGTGTTTTTTCTCTCAGTAAATGCCACCTGTCCTAAAAGGCAATTGGGTGGCTTCTGTGATAAACCACCTGCAGTGTACAAAGGCAATGTGATTCATCTTCAGGCTTAGCTGTTGCGATAATAAAGCTTTTCCCAATCAGTAGCTAAGGTAGTTTAATTACAGTATTTGAGCTGGAAAACATAAGCATGTAGAAACTTCCTTTGTAAGTGACTCACACAATGTTTGGAAATTCACCATAGCAGCGAGCCTTTGCTTTAAAGCTTACTCTTCCCCCCTCTCCCTCCATGTTTTATCTATATATTTTTTATTTTTTTATCAAGAGCTGTTAGAAAGGAGGTTGCTGTGATGAGGGTGTTGGTCTCCTTTCTCAGGTGACAAGTGATAGCGCACGAGGAAATGGCCTCAGATTGTGCCAGGGGAGGTTTAGATTGGACGTTAGGAAGAATTTCACTAGGGGACATGGTTTAGTGCTGGGACTTGGGAGGTCAGTTTGATGGTTTGGACTTGACGATCCAACCTAGATGATGTGGGGGTGCAGGGCAGCCCTTTGCTTCTTTGTGAGGTGAGGATGACAAAGATATAGCAGGATGACATTAGGTCCCTCTTTCCCGATCATGCAGCCTGCAAATACAGGGTGGGATATAGGGGATGAAGAAACCATGCTGGTCTATTCTGCCGATTGTTTCCCTAGGAAGCAGATCTGACCCTTTTAAATACTTTCTGTGAAGACTGCAAAGACACATGGAGAATAGGAAGCTGGTCTTAAAACCCCCAAAAAACAACAACAACAAAAAACCTGGATCCATGCTTCTAGCTGTTGTAGAGGTCTACGCTGAGAGCCTCAGCCTTCTGCTGTCAAGGGAATTTACTGAAACTCTCCTGACCCACTGCATAGGGTGATCAATTACAAGATGGGAAATGATGAAAGGACTGCGTAAACGCACAGTGGCTGTCTTTTTCTGGGCAATAGTCTGAATCCATGAATGATTAATGTGTTCAGTTCTCGCAGAACAGCCGATCCTCTGTGCTCCTCTTTGGAGCCTGGGGTATGCAAAGACCTGCAGGACTGAGCTGAGCCTTCCTGGCCCCAGGGTGCTTTGGCTCGGATCCATGTCTCCGTGACGCTGCATTTTATTTTGTACACTGGAAAGCTTAGGCTAAATGCTGCTTGGCTAGTTTGTGTACCTCTGTGCTCCACAGACTTGCACGTGAAGTGTGCCTGTTAACAGCAACAAGGGAAGTGAAATAAGATATCTGTGTCATTAGACCTTTTTATTCCTTGTAATTCATTAGCTGAAGTCATTTCTGCAGCTGCTGACTTTTCTTCTCTTGCTTGCTGAGTTCCTTTAACCGTGAATTTTATTAAAAAAATAACCTTAACCTTATACATCTTGTAATATTTTTGATTTATCTGCAGTCAGTAGCAACAGGTATGGTCCTTTTCTTTCCAGCATCTTTTCAATACCCATTCTCCGCCTGGAATCCTCAAAGCCTGCAGGGTTTTGGGATACCTGGACCTGCAGCCTTATTTCTGTAGTCTTCCAAAAATTCCTGGGTTGAGTTTTATGTTCTTTTAATCCACTTTTTCAGTTACTCTCTGTAAAGTCCCTGTGGTCCAGGGTGTGGTCAATTTTACTGATGTATCAACAGGCTTTTCATACAGCTCAGCATTTTCCATTTCTTTTGTCCAAGCTATGGCCATCATTAGGCTAGAACCTAGTAGCATCAGCTACGAGGAGAAATAAATCTGGGCAGAACATGTATCCTTGTCTGACTTCAGTGGTCATCCTGAACCATTCCATCATCACCTTGCCTGCTGTTGCCACATGCAGTGACTTGCTGTAGATGTTTTCTGTTGGCTCGATCAATCTCTGGGGATGTCACCTGTCTGCAGAATTCACCCTAACGCTTTGTGTGATGCTGGCGGAGTCTGCTCAGATTTCGTGAAATTATTACAGCAGGTTTGGCTGGGTCCTCGCAGACTTTTCTAGGTTCTGCCTTGAAACAATATGTTGGTATGTTTTCCAGGAGTGCTGCCCTATACACAGCCTGTTCATCTGGAGGTATTTCTTCAATCTTTTCTTCAGTGCCCTTCTTTTCATTGTTCACTCTCTTTTTATTTACATTTATTGATGAATGAGTTTGTACAGCACCCTACCTGCTTTTAGCATGTTTCCAGTGCCATTTTGTCTACCTGTTTCTCTTTCAGACTTTCTTCCCAGACCTCGATGCTTTTGTTTCTTCTCCAGACAAAGCAGTCAAATAAATAAAGCAAAAAACAAACAAAACACTCCCGCCCTCAAAAAAATAAGAAAACAAACAAAACAAAACCCTTTGTACCTGTTCTCTCATATTTGCCCCAGAAAACTTCCTGCCCACCTCGGGCTGCTCCTCACACACAGCCTTTTCACCTCAGCCTACGTCCCCTTCATATAGCATGTTGCTGGAAGTCCTCCAAACACCAGTTTGGCCTAGAGATTGCTCAAAAGCTATGTCAGAACAAATAATTATGATTAAAAAATGTTAGCGTTGATACCAGAAAGGATTAGTAATAGAAACAAAGTAAAATTTTACTGTGCCCTTCTGCTGAGAGTGCCTCTGCAAGCATCCTGTTGGATCTCAAACTATTTTTTTTAATGTGACTGCCTGGGTTTTGCTGGCTTCTGCCTTTATGCTGATAAAGATGACTTTTGACAGGAAACAATAGGGTCTGTGTGTAACAGCCTGTGTTTCTGGTCTAGATTCCTTGCCAAAATAGCTGCACTTAGCACTTGCACAGTTCTTTTCATCTTCAAAGCCTTTCACAGATCCGATGTAAACAGCTGGAGTTCCACTGATTTTGGTGGCAAAGAGCTTAGCAGCCTTCAGAAAAGGATTATGTGTTTGCATGGAAAATGGGAATATCATCTGACACTCTGCTAGCCAGAATTATTTAAAGACACCAGGCTTCAAGCAAGAAAACAATTAGCTGCATGGGGCTAAGAAAGTTTCCTTGTGGTCAACGTGCATGTTCCTGGCTATGACTTAATGGGATGAATTGTTGGGCAATTGAGGATTGATTATTGAATCATCTCTCAAGTGTTTTACAAGAAATGCAAGTTGCTGAGACAAGCAGTCCTTCGGAATGTAATTGATTTTGATGTTTGCCCAAGCCATGTATCTGCATGTCCTAATATGTATATCCATTGTGTAGAGATAGGCTTGGCTTTTTTTTTTTAATTAATGTATTAATAGCTTTGAGATTCACTCTGCCTTATGGTATTTAACAAAAATGTTTTATTTCATTAGTACGTTGTATAATACGTGTTGCTATAGTTAAGTTTGGAATAGACTTCAGAGGTCAGGAGTGAGTCCCTCCCCCTGCTGCATAGCAAAACCAACTCTGTCTAGCCTGGGCAGCTGTTTACTTAGTTTTATTATCAATTATTTTTGCATTTAGCTATTTAGTGACTGAAACACTGCCTTATAGTCAGACAATACTCTGTTCTACAATGTAAATGAAGCCAGTTGTTTCCAGCTTCCCCTGTAAATCATGTTTTTCTGCACTTATGAGTCTTGTTGATATCTTCTCAATGAACTGCAAATCCTCCACATTTTTCTTAGTGTGATTGCATAAATCTGGTTACAATATTCCAGCTGAGATCTCACAATTGTAAGAAAGATTTATTTATTTTTTTTAAAGTTACTTGTTTGGAAGGAAAAAAACTCCTCCAAAACTGATTTCAGTTGTCTGATCCCTGTTACGGCCCTGTTATTCACTGCTCTAAGCTTGTGCCAGTCTCCTCGGATTTGCTGTGTGTTTTATTTTTGCACGTGGAGGTTGAGGCACAAGCCAGCGAGTTGGTTTATGTTCACCGCTCCGGGGGAAGCGGGCAGCAATGCCAGGATTTGAAACCCCTGTGTCAGGGTTATGAGCTGGTGCTTCAGCACAAGCCTGTTCCTCTCATCTGAAGAGAAATAACCTCAGGAACGTGAAAGATTGCAAATCAGCCAAACACTCACCTCCTCTAGTGAGTCACCTGCTTTTTAGTTTCTGGGTGGTGGACAATTTTGTCCTCCCTCTTTGAAGAAGTAGCTTAGGATAGTTCCCTTTCAATTTGTCATCAGTGTAGCCTGCCGGCTGCCTATCCACAGTCTTTTCTTCAGACACCAGTTCGGCAAACCGGTCCCAGCCCAGTGCCACCAGTGCAGGTGATGCTTCCAGGGCAGGGAGCGTGGTCATTGCTTCTGCTGCACGTTATCCAGAGCTCGCTCAGCAGACCTGGGTGGGAGGGTAACAAAAACGTCTCTGGCTGCATCCGTTGACTAGCACTCCTGCTGGTCCTGACAGGAGGTGAGCTGCCGGCATCAAAGGGAGATTTCCTGAGGAGGATCGCTGTAAACACAAGCCTGTCGGTGTTCAGCTTGTGAGACATCTTGTTTGCGGCCAAGTACTGTACTGCTACCTTAAAAACGCAGAATACAGCAGTCCTCTCCCCCCCCCCGCGGTACAGATACAAGCTTTCACCTGTGTATTTGCTTCAGAAGTAGCATCTGAAGTCCTTCCTTCCTTTTCAATCAATCAGGGATCTCCTTCAATCCCTCATTCTCTGTTCTTAAATATTTGGCAGTGGCTTCCTCTGGGCTCTCTCTTCTCCTTCAGAGCCTCCTTCATAAAACCAGATTGCTGTCTCCCAATGCTTTAGTGAGGTTTTGGATTATTATTTTCCACAGTGCCTTCTCTTCCCATCATTTCTTTATTCGCTTTCTGATGTCTGTTCTCTACACAGGTCAATGGTTCTTACCTGAATCCTTAGATAGCTTTGTGAATATCGTTTTTCTTTTTCACATAAATGTATTTTGCTCCTGAATAGCTCCAAACCGCCACAACAACTGTTTCCTGGTAAGAGTGAAAGATTCATGAAAATATCTTCCAATTACTGCATTCATCGTTCCTAGCTTCCCATATTATGCCTCTTCTCTTATTATCCTGGGCAGCCATCAAGAAGAATAAAGGCTGTGAATAACCCCGCTTTCTGCCCCTCAACACCTTCTCTCTGGAGTAAAATTCTCCCCCCTCTCTCAGCTTTAATTTTCACCTGGTGCATTTGCTGCTGCACTCCCCTCCGGGACCCCGCCAGGAGAAGTGCTAACTCTATTTTACGGCAGATATCCTGATGGGTGGAGTTTTCTTTCCAGTACCCTACCTCAATACACAGCTCTGCAACACTGGCGTCACCGCTGTCACCAGGCGTGTGTCGGGCAGCATCGCACCAGCTGGACCCTTCGTGCTGTCCCTGCTCAGATGCTCAGGGCTACGCGGGGTCCCGTGGGGCAGCCGGTCCTGGGGTGGTGCTTGCAGGCTGTATAGTGCATTGCCAAGGCCAGCACCTTCATGCCCATCCTCTGTGATTGCCTTTTGTCTCTCCAGCTGTTACAGACCTCTCCTCTGGTTGCCAGCGAGTCTGTCCTAGCAACAGGGAAAGTTACCACTGTGAAAAAGCTAATCAGAGAGATGAGCACAAAAATACGTTAACGATATTTAAACCTGTGGCACTCCCAGCTAAGAACTGCCCGGCTTTGCTGGTTCTGCAAAGCCAGAACTTTGTAGCACGGGGAAACCTGGTGTCAACCAGTCCGATAAGGTGCAGTTAATGCTTATCTATAAAATGCAAACCTGATAAGAATAGCAGCTTTTCAGGCTCCGCTTGATATACAAAGAAATGCTCTGTGGTACATTTAGGATCAGAACTTTTAATATCAGTAATTCTTCCATTAGAGCACAAAGCATTTTATTTTGCATCAGAATAAGTCCAGAAAGACTCTTTAATAGATTTGGTTAAAGTCCTGGATGATAGTCTAAATATTTAGATTATCATCCAGAATCCCAGATCCAAGCTCATAAGTGAGCAAAGGGAAATACCATTTTTTATCCAGAAGACTAGGATACTGAATGCAGAAATCCAGCTGCATGAAAACTATACAATATGCCAGAAATGTCAGATGTTGTCACATGGGTAATTTTAACTGGATTTTATTTATTTATTTTTAAAAACACATCTGTTCTGATGCAGGTGTTGCAGCCCAATGTAAACCCAAAATGAATGTTTTCATGCCTTCTGGTAGTAATATGTAAATACTGTCTTTATTATTATTTTTTAATGCATTGCCTTTCATTCTGTCTGGAGCAGTATTATTTTGTGAATCTGTCACTGATAGTGATGTGCTAGGGGAAAGGGTGAACATAATCATTTAGCTATGAGACGATGAATAAAATAAATGATGTTGTAGATTTATAGTATTTAGGTCCAGAAGGGATTGTTGCATTTAGCTTGACCTCCTTTATATCACAGCTTTATAAAACAGGAGCTGTCTCTACCGTACTAATCATTTTTTGAGGCCCATGTTGCATACAATTATCAGTCTCCTGGATAAATACCAGCTGTTGGGATCCTTCCAGCTATGCTTTTTTCCTGAAGAGGCTTCTGTATAATAGAATGGGACTGATGATGCTCTTTTTGAAACAAAATTGTGCTACAGGAGCCAGGAATGTAGGAGCTTCGGGTCCAGGGACAATGAGGGTTTCTGGCACCACTCTGAAACGAGTAAGGGTGAGTGGTGAGCAGCAAGGGTTCCCCAGTCTGGCAGCCAATTTCTTACATTTTCTAAGGGAAAAATCATGGGGAGAGCAGAGAGAAATGCCTCGGAACAGGAGACGTCTCCCTCTGTCTGCAGCAGCCTCTGGCAGTGTCCAGGAGCAACGATGCTGCATGCAAAGAAGCTACATTTGTCCCTCTGACACTAAAAGGACCTACACTGTTGTTTTTTTTCTTCTGCACGTTGCCTCAATCATGAGCAGATTGCCCATAACCACGGCAATCAGCAACGAGGTGACAGGTTTCTAATGGGCTAATCACAAAGGGAATTTCACCGGTTATAAATGTCCCGCAGTGAAACGGTTTCAGTAGGGCTCCTACCTCCTTACGCCAATGGCCATCGTATCAGCGCGTACGCCCGAGTACGTGAGCAGGGAGAGGATGCAGCACGCTGCTTACACGAGGAGTTGTATTTCGGTTATATTGGGAAATCAGTTTTACTAGGAGCTCGTGCACCTGACTGATCGTGTAGCTCTGCGAATGCTCGTGTTAGAGCCTTGTTGACACCTGCGCGTGTGGATACAATTACGCCAGCACATCCGAGCAGTCCATTAGGCACTATCGCTCAATACTGGTGATGGCTGCAGTTTCAGGGGTGGGGTGGAAACAGGATGCCTGCAAAATGGACCTTTTTGCACTGCATGTAGCATGGGCTGTGTTGGGGATTAGGCTGCGGCTGCCTCTCAGTTCTGAATGCTCTGTTTTCCTGGAAAAATGACTCTGAATTGACCTTTCCCCTGTGCTCTTCATACGTGCCTTGTGCTTGCAAGGTTGTAATGAGCTTTCTTAAGAAGATTGCCTCAGATTGCCTCTATCTTTCTTCCTTTTGTGAGCAACTCAATGTGTACCAGATGGGAGCCCCAGGTGTGGAGCGTGGCTGCCCCACGTTCTTTCAAGACAGTAACTGGGAGCTCGGCTGTTTTTTTCCCTTCCAGTCTTTTTTATTCTTTATTTTTTATTTTTCCTAATAAATGTGGCATTTGTTTGGGGCTCTCATCTAGTGAAATGATTTCAACTTAATCTTGAATCTCTTTCTGGGAAAAAGATACTTTTGAGAAAAATATCTTCCCTCTCATTTTGGTACAGCCTTCTATGTAGCCTGAATGTCAGGAAAGCCATTTATAGAGCATGTACAGTAATTGCATGCTTAATATTTCATCAGCTGCATTAACAGTAATGTCACTAAAACCAGGTATAGATTTAAAAAGATCTCTTTTGATTAAAAGTGGCTTTAGAGATTCTTGTATATAATAATAGCAGCAATATATATTATTCTAGATGTTGCTATGGGTTTCCAAATCTAATAGTTCAATCCACACAAACACACACAAATTTGCACTGAGATTTTGGACAAAGCATATGTTTTATATTTGTCAGCGATTCTCTAATTGCACCAAGATTAGAGTGGTGTGAAGTAGACTGCTTCAGCCTGAGCCATGCTCTTCTTTCACAGCCATGAGAACTCAATATCTTAGGACTGTGCAAAAACCCCATGCTTTAGTTACTGTGCTACAGTTAGCAGCTGTAGGAAGTAGTGGTTAGAATAACAGATTGGTTTTCTACCGGACTTACTTTAGGCTCTTGTGATATGATGCCATTCAATATTTGGCCATGAGGAAAAGATGTTGATTTTGAAACAGTGCTTTAACTTGCTTGCAGTCTACTCCATCGTAGTAGTAACTGAGAACAAAGATATACTGCCAAATCTCATGGTCTGAAACCCTGTAAGCGTGCCTGAATGGTAAATAAAAGAAGGGATTTATTGGCTGTGTCTTAGTAATAAATCTCTTGAAGTTCACTCTTGTCTTAAAAATGAAAAATAAACTTTGTAAGAAGGTCTTGTGTTAAATGGGGATGAGGGATCTCTCAACAACCAGTGTCAATTGGCTTCTTCAGAAGCACGCTTGTTGGTTATGATTCCCTTTTATTATTGAACTCATATTTTTGCTAAGCTTTAATGTTGTTTCCATTGCATTTTTGGACAGAGACAAGGAGTTGTTTTTAATGTTTATGCTTCACTGATTTAAAAAACAACAACAACAAACAAACCAAAAAACAAAACATACAAAACCCCACACTCTTTTCAAGTTATAATAATCAGAATAGGTTTCACAGATGTCCTCTTCCAGTTTGGATGTGGGCACATCTTGAGACATGCACGGTGAATTTCCATCAGCAAGCAGAACTGATCTCTGGAGAGCAGAAATGCGTTATTTTGCAATGTTGTAACTTAGGTCAATCTGTGCTTTAAATTAAATATGTATATATGTATTCATACTTAAATATATGATTCTTCCATGGTTAGGAATGGAGAAATTATTACTCAACATCACATGGGTAATATACTGCATTCAAAATCTGTATACTGATGAGAAAATCATTGCATGTTTTCTACTTGGGTCATCCATGCCGAATGATAACATCAGTCATGTCCCACTGTACATCTGCTCTAAGCTTTATAGGTGAGAAAATGTATGCACCTGAGTAAAATGAAACTCCACTTCAGTGCTTACTTATGATTCAAGCTGCAACTAGCTGTTTTATAAAGGTAATCCTCTGCATAAGAGTAGGGGAGTGAGAAGTACTTCACTGATACTTCTGGTCATACTACTTTCTCTTCTATTGTGATAACATCAAATAAATTGCAGGCTTCTTTCTACTTTTTTTTTCTTTTTCTTTTTTCCACTCACACAGTCTGTGGGACAGAAATTTCACAGGCTGCATGCACACAGCAGCACAGGTGGGGTAAGGCAGCGAATACTTCTCATGTTCCAGTAAGGAGACAATTATGTTGGTCAGTGTAGTATTGACTTAAACCTGCCTTCTACTTTCATGCAGGAATAAAAGCTGCTCCCTGCCACCCAATGTATTTGCTCATATTTAGTTAGTTTGCAACTGTAATGAAAGATTTTGCATATTCTACCTGAGAGAGCTAGCTGTTGAGTGTCTGGTAACCATTCAGATCTCGTACGCCTTCTGAGAGCTTTCTGTTATTGTAATTATAAAGGTAAAGGATGTTGTCCTTGTGTGTATTGTATTTTGTGCAATTAGTTTTCTGTTACAATACTCTGCATCATCTTTAAGTGGCTGCTGGATGAATGAATGAAATATTCTGTAGCTGGAAGTGGAGCTCCAATAGCTGGAGCAACGTGTGATGTCTGCTTGCTGGTGCATTTTTCCTTTTGCAAGTCCAAAGGTGTTGTTTTCTACCTTTGCACAAAACCACTGTCCTGGTTCCAGTTAGGACAGAGTTAAGTAGCTCATAGTAGCTGGTAGGGTGCTATGTTTTGGATTAGGATGAGAAGAGCGCTGATAACATGCTGATGTTTTAATTGTTGCAGAGCAGTGTTTACACCAGGCCAAGGACTTTTCGGCTTCTTGCTCTGTCCTGCCAGCGAGCAGGCTGGGGGTGCAGCAGGAGCTGGGAGGGGACAGACCCAGGACAGCTGACCCAAACTGGCCAAAGGGGTATTCCATACCATCTGACGTCATGCTAAACAATATATAGGGGTGGCTGGCCGGGGTGGGGGGGCCGGCTGCTCGGGAATAGGCTGGGCATCGGTCAGCGGGTGGTGAGCAATTGCATTGTGCATCACTTGTTTTCTTACACATTATTATTGTTAATACTATTACCATTATCACTATTATTATTATTATTGTTATTATTATTTTCCTGTCTTAATAAACTGTCTTTATCTCAACTCACAGGCTTCACTTTCCCGTTTCTCTCCCCCATCCCAGAGAGGGAGGGGGGAGGGTGAGCGAACGGCTGTGTGGTGTTTAGCTGCCAGCCGGGTTAAACCACAACAACCACTCAGTTAACATCTCCATCGTGTAACACGGATTTACACCAATATGAGCACATGCAGGAGAGCCAAGTTCATGTGTCCAGTGCTGCTATAATTACAGAATGCTTTAAGTGGCATTCCAATGCTTTTATCTCATACGTGAAGTTGAGTAGTTGAAAGCTCTGTTCCTGCAAAGAAATTCAATTATTGCCAAGGAGTTTGCTCCGTCTTTATTTCCTGTATGGTGTTAGAGGTTCTCCTATTTTCATTATCCCAGGCTGCCCTGAGCTGTCGGGTAGCAGTGTTTCATGTCAGGAAGCCTTCTGCATCCTTCTTCTGAGGGATATTGCAGAGTGCTCCCTGTGGATGAGCAGTGTCTAAAGGCTCACAGCAGCCTTGTGGCAGATTTCTTCTAAAAAATGCTGGGAATTTTTATTGGAATATTTTTTTCAAATGGTCCAAGATCTTGTGCAAGCTTAACTAGTTAATGTATTTTTGTTCAGTCTCTGTTTTTTCTCCTGGAATTTTAAAGGCATCTCTTCTTTTTTTTTTTTTTCCTCAGAGTGAGCACATTGTGTCAATGATCTGTTCCTCTTCAGGCCAGTAGAACTATCATTTTCTTTTCCCTGATGTTCATTTGCACTGGACCAATAGGTGATTATTGCAGCCTTTTCTACTATATATTGCATACACGTGCAAAGTATTGAGGCCTTTGATTTACGTGTCAGATAACTGATGACTCCAGACTTTTTGAATGAACACCTGATATCGTAATATTTCAAAATAATATGCTTACTCTGAAACGAAAGTTGGGTCCTACATTGTTTGCATTGTAACTGTTGGAGTTTCTCATCCAAGGATTGTCAGAATACTTTGATTGAAATGGCAGTTAAAAAGAGAAAAGCAGTCTTGGCTAATTCCATTCCTGAGGAATACCTAATGAAGGAGCTCTTGCAGAAATTCTGTTTTTCAGCTCAGTAAGAGGCTGCTTACTTTGAATTCAAATCATCGTAATATAACTGTTGTAGTTACTTAACTCAGTCTAATGCTGTCTTTACATTGTTACATCCAGATTAGTTCTGTGACAGAGTTTAATGAACACAAATCAATTGCCATCACCACTTATTTGGAGACTGCAATTAAACAACTGGTAACTAAAAGGTCAGAAATGCTTACATTGAAAAAAAAATCTCCATCTCATCATCAGCCTGTTAGCACTAATTTTAATACCTGCACTTATAAAAGAAATAAATCATTAGAACCCTCAGTAATTAATACAATTTCCGTCTTCCACATGGGAATAGCGTGGTAGCCTCATCCTAGTCGTCTTTCCTGGAATGTCAGCAAATGCTCCATTTAATGAGGGGATGAGTTTTTGTCTAAATGCCCTGAAGAATTTGGCTTTATAGCCTTACAATTCTGGGAGTTTTCCAAGCTGTAATCTGTTGATCGCCCTTCCAGGCTCTGCCTGAGGTGTTGGCTCCTCAAATCTAATTACGTCTTGTTGAGATGGAGCTGCCCGTTGTACTCATTTCTGTAGTTTGCATCTGCTGTGTATGTCTAGCGTATTTCTCTGTCTCATTTGGTGAAGAAATCCTGAAAAGTGGATATAGTGCATGTAGGATCTCTTCTGGTATTTTTTGTCCTCTGAATTAACTGCTTTCTGAAATGTTTTGTATACAGATGTGCCAGTGCTTTGCTTCCCTTTTCAGAAAAGATATTTTTTCATCTAATTTTATTGGTGTTTCCATGTTTCTCTTTCAGTAGCATATTAATTTCTCCTCTAATATTCCCTAGATTGTTTGGCTTCCTGAATTCATGATCCTCCATCCTTGTACTATTGAAGAGACACTTTTTTTTTTCCACGTGACTTCCCTTGCCGTGCTACATTTGCTACTCGACGTGGGATAACATTGCTTGTACCTCCTCCCTTGTTTGGTTTCTATTTTCAATCACCTTTTTGACTTTATTTTTTTTCTGTGAGTACCCTGAAGCTCTGTAAAATGGCTCAGTAAAACTCAGCAAACCTGAGCTGTATAATGCTGTGTAGAGGCTCTCATTGTGTTGAGTGCTTATGTGCTTTGCCACGGGGGATTAGGCTAAGTCACATCCTCCACGGTGACATGAATGTGGCAAGAGGAACGTTTCAGGGATTCTCAGAAGAGTACTTGATGTGTCAGGAGAAAGAACGATCTAAATCCTGCTCACTGGCAGTTGGAAGTTAGGAAAGGGCTCTTGGAAACCATGAGCTTCACGTGCAGTGGCAGCCACAAAAGCCAACACGGCGTTGGGTGTCTTTGGGGAGGGCATTGAGAGCAAAGCTTTGGGCATCATTTTACTGCTGAATGAGGCCTTGGTGTGCTCCAGCCCCTGAGGACATTTCTCACTCACCCAGGCTGCACTACTCCCATCGCTCTGGCTAGCTGTGTTTTAAGCACAGGCTTAAAAACTTGCTGTACCTGATGCTGCAATGTACCTTGTAAGCCTCTCCCATGGCTGCTGTTTGCTTGTCGAAATTAAACCTCTGAGATGCAGGGATCCCTCCCTTCCCCTTTCATATTTTTCCTATGTCTCACACAACGCAGCCCATACTTTGGCTTGGGTTCTTCAGTGCCACTGCGCTTTATACTATGGAGGGAGTTTGTGCTCTCCGCCAATAACTTAACTCACGTAACACACATTAGCGCACTGCTGTTATGCTGTCATTGAAATAGCTGGGCACAGGTGACTAATTTGAGGCAAGCTCTGAAATTCATGCCTTTCAATTATTGAAGTGTGTGTGCGGGGGGTGGGGGGTGGGGAGGATGGTGTTAACAAAAAACCCAAACCAACCTAGCACTGTAAGTGCCTCTCTTTTACTTATGTTAGCCCACTTCCCTTTTGGCATTTCCCTGTCTTACTGTCATTAGTATTTCCAACCCCCCTGTATCCTTAATGATCTACTCGGTTGACCTGCATCATTTAAAATATTTTTTCATTATAGTGATTTTCTCATTTAGGTCCCCAGGAGATCCCGATATGTAATCAGTTTTCTCTAACAAATGACCTCCTTTAACTTCATTAGTCCAGAATTAATTTACTAGCATCCAAGATATTGAATGTCTCTGATTAGTAAAATACAGTAAAAAAAAAAAATTAAAGATCTCTTTCATTTATGGTCAAGGCGAGCATTAATTAAAACCCATATTTCTTTGCTAATATTGTTCACAGTTGAATTTAATAAAGAGGAAGCACTTGATGGGCTGTCACTAGACATTAGGTGAGGATGGGGATGGGATTACAGGCTTGCTGTGCGCGTAACGAATTCAAGTGGCTGCATTTTTTGCAGAGTGTTTCACTTCTCTCACAGCTTCCTTCACCTTTTAGGGAGCTTTTTAAGTGAGGGAGCCAGGAAGTGCCAAGTCCTTAGCAAGCAGCGCAGGAAGGGTGCAGTGAGGGGCTCAGGGAGGACGTGCTTTCTGCTGGCCGGCGCTTCCCAGCCGTGCACCCCTGCTGCTTGTGCACGTCAGCTTCAGCTGCGTGGTTGTCTGTCTTATCTCCATATCTCTCCGAAGAGATGTGCCTCCCTTTGGAGGCGTGCAAGTTATTTGCAGAATTAGCCACGCTGCCAGCCCTTACCCTTTAAGGCTTTGCAGGTTTCCATTCTGCAAATCCGCCGTGGCAGGCGCTGGCCTGGTGGCAGCATTTTTCCTCCTGCTGCCCGACAGTGAGCACGCCTGCACTGAGCACTGCACGTGGGGCGGCTGACGAGGCTGCAAGGAATGTGTGCAGTGAGTGGCCGTCAGCCCCTGCTTACAGAATGACTGCTAGTCCTGGAGAAATAGAAACATGTAGGTGAGGGTGCCTGCATTGCCCCCTCAAGGTGGCTACATTTTTTTTTCCGAGATAGAGTCAAAAAGAAGTTTTAAATAAGCTTCTTATTTTTTTTAATATTATCATTATTTTTTAATTTTAATTTAATTTATTTTTTTAACATAGATTTGGCCTGCTAAATGCCAAAAAGATTGAAACTGCACCAACAGAAGCGTCATGCTTGCTCTGGTCTTTATACAAGTAGGTCCTTTCGGTAAGGCTGAGGCCATAGCTTGGATCCCCCCCCTGTGCTGCAGCTGTACAGGAGCAGAACACAGCCCGACACAGCCCCCAGAAGACCTCCTTCAAAAAAAAAACCAAACACATTATGGTCTCAGCAGTCTTAGCCGTGGAGGCAACTTTCTGGCCGTGATGTGATGGAAAGCCTCTTTAGATATACAGGCTGTGGATCTTAATGCAGGTTTGTTCCTCTGTAGAGGCGTGCAGAGAAGGAGGCCAGGGGCAGGTACGTGGTCCTGCTGAGCCACCACTGAGGTCTTGTGAGCCTGAAGGTGCCTGGAAGCAGCTGGAGACAAACAGGACATGGTAGAGGGCACTTACAGGAGCAAACAGCCTTATGAATTGGCTCTCCTCTGTTTGTGAGAGTAAGGCTCACGGAGGGATCCAGGCAAGCAATTTAAATCTCCTGAAGGGAAGAGGGCAGGGAAAGAAATTGAAAGTGCTAAAGCAATTGATTACCTTTTACATTTGGGGATGAGAGCGAATGTAACTCGTGCTTAAATTTAACTACCTGCAAAAGCAAATAAAGAAAACTAATATTTCAGAAAGCCATAATCCACTATATTACAAGTGTATTCTGAATTTCAATGTGGAGAATATAAGTTACTACTGCTTTCTGTCTATGAACTTGTCTATAAAGCAACAGCCAAGTGGTGGATTCAGTAATGTTTCTATTTTTTTCTTCTTTCTTTCTTACAATTTGCATAAAACACAGGATTTTTTCCCCCTCTGTCATACTGCAGTATGCTAAGTTTTCTGCACAAGTGTTTTGCCTGCAAGGCCTATATCTAATATTAGTTCATTTTAAATGTCTTTTTCGATTTAAATGTTAGTCCAGAAAACCAAAGAGATTGTAATCAAATGAGTATGCTCGATATATAGCTTATATGACTACAGGGTGGCTTTCTCGGTCTAATTCAAATGCTCTCAGAAAACAGGAGATAGATGATTCAGGAGCTGTTCTAAGGCGAGTCTTGCTCCTGGCAATATTTACTCTTAGGTAGATTAGGAAAAAAATAAGAGCTGACATCTGAGGAAAAAGATGAAAAACAAAATAGGCTGATATCTTCTCATTACATGAGGGTAAAGCCACTGATACCGATGCAGCAGAAAGGTAAATATGCCCCCTCTGCCTGTGACAGGGTGTCAGAAGAGCCCTTGAGAAGCTCATTGTATGAAGATGATACAGGAGATGCAGCCTGACCTTCAGCTAGGCCACACACTTTTAACTGTTCCTTTTTCTTTCCAGGAAAAAACATTCCCGTTCTTCAAGATGAATCACTGGTGGTGTGTTTTTGTGGGCAAAGTGATTGCCTGAGCTACTCTGCAACAGCTACAGCACCACAGGTAGTCCGCATTACCTTTCTCATAGCACCTCACGTTTATTTAAGTCTTAATGCCTTTTTCTTCCAGGTTCATACGCTTTCAAGTTCCTAAATTTTACTAGCTATGTATAAATAACCAGAATCAGTTATGCAGATACGATTGGTTATTATGTTTCTTGAGATACTGCTGGTTTTATAGATACTTCATGCTGGACTTATTGAGCCTTAGCACAGAAGGGAATCGGTTATACTTTTCCTTTTAGAAATGTTAGAGCTGCTTTCTCTAATTTCAGCCAAATTTTTAGCAGGAGTATTGCACTGACCCTATATTATCTGCAAAGATTTTGAATGCACGTTCATGTTACCCCTCTGTGCATTCGCTCCCGGGCTGTGAGAAGGATAATTTAAAGAGGATGGTGTATTTCCCTTGTATAAATTCATTTGTATTCACTTCAAAGACCAAAGTGAGCTTCGAACCAAGGTATGCTCTGTGCAGGCTGTCTTCACAGGGATGAGTTTTGCCCACCGTGACAGTATGTTCATAGCCTCGCTCAGATGATAACTGAAAATGACTATGCAGAGGACTGTGTTTCTCCAGAGATGCTCCAAATGCCTGCTGCTCTGAGGACATGGGAACCTTTTTAGCCCATTTCAGGATAAAACCTTCAATATTTAAGATCCACTCTGGCGCTGCAAGCTCTTAAAAGTAATGGGCTCTGCTGCTGTAAAGTGATGTAACTCCACTGACATCAAGTCCTTCTATGGGGCTGGAGCCCAGCAGGTTGAAATGGGACTGAGCTGATTTGCACGATGACCTGGCTGACTATGCTTACAAACCTGCCTTCTGTGATCTATAAACATGTCTAGTTAGGACACAGTTAAAGCTGAAACCAAACCAGCACTTTGGAAAAAATGCAGCTGCAGCTCTTGGTCATCATCGTTGTAATTAGGGTTTCATCTGTTTTGCTTTGCTGCAAGGCCTTTAGAGCATTAGGGATGACTAGGGACATAAAGAGCAGATTTATTGTTATTAGTTGTAAACCTTGTAGCACAAGAGGAAAACAAAACAAAACACACATATTAATCTGTGCCATGACATAAAGCATGCAAACAAATCATGACAAGTAGCAATAATTAGTCATTTTGGGCTATATTTAATTTCAAAATGATCAAACCTTTGGACTAAATATTGCTAGGACATATACTGTGGTAGTTCTGCTGCAATAGCTGTCTTCTGCTCTGAGCAGCACCACCTCCTCCTCTCCTCAGGGCCAGCCTAGGTGGGGCTGTCAGCATGAACAAACGTCCTCCCCATGCACAGATCTGCGAAAGGTAGGGTCTCCCTGAAATTAAAACCTCGTATTGGCAGAGCAGTTCTGCTATAGATCTCTCCTAATGATCTAGCCAGCCCCCTGCCTGCCCTCTGAAGGCCTGGGTAGAGCACCTCTGTCATACAGCAAGGCTGCTCCCAGAGCTGAAGTGAGCATCCTCCTCCTCCTCAGCTGGGGATATTCCCCTGCACTGAATCGTGGAGGAAGCAGAGCTGGTAGCTCCATGGTGCTGTCTTGAGATAAACCACTTCAGCTGTTGTTGGTATACAAATTTTGTCTTTCCAGTCACAAAATAGCTTTTTTTATTAATTATAAATCTTAGTCTTATTGAGACACTTTTCCAAAACCTTTCCTAGCCACTTCTTTTTTTTTTCCTAACCTGAAGTGTCAGTGTTTTGAAAAAAATGTTATTTAAAAATGATAATTTTGGAAATAACCCTATTTTGATCCTTTTTATTTATTGCAAATTTGTTAAGAATAAACTTAATTATTTCTATTTCCTAACTGTGACGAGCTGGAGGAGTGTAGTGATACTTCACACAGCACGGTTATGCAGGCTGGAGCTTAATGGGAGATGTGATTACTGGGCTACAGAGCTGGTTGCAGCTTTGAAGGAGAGTCCAGCCTGAGAAGTGGTTTGCTCTGGCTTTTGCAAACTTCATTAGCTGGGACTGAAGTCAACCTAGACTTCTGGCGCAGAGGAAGGTCTGTACAGTTTTCAAGGTTTCCTGCAGACTAGAAGACTGTCTAGCCTGTGGGCTTGGCTTACACACAGCCCCGCTCCAGCCTTAGAAGGCTAGTCCAACCTGGGCATTTAGCCTAGCAGAAGTTTGAGCTATCCCAGAATATTTAGTCCAGCTGAAGATCTTGTCCAGTTCAAAAACACAGTTTTAGCCTGGGAAAAGGCTAGAGTAATTCAGGATTGCAGGAGGGATTGTTATTTTTTTTTAACCTAAGATTTGTGTTAACATGATTAATCTGTGAATCTTTGCTAAATTAGCCCAGCTTCTATCGGTCTGAAAATCCCAGCAAGCACATTTTCCCTGTGCTTTGTTTTGTTTTGTTTTTCCCGTGACCAATGTCTCTGCCTTTCTCTCTCCACTATCTGTGTCTGCAGCAGTGCTGCAGTGCTTTTGTTCCGGGCCCTCGTACAAATGACGAAGTGGGGCCCAATATCCAACCCACTGCTTTCCCTTGTTAGAGCTGCCTGGCACCTGGGCTCTCTGTCGTCTTCTGGGCCTGGCCTGCAACCCAGAACGGGTGGATGTGAGATGGCTGCATGGGTTCTCTCCTCTTGGAGAGGTGACTGGCATGGGGACAGCCCAGGACCCTTGTTGAGATCAGGGAAATCTATCAGGCAGGACAGACGACATCCTCTGGGCTGGAAGGGATAACAGCACTGCTACTTCACCTCTTTGTCTTTACCGTTGTCGTGATTTGTAGGGATAATTAATAAAAATCTACAAACCTTCAGCCTGCAAGCAGAGTTAAGGCACTAAAGCATACCCCAGTGCACTACGATGCAACAAGTAAGAAATGATTCACAAGACATTTCCCCTCATTCCCAAATAATGTTAAGAGCAACATTGGTGGTCCCCTGCATTTCCCAGCTCCCTGTAGCTGGATGATGGCCACCAAATGGCTTCCCTACCAAAAGGCCCCTGTTAAAAGTCCTTCCTCTGCAGGTACCATGGTGATGAGTCTGGCACAAATGCCTGGAAAGATAAATATAGCTAGCACGCTGCTCCTGGGGCTAGATATAAATGTCTTCGTTCCATGTGTGCGCTGTTACTCCTGAGATAAGGAAAAAATGGCCTATAAAGTCCTCGTTGACCTGAGTCAATTAAAGCACAAAAAGAGCAGCTGAGTACGGCAGGGGCAGGCAGCTGCTGTTTATCAGCCTGGACCTTGATGCTCTCCCTGTTCGGTGCTGGGCTGAGTATGGAGGGAGGACAATGCAGCCACAGAAGAGGGAAACAAAACCAGGAAAGTAAAATGGAGGGAACTCATCTCTGGGGGAACGGCACTTTGAATGCCGAGTTGCTTTGGTTCCCAATACCCTTTGGTTCATGGAGACTGATCACTACCAGCTTTGTTCTGTGGCCCCTGGTGAAAAATAAAGGATCTGCTTCGTTCAGAAAATACTTTGGAGGTCAGAAAGTATTGTTCTTTCCCCTGGGGTTTTCAGCCCCAGTAGGGGGGCAGATCTGGTTTCCTAAATACAAAGAGGAGATCTAACAACGTCCTCTCTGCGCTGGTAGGGAAGGGGTGAGGGGAAGCCCTAGTGACCCAGCAAAACCGCACAGAATAAAATCCAGTGGAGATGTGGGCAGCTCAGCCAGCCTTTCGCATGTGATGGAATTAAACATGAGAAGGCAATTTGCATCATCCTTATGTGAGAAAATGTTGCTTTTTTTTTTTTTTTTGGGCTAATCCACATCAGTTGCAAAGAGGGTAGGAGGGAACTGGCAAGGGTTATCTTTGACCTACTTCTTTCATAATGCTAAAAACAGCCCTTTTAAACGAGAAACAATGGCAAAGCAAGGGTCTCAGATGAGATTCTGCATTTCCTCCCTTCCCACCAGGGTAAATAGGAGCTGAAAACCTTCAGCATCTTGGCAGCTATCGCTACACCTTTCAGGGAGACTGTGTTCAATCCACCCACATATTCCTTGTGTTGGAGGGCAAAGCACAGTAACACACGTGTGGTTTACTACACAGGAAGGGTGAGCAGGACCCCATCATAGTCTATCTGATTTTAGTCAAATGTGCACCACAACTGAGTACTGGCACATTTTGGGGCTGGCATATCCTTTCGTGGTCCTTAAGAAAGGAAGTGGGATTTGATTTTTAAAGTGGGACTTAGTGAGGAAAAAAAAATTCCCCTTAAGCTGATTTCAGCAGACACCACAGTTTGCGGAGCCGTTCCCCTTTCTCGGCAGCATCTCATCCCCAAACATGCCTGGGCCTCACTCCTCTGAGCAGCCTGTGGGCCCACGTGTGCTCCAGCATTAAGAAACGTGGTAGGTTGGACTGAAAACTTCCTCTGAAACAGCTTGTCAACAGCAAACCGGACTTTTAATTAATTGAAGTTTCTGAGAAAAGTCCCTGCTTTGTCCTTTCCTTCCTCCCCCTACCTCTTTAAGTCAGATAACTGAGAATATCATGTTTTATTTAGAAATATCAAAAGGATGTCTTGTGGGAATTTTGTTTCCCAGATGGACTACCTGTTCCCTCCTACACCACAAACATCTGCCTCCTTGCCCTGGAGAGCAGTTTGTAGTGTGTGACGGGGATGTAATATGACAAGGTACGTGACTTGTGAAGAAACTCGAAGTATTGAAATATTACTCTGAGGAGGTTCCATGTCAGTTAGTACTTTGGTAGAGATATATATATATTTTTTTCCAATGTTTCAAGATTTTTTTCACTGTAGTCTAGTCTTATGTTGAATGTCCTGTACGCATATTTGCTGTTGGCATACTGGCAAAGCTGAGCAGTGGAGAAGGGGATATGTGCTGCACAACAACTGAACTACACCACAATTTTAGAAGAGACTCTACAGCGTGGATTGAGCCAGACACAGTGATTATAAACAAGGTAGGTGTGCATCATCGCTAGGTTGTTCCACAGGAGGGTTTCAGGGAGCTCAACTTTGTTCAAAGTCCTTCCTGCAGTTCTTTTAGCTGCACTTTGTGTTTTTTTTTTTTGTTCTGGTACACCAGAGGAACAGCATCATGTCTGGAAGGTTATATGAGTGATACTGCAAATTCTGTTGCTATGGCTAATCGTAGACAAAGAGGTCAACAGGAAGGTTTTTTTTTGGCTCCAAAATTACATGTGACTTAGTACCATATAAAGGTCTAGTTCTTCTGTGAAGATGTTAATGAAAAGGCAGGAGAGACATGATCAATACAGCACAAAATATCTCCTTTAAGACAACGACTGGCAGAAGACGGAATGACCTGCTCTCTCTCAGTGCCCCTCCTTCTGCTCTACTTTGAAAGCACAGGGAGATGAAAATCTTGTCGAGATAATCAGCAAAATGTAAAGATGTAAAAATGTGCTGAAGATTAAGAGTATTCAGGAATAAGGCAAGGGTGTCCAAAGAGTGGCTGAGAGCATAGCATATAGGACACACCTGTCTTTTCTGCAGGATGAAGGACAAGGCAATCATGATTACCCTCTGCAGGATGAAGGGAAGAGCACAAACAAAAAAGGAAACGGCAGCATGTCAGAGTATTGGACTCCTTCATCTCCTGAGAAATTTCATCACAGGGGACGATGATTGCTTTCAAGAGGCTCTGAAGAGAATATGTCTGGTACATGCAGCTCTGCTATCTAGAAGTAAATAGGGAGAGACAGGGGAGTCTCCTGAGGTTCAACAGGGAAGTTGCTTGAGAAATGCTTGTTCCTGATCCTGTTTTCTGCAGCAGTGACAGCACCAACACACAAAACCTGCTGGTCCTTGAAGTGAAATGCCGCAGATGGGATCTTATGGTTAACTGATGAAGTATTTCAGAAAAAGAGATGGTGAGGAGAAAGATTAGTGTGAAGGAGACACTCCTGGCAAGAAAGAGGGAGCTCCAGCTGTGTGAACCCATCCCAACTGCTTGCTGAAGGCCTTGGCCTTTGGATGTGTAGCAGAAGGCAGTCCCAAAGGCAGACTTTCAGGGTCTGAAAGATGTTCTCCGCAAGGTGCAGCGTGATGAGGATTTAGCACCTAGGGCTGCTAGGTGGTAGGACTGAGGGAGGAAGTAACGGGAACAAAACTGTAACAAAACTCTTGGTCTGGGGGCCCTTTATCTCCTGTGGCACAATGTGCTTTGCCCTAAATTTGTAGCAAAACACCCAAGCCCTGGAGACCCTTCTGCCTGATGCTCGTAGTGCAGCACTGAGCATGGCTGCAGGAAATCTGGCAGGGGGCTCGGTCCTTTTTGTCCTGTGCCCCTTCCCTAAAGCCAAGCAGCGAACCACCAGGGCAGTTCTCCTAGGATCAGGAAAACCTCCTGTGGAGTGGCTTCTCACAGGCTCAGGTGCACGCTTAGCAGTAGCAGAGATCTGGGGTTAGTTAGTGGCTCAGGTCACCAGGGTCAATCATCTGTAACCCCAGTGTTACCTGGTGCAAATGAGACCAGCATTTGGCCAGCAAATCTGTAAAATGTACGTAATGGAATTGTGTCTGTCTGCCCCATTCTCTATTTGCCTGCTCCTTTTCGTTCTCTGCCGTCTCTTCTCAGACCTGACTGCTTTCATTATAAGGTTGAAGGGCAGTGCCGAGTGAGTACATTAATCTCATACATTTTCATGAATATCAGTTACCACTTCGATTCCAGAAGATTTTTCTTACTTTCAGCAGAGCTGAGACTTAATGCTTTACACAGACCCCATCTCAGGTAAAACCTGGGGGTGTTGCTCCAAATCTGAGCCTGCCATCTCTTCTTCCCATTGCCTCCCACCACGCTGATAGACCTTTGCTTTTTTCCTGTTGTATCTCTGTATACAATGGCTATCAGGAGAAGCCATTCCCCTTTCTGCCCTTGAAAGGCAATATCCACACAGGCTCTCAGGCAGAATTTGGAGTACAGAATCTCTGCTGTTCAATTACCATGGAGCTTAGCTCTTTCATGTGTGACTAGATTTTTTTTTTTTTTTTAACAGCAAGATTGAAGTTTAAAAGTACAGAAAAACGTCCAGTGTTTGAGATGGAGGACAGCTTCTGGTGTTGAAACTGGCAGAATTTATGGACTGCTGGGAAAGAGGACTATTTCAGAGAGAAAAATGTTTCTCTTGTAGTCTCAGTGCAGTGCCAGTGATGAGGTTCAGATCATTATGACCACAAAAAGGCCGAAAAGCATATAGCAAACATTATATCTATTCATTTCTACACATGAAACTACCTTTTGCTTTCACGGACTCCATTTTACCCTTTGTAAAATAATCTCTGGCTGCACAGCAGCAGAAGTAAGGATAGAGCAAGCTGGCAATATGTCCAAGGTATTCTTTATTTGAATTACAAAAATGCCAGTGAACTTTACTTACGGGTTAGCATTTGACTTTGCTGGATGCTCTGCAGAAATTAAGCAAAAAGGCAAATCCACCCCAAAGGGATTTTGGTGTAAGCCAGTGATTCCCTGAACTTATTTTGCTCAGGTACCGCTGCTGTGGGGTTGGGACTGCCACAGGCGGCAGCTCCCGCTGCCACCCTCAGTGGTGTCCCCTGGGGACGGACGGTGTGCTCCGTGCTCTCAAGTGGAAATAAAGGCAACCATTGCTGCTGCCAGGCTGTGGGCATGCAGAGAGAGAGAGACCAACAGCTCAAGGCTCAAGCAAAGCAGTGGCACGTTCCCTGCAGTGGGATCTTGTCTGCTCCTTGCTGGTGAAACCCCGGTGTCTGCCACCAGTGATGGTAGGGCTGCATCCCCCGCAGGCAGGGCGATCTCACCCCTTGGCAGCACCTTTCAGACACGCTCCTAAAATGGCTGAGAGCTGGAGGGTGTTACATGCGTGCTGGCTAGGCAACTGAAGCAAGGGGAAATATGTGATCTAAGATACATCTATTAATTTAGGGTCAAGATGTGACAGCCTACCACGAAGTTTTATAGCTATAGATAGTAACAGGAACAGTGACCTTTAATTATAGCAAGATAATGGGCGCTGCTGTAATACAGCAACAGCTAAAAATAAGAGGCAGTATAAAAATACCAAGTATCTCTGAATGTGATCACATTTTCCACTAATGGAAAACATAGCTCAACCCTCTGCCTTGCTGAAAAATATTTTCTTTTACAGATACTACGTTACAGTTAGATGCAGAGTTGGTTGGGTTAATTCAAGGCATCGTATTTGAATGGCACATGCAGAGTAACAAGAAAAGTGTGTGGATATTCCCACTTTGGTTTAAGCTGGAGTTATTAGATTTTAGTTGAGTTTGATTTGATTTGGTTTGAGTTTGAAGTAAATGAAACCACCGGTGAGTTAAAATAAGAGAGATTCTTCAATGCATTTGCATTAGCAAGTAATTCAGTGCTGCAGGTGTGGAGGCTGAAATGTGCTGAGGCCCTGACATCCATACTGTGTGATTTTGGGGGGTATTACTGCAGCTGATCTGGTGGTCTTGTTTCATCCAAGAGCAATCCAGTGGATGCCACCCCAAGCTTGGAGAGCGAGGATGGGTAGGGCAGTTGCTTCAAAAACACACTTGGGATCTGGGCTAGAATGCTGACGTGGTGGCTTCCTGGCTGACGGAATGGCCTTCGGTGAGTTGGTGCACGTTGGTTTGTCCCAGAGGGCAGGGATTGCTCCCGGCCCCTGAGTCAGACCTGGGCTGCGTCTCCCACGCCAGCAGAATGGAGATGCTTGCCATCACCCTGAGCAGCCCCTGCAGTTCCCTGCCTCGAGGAGAGGCCTTCCACAGTGTCTGGTATTTCTTCTGTGGATTGAAAATACTTTGGTTTGCTTTCCAAATATTAAATTTACCCATCTGTAGCTGAAGCTCCTATTAACGCACGGAACTTAACTTCGCTTTCCTCTCGCAGAAAGTTAAGCT
Source organism: Anser anser (assembly GCF_964211835.1). Lineage (NCBI taxonomy): Eukaryota > Metazoa > Chordata > Aves > Anseriformes > Anatidae > Anser > Anser anser. The sequence goes on along the minus strand of NC_139727.1, from coordinate 35,294,760 downwards.
GCCCTCTTGGAATTAAACCAGTGACCTAAGACAGGAAAGGATTGCTTACAACTCAAAACATCGCCGAGTAATACAGCCTGTAAAAGCAGACATAGTTCTCAACTTTGAAACGTACTTTTCACTTCTAAAGACAGTTGGGTATCTAGGTTTTTGTTATCTGCAAGGAAAACTTCCCACTCTGCAGGTTTTGCTGGCAAACTTTCTGCACCTATTCAGACAACACAATTTGTGAATTGTCTTGAAACGCACCGACAATTGCAAGCTGTGAATAGCAGCTCTATTAATATGCTAGTCAGGACTACCATTACGGCACAAATTATGGGGCGAACCGAAGGAAGTTTGAAGTGCAGACTGCTGAGCACTTAAAAGCAACCAGACCACAGCCCTGCCTCGGCACACATCCTGACACGATCGCATCTTTCCGATATCTGTTGACAAACTTTGGCTAATGTTTCTGCTTGCCGAAAGGTTTTCTGCCAATACAGCAACATATTGCAGATAAAACCTAATGAGCTGAGTTTAACAAAAAAATGCCATGTGGCTTCCTTGCAGTGATGCCCATCTGTCGGCTTAGTGAAGCAGCAGCGTGCTGCAGCTGTACCGCTTTGCTTTTTATCAAATCAAAATAAAGCTGTGCACCCCAGAGTCAGGTATGATAAACAGGCCAGCAAATTGCCTTACACGGGTATCATACAGCTCCTTATCTGTCTCACTTTTCAGAGCAGCGTAACCAGATGGCTTCTAACGGTGGGGGAAATTTTCTCCGTTATGTTTCTGGCATTGAGCTGGAGGGATGTAGTCCAGAAGTCCACCACCAAAACAACAGATATTTAAATTGGACTGGGGCTGAGATTACAGCCTGCAAACAGAACTTTTGAAATTGAAGCAGATTTCATTAATAGCGAAGGAAATGCCTATTTAGAGTGGGTCTGGTGGAACAAAAAGGATGCAAAACAATGAAAAAAAGAGTCTTTGTGAGCAGCCTCATGGAACAATGAGGAGGTTGGCCTTCCTCCAACCTCCCGGCCGGCTGGTGCGAAGCAACTGGCCTTCCCACACCTCCCTTATTTATCACAGGGTCTGGAAACAGGCAAGACTTCCCTGGCCACAGGGTGGTGGCTGGCAGCATCCTCTCCTGCCAGGTCCCTCTGCAGCTGTGGGTGCAGGGGAGAACAGCCGCTCTGCGGTGGTTGGAAGCATGGCCATAAAGAAGGCTTGGGGATACGGAGCATCTGTCTGCGACAGAAATCCCTGCTGAGAGCAGGATGTCACAGGCTAAAGGCTTCAATTTCTCCTGGCTCATCTTTTTCCTGGTTCGTTTGGCAGACCGATCTGAAGTGTAAAATGTGAAAGGAGTTTGCTCTTCCTTTAACCAGCCAGTAAACAAATGCGTTAGTGCTTTTGTCTAATCAGTGACTTTGGCATCGATTCCAGGTTTGGGGAACAGTTAAGAAGGGTCTGGAGTCAGGGAAAAGCAGTTCTTGCTTGGTACACGGGGATTAGAAACTCTGTTAATGCATGTGCCATGCCTTTGTGGGTGGGTTTGAAGTTCACTTGTTTCTAGGTCTGAAAGCCAAATTCCTCATTTGCTGCCAATGTGTACGCGAGCCCCTTCTATGGCTGGGAACACGCCGCAGATTTGCATGAGTTTGTGCTGTCACCAAGAGAAAAGTATGAAACGGAGCAGATTGTTACCAAATTATCACTGCTGATGAACTTTTTCAGCACATTTTTGCGAATGTAGACTTCTCCGAACATTTGTGTTGTAAGCATGTGTGTGTGCAGGTGTCTGCTCTGTGGGTTGTCAATCACACCAACATTTTAAAGGCTAAAACCTGGAGCTTCTCAGTTGTGAGCACTCAGGCTAAACAGAAAATAAAAATGTCATCTTTAGAAAGCCAGCTGAAGGGAGGCAGAATTGGCAACTTTTGTCCCCAGATCATTAAAAAATTATCTGGATCCACTATCTTCCTGAGGAGCAGACTATTTACATTCATGTACCTTTGTTTGTAGGCAGGACCTTTGTTTTAGGCACAGATACCTGAAAAAGTTGTCTTCTTTTCCCCTATTGCAAGCACTACATGCCTCAGGAAAACGTGCCTCTGAAAATGAGCAAAACAGTATTAAATAAGCTATAAAGTTGCTGAAGGTTGGTGCTGAGACAAAGACCTAACACACCTCATTCTTGCTCATTAGACATTTCAGGGCTGTGAATATTGTGTACTGGGGTCATTCCTTGCGATGGTGAAGGCTGTATGCACGTGATCTAGATGAGACAGGACAGCCATATGATCGATGTCAGAATAAGGCAGCCCTCATTCATGGTCTTCTCTTCATCGTGTTGTGGCTGCATCCTGTGGATATAAGAAAATGAGCATGCACTTCTGAAAAGACTGTCAGAATTAACATGAAGAGCATTGAGCTATTGTACAGTGTAGTGAAATCTGTTTCAAATTCTCTCCCGTTTCTTATGTTCTTCAGGACGTATATTTTTAACTCTTTTGCACTTCACCCCTGAGCAGTAAGCTGTATGGAAATCCTTCCTAAGCAGCACGAAGAACATTGCAGAAAAACGGTTCCTTTCCAGATGCTGCGATTTGCCCAAAAGCATGTTGAACAATTTGACTTTCTTCCTGGTATTTTTTATTCATGACTGCAATTTTTTCCTTTTAGCCAAGCTGTAGTTGAGATGAAGAATGAACAAGATGGCTGAGTTAAATATAGCGCTGGGGCTGAAGCATAACAGACTGTCCAGGGCTCCAGTCGTAAAAGAAGAAAGAAATTACTTCAGAGAGGATTAAGCTCTCTCTTGCTATAGAAGTTGTACATGATGTCAAAGAGTGGAGAGTGCTGAACAGCATGCTAGGAAAAGGAAAATCCTAGGATGCTGACCCAGAAAATTAACACGCTGCTCAGTGGTTAGCTCAAAATGGAAGAGGAGTTTCATGACTTTTTCCCAAACTAGTGACAGCTGTGACAAAGCCGTAAGATGAAGTTACAACTCCAGCTTTGTTCTGACCGTGTGTGCATGCCTGCAGGTAAGGAAAAGTCACTGCTCAGCTGCAGGGATGCCCCAGAGGGAGCGAGTTGCAGGGTGAGCGCTCTGCGGGCTGGACTGAAGCAAGAAGTAGAGCCAGGCTCCCTGCCCCACTTGAACTCCCAGGAGTAATGCCTGCCCTGCACCTCCTAATATCAGGAGGCATGAGAATTACTGTTGGAAGAATACATGAGACACTCAAACGGAGGGAGCGGGCTTGGATGATGTCCCTGACCCTGTCCCGTGGACCTGTTGTGCAGTAGCCGTGCCGTAGCCTCAGGACCAGCAATGCTCGTTGATGGGCGTGCAGCTTTGGGGCCTGGCTAGCAGCTCCCTACCCATGCTGGCAATATTGACCTGTCCAAGTCCAACAAAAAGACTTGGGCTGCCCCAGACTGTGAGCAGAAGGAGGGAGAGCTGTCTCTGAGAGCTGGTGGTCAAAAGCCATGGGGCTGTGTCTGTCGCTATATCTCCATCCCTGAGCATCTGCTGGCTTTCCAGAGCGGCAGGCACAGGGACCTGTTCACACTGCTGTCCTCCGGTCTACATGAATGTAAATGCCCCTTCTGTGAAGCTAGGAATGAAAGAAAATTGCACATTGGGAGCAGGAGCATTCATTTTTCTATTGATTAAACTAACCTGAAAATAGTGGTGATTAACAAAATGTTTCATTGAAATATGTCCAATTCCTTTCTCTGTATAGTAGCCACTACAGTAAAATGCTATTTATGCTGAACATAAAGCAGTCATCATAACGCCCATGGAACAATTTAACCCACATGTGCACTAACTTCTAGAAAATCATTCCCCTTCAATACCCACCATTTGTGGGGAAAAGGGGCTGCTGGACACCGGTTTGATTTTAATTTGTGTGTCTTCAGATCTACACTAAAGCTATTTGCCCATGGAGTTTCATGCCTTTTATGAGGAATGATTTAATGGAAAAGAATGTGTTTCACGTTTAGTGGCCCTGAGCATTAGAAATGGGTGAAGAATTGATTTTTTGGTTTGCTGACCAAGCTAAGAATGTGTGAGGAAAATGTTTGAGGGTTGATCCCCGTGTCACCCAGCTCCCCGACTTTTTAATTTTCCCACAGATACATAGAACAAAAAGCCAAAAAAAGATTGTGTTGGCCCAAACATTTTTTTGACATAGAAAAAAATATGTTGTTCTGAAAATGTGAAAATGAAAGGCTTGGCATGTTTTTTATCAGGAAGAAAAAAAAAAACACACAAAAAACATAACCAACCAAACAAAAAACCTCCACCAGCAACGCTTTGTTTTCCAGTGTAAACACTGGAATCTGTGAACTAGGTCAGTTGACCAGGCCTGCGGTGTTTTATTCCCTGTACTTTTGGGAATAAGTAAGGTCTGATCCCCCACTCCAGCAGCTCATCAGTAGTGCCAGCTCATCGCGAAACTGGGACAACCTGTGCAGAACCAGTGCCCAGTTCTGCTGGGCTCCCAGAGCCTGGGCTCCCCCTTGGCCTCAGGGGAAGCGAGCAGTAACGGCGGCCTTGTCCCTGCTCACTTTGCTCCTGAACACTTTGTGTTGGTGCAAACCAGCAGTAGCTTCAAACACAACAAGAGGCTAGAGTATAATCCAATAAAGAGACCACTAGTTACTTGTTCTTTAAAAAAAAAAAAATTGAGTTTTCAGTGTAACCTCAAAAAGTCTCAAACATTTTTAAACATAGGAAGGAAAGGAGTTTGGCCCGTTCGCAAGAATTCATCTGAAACCAAGTTAGATATCTGTAGATACTTAAATGCCTCATGATCATAGTCCGTACCTCCTCATGGTTTTGTACTTGTGGAATTCATCAGTATGCTTTTATTTTTTTTTAGCTTAGAAAGGGTGGTACAACTGTATATGAGGCTGTTTTGTTTGCTCTCAGATAAGCTGGAATATTTTATAACATTTTCTGGTCAATTTTCCAGTCCTGTGTCAGTTAAATAAACTTTCTGATGTTAGCCGCAGAAAGCCTAGGTCTGTAATCGTTCTCTGTTAAGCTACCTCTTTGCTTGTTGCCCCAGAAGATGTTTTCCATTGCCTTGGTTCTATTTATACGAAAGGCCATTATGTGATATATTTTAGGAGCTTTTCCATGAAAGACTTTGGAAAGTTTGATTCTTGGTTATTGAAAGAGGAGGTGTTGAAAACAAGTGCTCTGAAAGCCAAGAAAGTCAAACCTGGAATGTTTCACTAGGATGAAACTGCTTGATTTTAAGAGCTTTGTCTCTCTTTTACCTGCTTTTGTGTGCTGTCCAGTCTGCTAGTCTTTGGGAGGGAGATGCTATTAATTGGAGAGAAGGGAGAAGCATGAATGAAAAATGACCTTCCATCAAGCAAGAGCTGTGGGCTGTTACCTACGTTTGCCCCATCCCCGCATAACTGGTTAAAGCTGTATGATTCTTCCTTTCTTCTCTGACTGTGGTTGCACTTCCTTTTGTTGGCGTTGGAGCATGAAGGAGCACAATGCAACACTAAATAATATGAGGTCAAGGAGTCACTCAATGGAATTGATAGGAGGTAAACAGAGCAAATGAGTGTAAACCAGCTGCAAAATGAACAGCGGCTGGAAACTGGCAGAGAGCTTTTAGGCATTACAGGATACAGCCTTGCAACAGATGCCACAGACTTAATTAGTTTAAGGAGAGAGTTTGATCAATTTATGAGCAATTTTACATGGAAGAGAGATTTCTGAGAGCAGGTGTGAGTCCCAGCAACCTAGAAGGCCTCTTCCAGCACTAGTGTATTGCTCTCACAGGCAGAAACTCATGCAGTAAATGCTGCCATGCATAGTTTAGAGAGCTTAGGGAGGAAATTATCCTTAGGGAGGACAGGAGTTTCCTCTCTCACCCACTTCTACTTACAAATTTTTCATTGCCTCAACAGATTAGAAACGTTTGCTTCCATGCTGTGGGAGAAGAGGGTCAGGAGGACAGGTGGGCACATCCTGCTTTGTGGTTGCGTGTTTGGGGCAGGGCGATGTGCTTGGCAGCATGGTTGGTGGAGTAGCAGCACCAGAGGCCTTCAGTTCTGGTGGCATCTGCCATAAAGGACTGGCTAGTCTGGAAAAAATCTTCGAAACAGGAGATGAAGTGGGCAGGCTGGGGTATGCTCCTCAGGTTCAGGATCTGTGCTGAACCCTAGGCCAGGATGCTAATGAAAATAAGCTGTTCCCCACGGGTGAGCCTCTGCAAACAAACATCCATGTGGGGAGTGATGTGTTAAGAGCATGTAGTGCCTATAGGAGTGCAGGGCAGCTTAGTTCTCTACAGGGAAAGAAGAACAAGATCCAGTACAGGAGATTTATTATCTGGGTTAAATGTAAAGCATCTTGAGTAAAAAGGGAATGAATGCCAAGGGGTTAGTAAATTTTGTACAGACAGTACCTAGGCTGCCTGCCTCAGCTACGTAAGGTGCATCAAATAAAAACCTGTGAGCATTTAATCCTGTAGGATGCAGCAGCTCCGCTGGCTGTTGAGAGCTCAGCCAGTTGCCCACCGTTGCCACGAGGGCTTGGTGGGGAGCATGCTGAGGAGGGCCGGGACTGCTGCGGAGCTGGCAGGGGAGGCCAGGTGTCTCCAGCACTGACAAGCCCTGCCTTTTGTTACGAGAGCCAAAAGTGTTCAGCTCAGGAAGAAACAGAAACCGGTGAAGCAAGACAAAGATGCAATCCATTGTGAAAGAAAAACCCTGCGTCCCAGAGAAAACACGTTGCGTCACACGCTCTGGCAGAGACTTCAGGTTGGCCTAATTTAATGAAATATTCATGTCGTGGCTTTCCCTCCTCCTCCGGTGATGGCAGCTGACATCGATCACTGAAAGCCTTTGACAGAAATTGTCCTCGTTGAGTCTGGCTTCTGTTTCAGCGTCCCCCTCAGCAGCACCACTTCACACCCCTATAGATCTGCACATTTACTCCCATTACCCAAGTTAAGGAGCCTTCAGTTCCAAAGGCCTGCTGTCTCACGACCAGTCTGTGCGTGCCCGTATTGATTTGAACACAGAGCACATCCAGTGAAGCCTACTTGGACAATTCTGATATGCCAGTATTAGCATGTCATGGCACCCTGTGTACAGCTGGCAAGTGTGGCACTTTTTAAGAGCTAAAAAAAAAAAAAGCATTCACGAAATTCTATGTTGTATTATTGGCTATCCACTATCTCGATAGTTTTTTTTCTTTCTTGTTACGCAGAATCAAATTGCGTGCCTGCAGGATTTGATAAAGTGTAGCACTTCATACATCTGCAGCTGCCTAACCTGATTACAGTAGTTTAATTCTGCTTGATATCAATCAGCTCCGTACACAGTAAGATTAATTATCGCTGTCACTTTGTCAGCTCTGTAATAAGAAAACATAGATTCCGAATGGCAGATGCAAATTCGGTGGGAACGAGAAGAGTGAATTTGCCTCTCTCCCTCCCCAGAGTGGGAGACAAGCTCCGAAAGGTGAGCTGCCTGGGAGGTGATGTGCAGCCTGGAGCTGGGATTTTCACCTGCTCCAGCCCTGTGCTGCAGCTGGGTGCCTGTTAATACCGAAACCGATACCTCTGTTCTGTCAGCACTCCAGAGCGTTTCCAAATTCATTTGCCCGCTCAGACTAATTTTATTTTTCAGGTATGCAGTAGTAAGCAAGGAAACTAGCCGATCCCAAATGCTCGTCTTAAGGAGACTGTTTGTGCTACACGTTTGGCTCTCCTACGCTGTACCTCTTTATAGTGATTTACACTGACTCAGAGTGGGTGTAAAACGCTGCCAGATCAGAATGGCAACGGCTTCCACCTGCTCTGTGCTGCTATAAATGACTACACAGGAAACTTGGACCGAGAAGCTGCCTGCTGTTGCAGAGGTGACAGACATAGCTGTTATTTTTGCCTTGTTATTGTGCACTGGCATTCCAATGTAAAAGCCGTGTTGAGCTGCAAGTTACAGTTTAATTTCCCTGATTCTTTGCTGGTATGAGGTAGCTCAGTTGTCGTACTGCAGGGGTAAGGGAGAGCATCCACCAGCTGCCGTAACCAGCACGGGGTGTGCAAGGCTCCGAGCTGGGAAGCTGTGGCAAAACTTCACTCTTCCAGCTTCGTCCCTGGAATAAAGTATGGGGCATGGCTCGGGGAAAAAAGCGTGTGTTTTGGTGGGTGGCTGTTAAGGAGCCAGTCATAACCTTTTCAGGCCTAAATCTCCCCTTCTGTGCCAAAGTTAGCCTTGGAATAGAGAACTGGGAAAGGAACAGCCAGTTATTTCATGGTAATAGTGCAGTTTTCTAAACACATCTCGTCTTTCTGGATTCGTGTCCTCTCCTTTCCTTCATCATCCTTCCGCATGAAGTGACACAAGGTCCTTGCACTGTGGGGATTTCCGCTCTGCTGGACCTTTGCTCCCTATCTTGCAGGTAGAATGGAGTAAGCACCAAAACCAGAAGGCCATGGGTATTGCTATTTATTTATTTTTTTTCTTGAAAAGCTGGTGAATACGTGGAATCAGCTGTAACCACACAGAGGCAAGGCAGCCTTCCGGAGGCCCAAACCTTGCATGTATTTGTAGTGAGATGAGATGGGGCCGCCCTGCCTGTGGCAGGATGCTGTGGGGCCTGTCCGTGTGCCTGGGCTAGGCTCACCGGGGCGTTTTCTTGGAAGCTGATTCAGTTTGGCCTTAGAAGTACACTTGCTCGGCCAGGGCTTCCAGGCTGGCTGGGCTGAGCTGTCAGGAAACATACGGAAGAGAGACAGGCTTAAAAACATTGTATGACAAAGGGTGTTTAAGTTAGATCTGCTCTTTTTCCCCTTCTGCTGAAAGCCCTCTAGAGCTTCAGATGGGGAATTGAATAAAGCACAGCTAGTTTCCATCAGCAAATATTAAACCAGTTGTAGGAGAAATGGAGGAGAAGGCTATGAGCTGCCTAGAATGAGTCTGTACAAAGCTGGGAGCAGGACCGAGCTGTCTGTCTGTCCTCAGACAAATTCCTCCTCAGCCTGCAGGAAGCCGTGCCTGAATACGCCTTCAGCACCTGCACCTTGCTCAGGCAGTTTCCTTTAGGCTTAGTAACGCTGGGCTCTTCAGGCATGGGACTTGTTTCTCTCTGTTGGCCACACAAGGAGCTGAAGTGCTGTGAACAGTCCCCTGGAGAAGCTAAAGTTGCTTTTGCTGACTCTGAGATGAACCTTGAACTCTAATGTGGCTACCCAAGGTCTCAGAGCACTCTCACACATGTAATTTATAGGAAGAGTTTCCACTGTAAAGCAGTCCATTGGCCCAGAATTGAAATATCTAATTAAAAACTTGTTACTAAATCAGCCTGTGGATGGCTAAGAGATGACCATACACAAATTGGGCTTCTCTCTTCCACTGACCCATGGTGGGAGCTTGAATATCTGTTTTTCCCCAATGTAACAAACCCTTTATTCACAAATTACACCCCCACTCATACCAACAAAGCCCTAAAAATACTATTAATCCCGACAGACAGGGTGCTGCGATCTTACTTCCCCAAGCCACAAACAAGGGAAAAAAATAAAAAATAAAATAAAAAGATGTATCACGCATAATACCTGTTTCATTTCCTTAATATACAGTGCATATATCACTGCAGTGGCAGGTGGGCCATTATGGACTACCGAAGAGCTGCCTCCAATATATTGCATACATGAGAGGCTGATATTATGGGAACTTTAATGCCTTATGATGATCCCCTGGCGTTGTTTGTCACATTCCTGTGTTAAATTGATTTGATGTTAAAGCTCGCTGCTGATGGCTGTATCTGCCACACCGGGTAATTCACAGCGTCCTTCTCAGCGTCTACTTCTTCATGTCACACGTTTAGGGAGAGTGAATGATGATAAACTGCAGGAATGTATTTAACCTTAACTGTTATTAAATGATTGGTCTTCTCACTGTTTCAGCTGTCAGTGGCCAGACAGATACTTGCTAATGACTTCTGCCTTTAAAGGATGGGTTGAAACTCCTGAAATTCATCAGGGCGGTTATTCGTGCCATCATAATGACATTTTTATGGCTGTAAAAAAGGGCAACTAGAGTGTGTGTGTGGATAAGCACTGCGTTCCTTCCCTTCCTGTATCAATTGTCGAGTTGTTGAGCTGGGTGCAGGGACTGGACCAGCAATGTCTCTTTGCTGCCTCCGTTTTGAAGACGAATTGTCTTGCCTGAGAAGACTCGAGTGGGCAGCAGGGCTCTGCTTCAAGAAGCCAGGCCACTGGGTGTGCCGAAGGGTGGCCGTAAGGTTTTGATGGCACTCCTCTAACGCTTAAGCTAATTTAAGCCTCAGATAATGTTTCTGTGAAGAGCTGGCATCGGTGACTCTGCTAAAATACTGTCTGCTTGCAAATGTCAAAGAAAGCTGTGCTCCCCTGGGAGAGCGGGAGAGGGCACTTCTGCTGGTAGCCCCACAGCTGCCCCTCCACACGTTTCTGAGGCTGCCCTAGGTCTCTGCTATTGCTCAGTTTGTCCATTCACAGACCAGCAGCTCACAAAAGCTATTCGTACATCCTTCCTGTGCTTCTGTTGTTAGGTGCCACAAATGTGCTTGTGGAAGTGGGGTTGATTCAAAAAATGAGCATTACAACTTTTTTTTTTCTTTTTTTTTTTTCCATAGATGTTTTGAATGAATTAGCCGAAGCTACAACCTTGCGTTGTCCTTTGCTAGAACTGACAGTAATTGTTTTCATGGTGGGGCTGTCTGTCAAGCAGAAAGCCAGTAGAGAGACCTCTCATCTCTCTTCTCCGCAGCTACAGAAGACTAATTTTCACTTTTGATTTAGGCTGGGCTTGAATAAGTGACCTGCCTGAATGGGAAGGACTTTTCCAGTTGCTGCAGTTGCTCATTTTAGAGTGATTTTGATCTTGTTTCCTTTGATGCATTCCTACTGCTATTCTTCTCTTAATGACGCTTATTCAGTATTTTTCTTAAACACCTTGCCTTTACTGAGAAGCTCCTTGATACAAATCAACCATTGTTGTATTAGGGAGATGTGCAAAGCAGTGACTGATACAGCAGGGCAAACTAATGGCTCAAAACCAGAATCACTGAGGAGTATAGGTCTCTCTCTTTTTCTATTTTTTTTATTTTTTTTTTCTCCTCTATTATTTTCTCCCTGCTCAAAAAAAATCACACAAAGTGTATTCTCAATAGTGAAGAATACAGGAAGGGGAGGAGGCATTTATCACAGCAGCTTGAGTGCTGGAAGGGGACCGTTTGAAAAGGACAGCGGATGAAAAGCCATGAATCAATATTTCTATGTGCCTTCTGCTGCTGTTTATTTGAATCCATTTGTTTTGCTGACATATTTCCCATGTGGCTGGAAATGCCATTTCCTTTGATAACATCGGCAATTGATGCGTTGCATTTGCTGTACAGCTAGGTGTATCCTAGGCAAAGGGACATCTCTCTGGCTCTGTGAGTGCTTGGTGTTTTAAAAAACCGTGTACACGTTGACTTTTATCACTTTGATCTCCCAGCCGTGTACCCCTGTGTGATAGGCACTGGGTTCTGCTGCTGGGTGGTGCCTTTCTCGCAGGGAGTGAACTGACAGTGAGCAAGCGGCTGTTGACCAAGGGCACACCATTATTTCAGTTGCATGAGAGCTCTGGGATTTAACGTGATGCAAGCTCTCCTGGAATGAATGCCTGGGAGGTCTAGCAGGTCTGCTGCTGATACTGTGTGCAAGACTGCATACGGAGAGGATGTTATCAGCAGAGAGCACTTCTATAGGTTTTCAGAGCTGGAAAGGGCCACTGCGTTGTGAGCCAGCACGCATCACCCACTGACAGGTTTGCTAAGTGGAGAAGCTTGTAACAGAGAGTCCACTGCTCCCTTCACTGGCCACAACCCCTAATTACATACGTTCATTGTTGAAAAAGTATCCCTGAAGCCTAATCTCTTTCTGTTCGTTGACTGCAGCGGTGTAACAAGTGTGCAGAGGTGTAACAAATATTTAGTCCAATATTGTTTAAATCCAAACACTCAAAATGCAAAGAATTACAAAAGATGAAGTATTTCAATAGGAAATGATATGGTCACAGCTGGAATAATTGACAATTTTATTATTATTATATATGTAGTCTACATATAGAAATATATTAATATTATTATATATAGGTATATGTACATACAAGCTGTAGGCTGGTATTTCAACAAATCTGCAACAACTATGAGAAAATAAAAGGCAGATTTTGTTAAGCTGCAAAGTAGGCTTTGTTGTACAAAAGAGGAGGTGATTTCTATTTATCTGACTTCCTTTCAGTACTTGTTCTGAGACGATGTCACTTCTGCTAGAAGCTCTCCAGCTCCTGCAGGAGTAATTGTAATGAATGAAATATTGCTTTTTGTAAATATGCTTTTACATTTATGTAGAAAATGTATCTTGGTCTCTCTCATCATCACTGGTATGTGGAAAAAGCAATTATATTCTCTTTCAATATTCAGTAGGGAAGGAGAAGCTTTCCAGTGAATCACAGCATAGAACTATTTATGCTTTGGGGGGAGTAGAGAGAGGAGGGGAGTGGAAATAGAAAACATTGCCTGTGCTTTGCCTGTTTTCAGTGACCTAGTTTTTTTTCTCGTAGCCTCTCCATAGTTACCAGAATATCCGTTTTTCTTTTTATGTTTTGTTTTGTTCTCCTACCCTGGCACCTGCAGGAGGTGATTTCTGTGCTCTTTGAGCATGGGATCAGTAAGTGGAGAAGAGCACATTCTTTCTTTGTAAAAACGTGCAGTCTTCTATAGTTTTTCCTATTCAAGAGCTGCTTGAAAGAGCATACCTTTCAAATCTAATTCCTGCTATTCAGGAGGTGGTGCTGAACAAAGCAGAGGCTGAATACTTACCTCTTCAAGGGAATTCTCTTTTTATCATGAAGCCGGCTGAATTCCAGCTCGGACTGGCTGCTCTTTCTGCTTTTTGAAAGATGAAGAGGCAGGTACTGACATAAAAGTGTACAAACCACCAGGTGCCAGTCACCATTGACTTGAGTCTCACTGCACACATCGATAACGGGAATTGTCAGTCTGTTGCTTCTGAACCGTGAGGGTGTGGAAACAGACAAATAACCTGGTTCAGTGAGGTTCAACTTCAGGAGAACACTCCTGTCACCCGAGTTGTTCTTTTAATCCTGTCGACAGCTACTGCGGAAATAGCACAGAGCGGCCATGTTGCTAGAGCACGGCCTTGGCTAGAGCCCTGGGCCCTGGGCCTGCTCCCTGTTGCCCACAACATGCACCTGTCCAAAAGCCACTCTCTTTTGACTCGTGAAACCTAGTTTTGTTCCTGGTTAAAGCAGGGCACCAAGGTCACGATGGGGAGGGACACGGGCTTGTCACGCCTGAGTCTCACCTCCGAAGAGGCAGAACGTGGAGCGGATTCGCACCCTGACCTGAGAAGGTCTGGGGAAGGCTCTGGGGACACACTAGACACTTCCCAGAGAGGTCACAATACTGCGTGTTCGGAAAAAGAGCATGGAGGCTTCGCCTTTTTTTTTTTTATTATTATTTTTCTTTTTTTTTTTTCTTTTTCTTTTTCTTTTTTTTTCTTTCTTTCTTTCTTTTTTTTTTTTTTTTTCAGAAATTTGGAATGTTTGGCTCCAAGGGAACTGTTTATTTTGAACTTATAAACTTACCAGCCAATCAGTTTCTGACACCCAACTCATAAACGCAAATTAGCAGCATTAGCTGATTGCCACGTGTTGCAGGTTGATGAAGTTCTGAGAGCTTTTCCCAGCAGCTCATGAACACACTGAAATATAAGCACAAGGGTAGTCCTGTGGATGTAGCATTTCCTAGCATTATCTGAAGCATGTTCTCTTAAACAATATTTGACAGGTGAATGCAATAGACAAAATACGATCCTAGTGTGTATATGGAAAGCAGATGCAGTAAACTGCGTTCAGTGGCTCAGAAGGGGGTAGCTGCTACAAAACCTGACATAGAGGATAAATTATGAGGTGCTATTTCTGGCCTCTGGTGGGAAAAAAAGGTGGACGATGGAAGATTGACTTGAAAACAATCACTTTAAATGATTTTGGAACTATACGGGCTGGAGATGTGCTGCATTTACACTGACGTATGAGTCCAGAAGCTGACCTAATTCCCCTTATTTTTGTCACACAGGCTTTTCTTTACCTATTCTGCTTACAGAAGATTCATTTAAAGGGAACTTAGAGTCATTTCCTGTCTGTGAAGCTACCCCACTAGAGAGGCTACTTGCTGACTTATTTCCTTTTTTTCTTTCTTTCTTTATTTTATTTATTTATTTATTTATTTGCTTTTAGGTAACAGATTGCTAAGTATATAATTTGGTGTAATTCATCCAGTTCCTCCTTAGTGATTTATTTACTTGTTTTTGCATAGAACTTAACTTCTTTTATAAGGCAGCACAAAAAAGCTCACCTACAATATGGTAATTCTTATTACACCTCAACAGAGAAGTGTTGAAGAAAGTTATATGAAAAAATTGGTTAGAATCAGCTGAGATTTCTTGCTGTAATAAGAAGCCTTCCTTGTGCTTTTCTTAATTATGCATTGCAGCAGTGAGTGTTGTAGTAAAATTTTCACATGCCTGAAGCCTCAGTAATGAATACACATAAGGAGAAGTGATTTGTTTATTTTCCCATGCCCTATTATTCTCTGTAAATAAAGCTTGTTTTGTTTATATTTGCTCCTACATTGTTTTCCATTCACTTTGTTGTTTTGTAGCATCTTCTTTTTGACTTTGATCTTTGGATCCAGCATTTTTAGCTGGTGTATATCAAAGAAATTGCACCAATGAATTAAGCTGTTTAAAAGCTAAGTCCCTCTGTTCTAGGCTTAAGCGTATGTAAAACGTGTAGAGTTTGCAATGTAAAGCATCAGGAATGCTATGATAGCTCTGCTGCCACTATAATTCTGCCAACAAAAGTTGCCCTAGAAGGAAATATGACTTAGAAATTGCTGTTTAACAGAAAAACACATTTTTTTTTTCTTTTACTGTATTAAGATGAAAGAGTATTGTCTTTGAATTCTGCTTTGACTTCAAAGAAGATCTCTATAAAACCAAGTGAATAGGGCTCTGACTTAGAAATAAAATGTCAGGAGCAGCTTGCAGGAAGGACAGGAGCAGAGAAACTCCTTGTCCTGAAGCATAATCTGTTAATGTTACTTATTACCATGGAACAACCACAACAGGGATGGATCGGATATTTTTTGTAGCACCAGAAGGTGACATTTGAAGGGTGCTGGAGTTTTAGGAATCCTTTAAAAGCCTCATTCTCCTTCTGTTCTCATTGCGGGGGGGTGGCACTGTGCCTCAGAAAACAGGTAAAGGAAAGAGAGAAGGTAGTGAGCTGGGAGAGAAATCAAAGGCTCTCTTTGCAGTTGACCTTCTAGTTTGCTGTGCTGAGATTATATGACTGACAGCAACGGAGGTGGGAGGAGAGCAAGTTAGGGCTGGGACACAAACAGAACCTGGGTGGGTAACGACAGGCTGAAGGGAAGAAATAGCTGAAGTAGGAAGAAGATTAGAGAGGACTGAGCAAGGAAACCAGGCAGGACGAGATTTTAATTGGTGAATGATGCCAAAGCACTGGGTTGATTTGGGGGAACGAGGATGAAGCACTGACTGTGAAGTTTGATTAAGACAGGGCCTCTTGCTGCTCTGGTAATAACAGTAATCATGTGGGCTAGAGGCTGGTGTCTGCCTGTGGCTTTGTTCCTTGGCTAAGAACACAAAAAATCTCTCACATTTCTTATTTTCTTTGTCTGTAAAACCTCTTGCATTTGTATTATTCCTTTCACCCTAAAATATTTCCCAGATGGGACAATTTGGCCTGCTGAGATCTTGGAAGGGATCTGACCCTGACCAATGCAGAATGGAAAGTGGGAAGCAGCACCAGATCCAAAGGGTACGTGGGCAGAGCTTCCTTTAAGTATTGAGTTAAAAGCAAACCGAGAAACCAGGCAGTAAGTGTGATAACCAAAAAGAGACTGTCATTAAAGCCTTCAGCTTATTGAAAGAAAAAGTTTTAATGGACCAGTATTTCCTCTCTTCTCATATTTATGGAAAGACAGTAAACCAGTTTAAAACTTAGACATGGTGAATGCATGCATTATTTTCCAGCAGGGGGAACCATGGATGCTGTTTTTCTGTTTCCAGAGAAAATACAAAGAATGAGGAAGTTGATATCCCCTATCTAATACAAAACAAAGACTAGGCGCCAGTTCTTCTGTTGCTGCGTGCTGATGGTTCAGGCCAGCTGGATATGTGGTGCCCAAATTATTTCCAAGAACGTCTTAGTTGTGACAGCAAATGAAAAGCGTAATGGAGAAAGCTTTCCTACTATCTGATTGAAATCTCCTAGAAAGACTTATTTTTGAAACAGCAAGAGAAGCGCTGCCTGAAGCTTAAAAGCATTTTGCAGGACTAACCATCAGAAGGGCTCTGTATGGAAGGCAGCAAAGCATTGCTGTGTAGCGGAGCTCATACTTGTTCTCTTCCCCTTTATGTACTGCTTTTCCTGTGCAGTTCTTGTTCCGTCCTCCTTCCACTCCCCCAGTCTCCCTTCCCCAAAGTTGTCTTGTGGCTATCACACAGGTATCCTGAACCCCCAGTACTCTGCCACCCGCTACTAGTGATCACACACATAAAGCCATTACTCAAGGAAGTATCTGACTTAGAGTCTTTCAGTTTTCCTGCTGTTTTGCTCACAAAACATCACTCCTCTGTGTTTCAGCCCTGCAGATGACTGGCTCCACCTCTAGGCGAATGACAGTTCACTTTGCAGGATGATCTGCCCATCAATGTTTATACTGTGTGGGTTTTTTTTTGTTTTTATTTTCAATTATTTTGCAAAAAAATCAAACCAGAATGTTTTGTTACATGGAGGGTTCTTTGTAACCAGCACAATGCTGCTGTTACACATAACTGGGGACAGTCTATAAAACTCCCTATATATATTTATGCTTAACTGTATTGGTAATGTCCCTTTAAAAAAAAAAAAAGTTGCTCACTACTGAGAAGATCCTATTTTTTTTTTTAATGACTAAAATTGTTGTGCTTTTATGCCCAACACATCTTTGTATTTGAATTCTCAGCTTATGAAGTGGAAAGGGGAACCTGGATCAAAGATTTAAAGCATAACGAAATTAGTGCAAAAAAAAGTATCATCAGGTTCTCAGAAACCATTACCTGATGTATTCTATTATTTAGCTTTGTTTAACTGGAACTAAGTTTTCACAGATTCATGCATATTCTCTGAATACATTGTAGGAAGGAAATGAAATACTTAATGACACAATAAACAAATTGCTCTGAGAAGCCTTGAGTTTCATTTTGCTTTTAGTCAAGGAGCACTTGTTTGATAAATGGTGTGCTTTTAGAGGGCTTACAATAGCCTGCACACATGCGCAGAGACGTAGGATGGCAGAAGATTACCAGGAGATAATGGAGCAAGTCAAATGAGAAAACATGATGAAACGGCAGAAAATTTACATGCTGTTTTGCTTCTTCCTTTTGCCTTAATAAAACCGGGGCTGTCGTGTTTATCGCCAAATGATACACGATAAGTGTGTGCCACTGGATGCACTTGTGTGGGTAATGACCTGCACAGCCCCGCCAGCCCCAGGGGAGCGTGCTGACATCTAATGCCATAAAAAACAGCCTCAGTGAAATGTCCTCTGCCTTCTTTTGCTGTGTTGAATTCACCACTGCTGATGAAGAGCCTAAGCCTGTTATCTGGGAAAATGGTCTGCTGTGCTGTCCTGGGAGCTCTGGGTGGCAATGGCCCAGAGACGTGCAGTCCCCTGGTCCAGGGGTTTTAACCAGACTTTTTGGACTGGCTGACTAAAGACTCAGGAAACAACCAAATGAATAATGGCCAATAGGCTTTATTTTTTAAGCGTGAGTTCCTTATGATAATGATTTATGGGGCAGAATAGTCAGGGCATGCCCACAGTAAGAAGGATTAACTTGTATCGCATGCCACAAAAATGCTTTCAGTGTGATTATGCTAAAAGAATTGTGCTTTGTATCAGTGCTGTAAAACTGAATCCAATGAGCAAAATACATGGGCTGTAAAATTACAGGATACATTCACCATCCATCCTTTTGCCTTTCTTCAGTCTTTTTCCTGCCTGTTTCCATGGGCTGAACCCAGAGCTGTCCTCACATCCAGGGGCTGAGCGACACAGACCTTCAAATAATTCTGTCAAGTAGTTTTTGAGGGAAAGTAACACCGGGAGACCTGGCAGTGAGAGGTAACAGGACACAAAACAGCACAGGGAAGGGCTGAACCATCGGCCCTGAGCTCCTGGACGAAAGGGCAGAGAGTTTGTGGGGTGGGGGTGCGAGGCTGGTCAGGGTAATTAAGGCCTATTAGTGCATGCAGGGCCCTGCCATCAAGCACAGATCATGCAGGGAAGGTGACCACTAGTGGAGAAGTCAGAAAAATCTCAGCAGTCACTGTGCTTTTAGTACGCTGCTGACATTGGTGGTTGGGCAGAGAAAAGGGAGCTGGCTGGGAAGTAAATCTGCATCATAAACAGCTTCATACACTTCTGGGTCCTGATCTCATTGTTTGGCTGGAGAGGAGGAATGCAGCCTTATGTGCTGAAGGACACAAGCAGGTACGCACATAAACCTAGTGCAAAAGTTTCCCATTTACCCTTGTGCAAATTATCCCACTGAGGTTTTGCATATACACCCAGGGTAACCGCGAGCAGAACACAGCATGTCTCCTATGACTTCTTTGGAGTTTCAGGAGGATATTTTTTGGACTCTGTCACAACACAGGGATGAAACCACATGTCTCTTCCTGTTCGTCCCTGACAATCTGAAGTTTCATTTAATTTCTCTTGATTTAGCATCTTTCATTAATGCTTAATGTGAGGTGCAAACATTTTCCTCTATGAATTTCTGTTTTGCGCTGTGCAACAGGAACATACCTATATATGTTTCTGGTACATGACAGGTGCAGAAGGGACAAATAAGTGCCCCTGGAGCACCGTGTCTGGCTGTGACCAGCAGCTTTCATGCTGCTGTTCCCTGGTGGCACGGAGGGTGGGTGCTTCTCTCCTCCACCCATGGCTGGCACTGGGCATCAGCACGCCCCTGCTCTATGGGGAGTGGGCAGCTGGGATTTCTTTACTTCTGAAATATTCTGGTTCTTTGGATTTCTTCTGCCTGTGGGAGATGGCAAGGATGATTTCTCTTGGTGCAGTTGATTTCAGCTTGTGCTGTGATTTCAGCTTGTGCTGTATTTCCTTCCTTCAAAGAAATCAATGCTGCTGATAAAATGCGAGTCATTAAATCATAAATGCCTTTAGTTCTCAAGACCTTATCACATACGCTACAAGACTGTAATATGATGAGACAGACTGTGTTTGCAGTCTGTATATAGTCAAAGAAATGCTAAGGGTCATCTCTCCGTAGCCCGCCTTACGTAGCCTGCACTTGCTTGGAAACTTTACACTGATCAGCTTGCCCTAAGTGCTAGTCACTGCTGGAAGGGGACTGCCACAGATTGCCAGGCTGCAGAGGGATGAGTGGTTCACTGAGCCTGAGCAGGTCACCTCCTGGACACTGCCAAAATACGTCTCAAAAGTAACAGGCATTTGAACCTCCCTTGTCCATCCTCCATCAGTAGCTTTATCGGCATGCAGTCGTGTTTAAATAGCATGAGCCACAGATTACTGTTTCGGCTTGCCACTTGCCATATGGGAGGCAAGAAAGAGCTCCTTGTTTAATTTGTAAGATGAGACAGCTCGTTGCATAAGGCAACAGAGGAGGCTATACAGAGAACGCCACAGTGAAGTACTCCCCAAGCTTTTTTGGAGTTCTGCCACAAGGAAGTGCAGTGAGTGTAGTCATGGTGCAAGGAACGTTGTGAAATGGATTACAAAGGAAATGTACCTTTAAACATCATGGCAAAGAAAATTAAAAGACCCCAGCCAGCCAGTAAATTACAGAGACAGTAACAATAACAGGCGTGTGCAACAGGAGGCTATGAAACAGAATATGAGAAATCATAGAATTGAAAAATACTGTGTTTGTCTTGCTTTTTTTTTTTTTTTAACTGCTCTTAGATGTTAACATGAGAGTTTCTGGAATTAATCAAGATAAAACTGTACTGGTAAGTTCCTGATTTCTCCTCAGGTCATGGTGTTCTTAAATACTGGCATCCTGAGCGCTGCTGCTGAGATCAGTGGAAGTGGATGAGTAGGAGGCTACAACGGAGTTGCTTTGCAGGTTGAGAGCACAAACACGTCTTTCTTGACGCAGTGAAGACATGCAAACCTTACTTGTGTTTCTTTGTAATTATCAGAAAATTGCAACACTTAGCTAAGCTAAAAATGGTTTTCTGCTTTAGCTTTCAAAGTTTAATATTCACAGTAAGTGACTACAGATATTTGCATGCTATCACACATCCTACTCAGCCGAAGATGCAGCAAAGGCCACGAACAGAAACAACAAAATCCCGTCCTTTTTCCAGCTGCATTTAAGGTGCAGACAGCAACAGGTCAAGCACCACAACAGGCGTGCAAATCCTGCACCTGGGCTCTGTGTGTGGTGCACCAAGTCAGCCTTTGGTCCCTGAGTGCTGTGTATTGGTGTGAACAAACCTTTGGTGGTCACAGAGTTTGATCTTGATATCTAAGGAAAATACTGTTAGTTGAAACATAAATGAAAAGAATGCACTAGGGACAAACTGGGTTCAAATTCAACTCAAAAGAGACCCCTTCCGATGTGCAGTGAAATCAATGGCATCTGCTTTTATAAAATAGGAAAACTTTGTGACACGGTAAAATAGGGAGAAGGCTGGACACCTCTCCTTTTAACAGCTTTATTTTTGTTGTTTTCCAACCAAAAGCGAAAACCCAGACAGTGGAAGTCCCATTTTCAGTAAAAAAAAAAAAAAATCCTGGTGTCATTTTATCCAACAAAGCAGCCAGAACCTTCGACTGCGAGTGAAAACAAGCCCTGGAGCAGTTACGCTTGAAGGAAAGCAGACAGTTTATTTGTTGTTATAGCCGTGACCGAGCTCGGGACGACACAAACAGCCTCGGACAGGCCTCGTGCCGGCGCCCCCTCACTGAGGGGAGGGAAGGAACGCCATGACCCAGCGTGAGGCCGCCTTCACCCCGCGCGGGGCACCGCTGAGGGGGGCCTGGCGCCCGCCGTGCCCAACGCGGGGACCTCCCCCGTCTTCCCCACCCCCTAATGGCGGCGGGGCCGCCCCCCCCCAAAACGAACTACACTTCCCAGCGTGCCCCGCGGCAGCCCCGCTGTCGCAAAGTGTCGGGCCGTCCTGCCCCGCTCTGCGCTACGCGGCCGGGCGCCGCGGGCCGTGCCCGGAGACGAGAGCGGCCGCCATGGGCGGCGGGCGCTGAGCGCGGCCAGATGGAGGAGGAGGAGGAGAGCATGGAGGAGGAAGGCGGCGGCGGCGGAGGAGGAGGAGGAGTTGAGGCCGCGATGGACGACCAGAACCACAACAACTGGGGCTCCGGCGGCGGCTACGGGCGCCACCTGCTCGGGGACCGGCTCCTGCGCGGCCCCGCGGGGTCCCCGCCGCTGCCCGGGGCGGCCGAGGCCAACGGCGTGCTGCGGGGCGCCGAGACCCCGGGGGGCGCCCACAGGGGGGCGGCCGGGCCTGCGGCCGGCGCCGGGGCCATCGCCGCCGCCATCAACATCAACGCCTCCACCTCCAAGTTCCGTGAGTGGGCCCCGCCGGGGCTGCCCCCGCCGGCCGGGGGGGTGTCGGGGGGCTGAGGGGAGGGGGTGGCTCGCAGCGCTTGTCCCCATGGAGGCGGGGGGGGGGAGAGCCCTCCCTGCGCGGTGCTCGCAGCCCCTGCTGCTCGCAGGGCTCGTGGCGAGGCGCGGGGGGTGTTGTGCAGGCAGGGTGGCGTGGTGGGGGCGTGTGGTGGCTTCGCCCGGAGCTCGTAGCTCGGGCAGCGTCTTCCTGCAGGTTTCGGTAGAAAAAAACACGGTAGCCCCGGGTGTTTGACAGCAGCAGAAATAAACGCTGCAAACCCCTGCGCGAAGCCCGTTGAGGCAGCGGAGGGGGGGATACGCGCACAGCAACCCGCTGGCCTCCAAGGGCCCCGCTTGGGAAGGCCTGAGAGCAGCACCGGGTGTGCTGAGCCGAGGAAGTAGTTTCAAGTCATCTTTTGAGTCTAGTTTTTAACAGTAATGGTGGCAAATATAGAGATTTTTCTTTGTGGTTTTGCTGAGCTAAGGGCAAGGGAAGGGAAGATCTCTCTGCTGTTCCTTTTGATTTTGGTTGTATTTACATAAGTTGTTTCTCTAGGCAAAATAGGCCCTTCTCTCTAATGGCTCTCAGAAAGCACGAATTTGGCTAATACGTTCCTTTAACTGTAGCAATTGCCATGCTGAAATTTTGTTTGGAAATGTTCCTTTTTTTCTTTCTTTTCTATTTTTTCCCCTCCACGCCAGCTCACCCGTATAGTTCCTCAGCAGCTCAGTTTCAGAGCCGATCGGAAGGCAGAAGCTGGGGCTCCTGGCTCCCTGGCCGCCTGGGTTTCGTGGCTCCAGGCTCGCTGCCAGGGCCGGCTGCTTTGAAGCCGAGGCTCCCAGCTTCCTTCAGCTTCCTGGCTCTCTGCCGGCCTTGCCGTCAGGGCCCCAGGTGCCTTAGGGTGGCTCGTAAACACTCGCGGAGGTTGAAATGAAATGTCACTTGGCCTCGCTAAAGCGAGCTGCTCAACTCCCAATTCAGAAATGTAGAGATTGCGTTTTTCCTCCTTCCTTTCGCTTTCCAGAAAGTGTTTGCGACCTTTGGACCTTCCCCAGATGGGAAGGTGGCTTTCCGTCTGGTCCTGGACTATCGGGGCAGAAGAGAAAGCTCTGCGTGATTTTGCTGCGTGTGTGGCTTCTGGCTTCTTGTTTTCATTTCTCCAGCCTCGATATTCCCAACGTGACAGCTGTTTTAGTGATATTCAGCATTTGTTAAGCCTTGTAAAATACAAACCTCGGCGAGGCAGTGCGGTCAGTAGAGCTTTTGTGCACGTTTGCTCGTTGTAGGTAGTGTTGATGGTGTGTGTACGTGAAGGACGCAAGTCCAGTGATGTAGTACAGGTGCTGGGCAGGGATCCCGCATGCTCTAATCCTGATGCTGACGGAAGACCCCTTGATCTCCTCTGTGTAATTTCCACATACGGAAAAAGAGCGAGAGGTCACTTCAGAGGTGAGGTGAACGTGCAGTGAGAAGGGAGGCAGTGTGCGAGTTCTCCTGCTGTGTCTTCCCGGTGGCACAGCATGCCTGCAGAAGCTGCTTGTCAGGCTTGAGCTCGATAAGAAAGTTGTCTGCTCTCTTCTGCCCCTCAGAAAAAAGGCTCCTTCGTTGCCTGTGTCATGAAGCAGGGCACGAAGCAGTATTCAGCTCGGTTAGGTTGTCCTGCAGGTGAGCCGTAGAAGCACAGATGGCTGACGGTTTCCTGCAGTGCTGTCTGTGGTAACTGGAGCTCCAGTGACGTTCAGGTTGGGCTCCCCGTCCAGATTCTTTCCTCCAAAACAAGATAAATCTGTTGCCTGTATCTTAGTATATAACTACTCGCAGCTTATTCCTTTTGTTCATGTTTTTAGTCGCAGACTAAAGCAGTCTAGCGGGCCCTTTTTTGGTCTAATTCAGCTTGTGCATTAAAGGAGGAAGAAGATTAGACGGAAACTTCAAAATCTTTCTAGGGGAGACAAATGCAGTTTTCCTCCCTTGAGATTTGGGTGAGACGGAGAAGTAAAATCAGAAATCAGGTATCATAATGCATAGCTCATTTAATGGCTTTTATTCTGGTTAGAGCAATGAAAGACAATTTTCCATGTTGCGGTAAACTTATAACTAAATCTATTTGCATTGATTCAATTCAGTCATAGCCAAGGATTTACAAAGCAGTTCTATTAAGAAAAATATTTTTAAAGGCCATAGGGGAGGACATAAGAGCAGAGCTTTTAGTACGTTAAGGGAAACCACTTCTTGCTAGCAATTGCAGCATACCCTAATTGTGGGGGGAAACGTAGCTTTCCTTTTCTCATCCTTTTCAAGCCAGGGTGGTTATGAATGTGTTTAATGCCAGGCTCATTTTGGATGGGCACGTGAGGCTGTGAGTGTCAGCATATCCCTTACATCTCTGCCCACCCTGTTGCATAATGTAGTTTAACACAGCATAGACCGACGGTGTGAGGAAAAAACAAGGAGCTCAACATTTCTTTTACTAACCAGTCTTAGTGCAGATGAAGAAACGTATCACTAAACCCAGGAAAGAACTGAAGGCCGCAGATTCACGGACTTGCTAAGGTGTGCTAGGATGTTTCGGGCAGAGGACGTAGCAAGTCTCCTCGGCAAGTGTCTGTCTTGAGAAAGAAAGGAGAAGCGTGGAGCTACGGTGGTGGCAGCAAGTCTGTGCGTTAATGTCAGGCACGTGTCTGCAGCTTCTGCTCTTTGCACAAAATATTTGTGGATTGTAGTGAGCGTTGCTAATGAAGCAATAAAGCTTCGTATATTTCACTCTTGAAGTGAAGTAATCAAAACTTCTGAGAGATGTCTTGCTGCTCTCTTGCTTCTGTTTTTATTGACTGAGTAAATGACAGAAAATTGACGGACATAGCTTTAGCCACAGCTTTAAAAGGACAGCTTTTCTATGCGACTATAGTAAACTTTTTGAGTATCTTTTCGGGTAAAGTTGCCTCACATAAATAACAGAATCAATGGTATCATTGATTTTTACTATTATTCAATTCTTCGTGTTCTGTGCCTCTTACCTTTCTAGCATCTTTTTTTGAGCTATGCAGAAGACGTGAGTTTGTAAGTTAGTTTTTTGTATCGCTTTTGTGGGCAATGTATGCCTACTCTTGGATTTTTTTTAATTTTTTTTTTTTTAAATCTTAGTGTTTTCGCCATTCTTCTGCTTGATAGCTTGGGACAGGGTGTGTTTCAGTTGTGGCTGTGATGCTGAAATATCTAGGCTATCCTATGAAGCTCATGCATATTCTTTCTCACCTAAATGATTTCACTGCTGCGTTTGACTTGCACAGGTTTTCTTTTGAACTTTTTGGTGCATGGAAAAGCATCAGTTGCTTCTCTAGCTTTACTTGTGAAATATAAATCACTGGAGAATATTGGCTTCCTTTCCATTGAATCAGACTTGGGTGGGGCGGGGAGAGAAATCAGACTTGCTGTAGTTGGGTAAAATCATGCATTCTAGCATGCCTTGTTACAAAATATCTGTGTCACTTCCCAGAAAAGTAAGTCTCGAGGAAATGAAGCTCATCTTTCAGAATCACCCTTGCCTTGCAAAATGGAAATGGAGGTTGTTGGACAAATTTCTTTTAAATCTTGAATACCTAGTGTAGGGAAAACTTTAAGGATGTCATCCTAAAAAGATGGGGGAAAAAAAAAGGAAAGATGTTTTTAAAGGGTCAATATTTTTTCTTTCTTTCTTTCCTTCTGTTTGTGATTCCTTTCCTTCCTGGCCTTGAGGTTGTTCTTGCAGAGTTTGTGACTGTAGGATACTGCTTTGAGCCATCCTTTGCTCTTTTGTGTGTGTTTGTAAAACTAAAAGGGTATTGCCGGCTTGTGGCAGCTGGTGAGACTTGAAAGGAGCTTGTTTTCTGGATTAGGAGAATAAAAATAGTGATACTGAACGGGTAGTCCTTGGACTCTTAACTTTGTAAACATTATGGTTGGCTTATTTTCAGAAACGAAGTGTAGAAATCAAATGAAATAATACTTGTAAGAGTCTTTTGAATAAAATCGAAGCTTTTCTAGGAAGTTACTTGGAACCCAGGAGTGTTTCCTCTGCAGACCTGCTGGGGCCGGTCATAAAAGCATCGTGACCTTTATCTGTGGGGTGCTTCTAACGGGCAGGCCTTCCTACCTGCAGCCTCCTTCTATTTCCACGGTGTTAAAAGAAATACTTACATTGTGCAGTGTTCTCAGTTCTTACTTGCTTCTGTTCTCTTAAACGAATAGAGCTTAATGCGTTAAACCAGATGTGGGTGTTGTTACACACTCAAATCCACAACCAGGATTTGGACTAATGTTTCTGCTGACTGCAGTTTAATCTTTTCAGTGGACCAGCACTCTGCAGAGATCCACCTTATTCAGGTAACCAGGTGAAATGCAAACCTCAAAGTCCAAACTCAAAGCTGCTGAGTGCAAGTGGGAGTAGTAAGGCCCCCCTGGGTGAGTAGTAAGGCCCCCAGGTGTGTAGTAGGGCCCCTGGGTGAGAGCTGCCCCGGGCCAGCGCTCTGTGTGGGCTGAGACCTGGAGCGGATCCTTGCCATGCAGCTGGGCACTCAGATGCCTTGCTCAGCAAGGGTTCTGGCTGGGATACCCTCAAAAGGCTCATGGTATGGGTAGTACCTGCTCTTACAGGTAGTGTTTGAACACTTTTCTTGGCTTGCACCTCTCTTTAGTCTATGTCCTCTTCACACTCTTCTTTTCATCAAGATGCTCTTAACTGTTTTGTCCAATGTCTTTGAAATTGTTCTTAGCAATGCTGCCAGCAGTGACCTACTGAGCTCTCTTCAAGCCCTGATGGAAATAACATTTTGTAAATCTTGCTTCCCAAACCCAGCAGTGAATTTACATTTAGACACACATTTACAGTGCGGCCCTATTCAAAGCAGTAGTTCTGTGTGGTGTCTAAACCCGGCAGTTCGGGGTGGGAATTATCTGTAGTCTCTGTTCCATGTAATACTGGCCCACATGTGGTGCTCAAATGAAGAAATGCCTTCAGATTTCCTGAAGTAGATAGTTTTGATGTTAAGTGTAGCTTGTGCTGTTAGTTACTGAGTTTGGTGTTTTTTTTTTTTGGAGTGGCTGCTGAGAAGCTGTGGTGGTGTGACAGGCCAGCAGGTAGGTGTCTGAAGGGAGGGGTACTGCCCCTCCTAACGTGGCTGCTGTTGGCACTGAGCCGCGCGTACGCAGGTAGTTCAGAAATCTTCCCGGAGAAAAGAGAGCATAAAACTCTCCTGTGTCTGTGGTTTGCGCAAGAGGGTGCAGTTGGGAAGCGCTGGAGTAAAATCAGGGAGCGATGGTGCTAACGTAAATGCCTCCTGTGGGGAAAAGGAGATAGAGGGGGAACTGAAATGCAGATCCAGAAAAGTCTCCCAGGAGCCTAACTGCAATTGAAGGCAGAGGGAATTGTGTAAGCTTTTAGGCCAAGGAAGCTGTTGCTGTCATCTGAGGCTTGTAAAATTCATGCAGCTGCTTGGAAGGACTAGTCTTAAAACTCGTCGGTCTTGGCCAAAGCTTGCTCTTCTGCCTGCGAGGACTCGGTAGAGTTGTTGCTTCTGGGCTCTCACAAAGTTCTGTAACTTAGTAGTCAAGTGACTTAAATGTGCTGTTTTTAATAAATTTTGTCATGTTAAAATTCCTAGGAGTTGATTTTTTGTTTTTTAATTTTCCCTTCCCCTGCCTCTTGGGCCCCTAAAATTTATCTAAGCGCTGGTTTGGCAGCTTTTCTGTTTTCTTATTATTTTTTAAATAAAAAGATGCAGATTCAAGTATGGGCTTTATTTTTAGATGAGGTTATCTTAGCAGAAGTGAACTGTTCCTATTCTTTTTTTTTAAGGCCAGCTTATCAGTGCGATCAGAATTGCAGCTAGTTCACTTGGTTATGATCTTTTGGCTAAAGTTGTGCTAAAAGAACCACTAATTGTAGCTTTGTCTTCTCCTTGCAGTAATGAATGTTATAACAATTGAAGACTATAAGAGCACATATTGGCCAAAGTTGGACAGTGCCATAGATCAGCTTTTAACTCAGAGTCCTGGTGACTACATCCCTATCTCCTATGAACAAATATACAGGTAAGGAAATCTTATAAGTGTTTCATGACCTATTTTTTTTTTTAATTTAAATGTTTGTTCTGTCTTGTGGCCTATGCATATGTCATTTGTTGTATTTATGGGGAGGGAAGAGGGAAGGTTACGTAAAGTACAATATTCTTAAATGGTTGGAATAGGTAACAAATAGATACATTGATATCCCAGGTTAACAGGAATAAATGCTAAAGAAGAAAATGTGTAAAATGTTAACATTATAGTAAGCTCTACCACAGTTGCTTGGCATCATATATTAAGAAATGCATCGAAGTTTCAACATCCCTTTCCTCAAAGGGGAAGAAGAGAATGGCATGTGTTTGACTTGACATGACAAAAAAACATTTTGAAATGTTTAGTAGGATTCAGCTTGGTGCAGTAGAAGTGTGGGAGTAAGTTGGAGCAGCTGATATTTCCATATCAATTGTCATTTGTGTGCTTTGAATCAGTAGATGGGGTCTGATTCCCTCCCCTCTGACCAACCATCCTGCTGCATGCATGTGTGGTAGAGCCGTGTGAAGGACTGGCATGCAATGCAGTTCGGTCCCTTACATCTGCTTGCCTGTCTGGAGAACGCTTGATTCGTGCCTGGCCTGGAGCTTTGCTTTACTTTGCTTTAGAAGGAATTTATTCATTCATCAGAACTGCCCTGCAGACTGAGCTAGTGCACAGTTGGGAGTGGCAGGGGGATGTGCTTCAAAGCCATGCTAGTGCTCTAGACAAACATACTACATGCTTTTGGGATCTGACAGCTTCTTACAAGAGCAACAGAAATAGGTATTTTTGTTTTGTAGGTGACAGGTGACACGTATCCAGGTTGTAGGTGAAGAGGACAGAAACTGGGGAGCTGCTGCTGTGTTTACTGGCCCTTGCCAGCCGCACAACTAGTAACCTAGTGTTGCACCCTAAGGAATAAGGCAGGCATCTGTTCTGGAGCCTTTCAGCTCTGCTGTCTTCTGCCCACTTGCTCGTAGCCACTTTGTCTCTTGTTTGGATTAGGGAACCAGATACAAGATTGGCAGGTGTTCAGTCTTCCCTCTTATCTCCAGTTAAAAATTTCAGTAAAGCTCTTCTTTCCTCTGCAGACTTTTGGAACTGCTGTTGTCAGGACTTAGACGTCAGCATCTGTATAGACAATAAAGACGGTCAGTTTGGTTTGAGATGCGTTTTGCAGCTTGAGTGTAAGCAATGAAAATCCTCTCCCCAGTTGGAAATCAGCTATGTGCAAACAGGCATCAAAAACAGTTAACATCTACTAATACTTGTCTGTAATTAAGAGTAGGTGTGTTTTAAAAGAAACACATATATTAAAGGAGTAATAGGTTTTAAGTTCCTCCTATTTAACCCTTATACGTCAGGGTGACACTTAATGCAGTACTGTAGTGATGCATAAATGTCCGTTGCATTAATTTTTACTATTATCAAAACGATAGGTTATAATTTAGTGTTACTCATAAAGCTAGTGTGTCAGTTCTGAAGTTTTCTTTTAAAATTATGTCTGTGGGTGTAGTTACCCTGACACAGCCTCTTCCAGCTGGGAGATTTATTTACTTAATTTTAGAGTGTCCTTTTGCTTGACTTACAATCTAGACAAGCTAGATTGAAGATGGAAGAAAAAGAGTTCCTTTTTATTGAATTTATTGATGATGCTTGCTTGGAGTATTATAGAAAATATATATCAGACCTAGGGTTTAGATCCTCTGTTTCCATAGGCTAGTTCTTTACTCTGAAAAATAGGCTGTTTTTTATCTCAAGTGGTTCAAACAGCTACTTATCTTATATTTTTTTACAGTGAAATCGAGCTGAAAATACAGTGGCCTTTTTGATCATCTTTGTGCTGAATAAAGGAATCACGGTTTCTATAATGCAGACTAGAAATACGTTAATAGATACACTAGCTAGTGTGTTTGATGTGGTTGGTGGTACCTGTAGGTGTCTACTCCAAAGCAGTGAAAGTTGGGAGAGAACTTGTAAGGTGTGTATACAGATATTTACCGTGGATCAGCTTACACATAAGTTATCACGGTGTGATTTTTGACTGTTTTCATCTTTGAGTCCAAAGCCTGCCTGTATATAGTCTCTTCCTATTAAAAGGATTTCATAGTTACAGGAAGTTGTAATGGAAACTGAGATGAGGGAAATGGGAGCAGTTAAGTTCTATTCTGGCAGTCCTTTCCTAAGGTAATGCAGCTAGATCAGCATTCTTCAAGACAACTTGCAAGTCTCAAATCTTCGTTCCTCTCGTTAAATGTTGATCTCCTGATGTCCTGCTTGAGTCTTCCCTCTTTCTTAAGGTGCTTGGTTATGCTAAAAGGCTAACAAACTGGTGAGTTCTTTTGGGGTAATAGCAGGGCAAGGATGATTTACAGAATCAGCTTGCAATCAGGAACTGAAAACAGGATCTGAAAATGGGGAAGTAACCTCTAAATAGAAACGTTGAGATAAAAAGTAAAAATGCCGTGCGTGTACATATGAAACCTAGTGTTTGGCTACAAGAATGCCTTGCTGAAGTAAGTGTAGCGATGCCATGTGTAACAATAAGCAGGTGTACTCTAGAATTCAGTTTAGTTGCAGAGTTATAAATGAAGCTGTTAACTTGGGGAAGTGGCTGTGCACTGGTTAGTTATTGAGCAAGCTTAAGGCCATTCGTTGTTGTTGGCTCGCTGGGTGGTTTACAAGAGATCACAAAAGTCATTCTGGCTTTCCTTGCCTGTGTTTCTTTCTTTGATCAAAATTAAATTCATATTTTTGTTGTGACTGCATCATACCAAAATGTCTTTGGACTTGCTTGTTCCAAAATAGGATCTGTCATTGATAGACTTCATGTGAAAGAAACAGGACGACTTCTACTATTATTTAAATAACATTAAACTACAGATAGGCAATTATTTTCCAAATATAATAGATGGGATGGTGTGGGGTGTGTTTTCTAAGAAATAGCATGGCTTGCCAAATGAAAAGACTTTGCATAAGGGTGAATAAAGTATTTTTGGTGCCTTTGAAGTTGTCAAAGGTAATTAATAAAAACTTCTGAAAGGTAAAGGAATGTTTAATCTGTTAAGGATAATCTGCTTGTAAAACCTTCCAGAAGACTCAGTGTCAGTTGCTGCACGAGAACATTGGATAGGCCCATGAAGTCTTGGAGCTGGTACCTAACCTCTCCCTTGCATTACAAAATTACAGTAGCCCTTAGTTGTTTTAATCCCTTTTTTATTTTTATTTTTTTTCAGTTTGTTTTCCTTTGTAACGCCCGCTCAGTAGGGAATTGGAATGTGATTATTCCCATAGAGGGACGTGATGTTGCTGTACCATGTCTTTAGCCTTTAGGTACTACTAGAAATATTAAGTATTAAAGTCTGGGATCTGGACCTGGCTGGAAATGAGTTGGTCTGTGCATGTTCCAAGAGCAGTCTCTGGGCTAAACTGCTTGCTTCCGCAGTAGGGAGTGGGGGGAGAAGGTTTGGCTTGCCCAAGGTACCAGGTGAAGTCTTCCTTTGCCTCTTGAATTTTAGCAGCTAGCTTTCAAAGTGCTGACTTGAAAGAGTGAAAGTGCCGAAGTAAAGTAAAAGCTGCTTGGTGCTGCTAATGTCCTGAAGATGAATACTGTAACGTAACTTGGGGCTGAAAATAGCGCGTGTGTGTACATGTGTATATCCATACCTGTGTGCATGGATATGCACACCATTATGTGTGTGTGTATATACATATATATAAACAGTTTGACAACTGCTGTAAATGTGCTTTCAATACATAGACTCATTGCAGATATGTTGTTACTGCAGTATGAAAACAATAAAATGTTCTAATAAAGCAAAAGTGGCGCTGAAGAACAACAGAGTTAATACAGCCAAGCCATGGAATGTAGAATGAAAGTTTTGTTGCTCTTTCTCTGCATCTTTGTTTATTATGAAATATATATATTTTTATTTTTTTTAATTTAGGATTTAAGTAATAATAGATGGAATAACATGTATACGTCCTTATTTTAGGACTTCTTGCTGCTTCTGTTTAAAGCACTAGTATGATTTCAGGACAACTTCTGTGACTGCATGCCAGTGGTGTCCATCTTTTAACAGGGGTTTTGCCCTAGAACGTATATGTATAATAATCCTTAAACCTGCTTAGTTTCCTGGGGACTTTATTCACATTATAATTTGTGGGGGGAGAAAAGCCAGGACTAGGAGTGTGCTGTTGACAGAGTCACCCTGTCTGTTCAGAAGTGCATTCTTGAGAGAATTCATTGTAAATTAAAGCGAAGTTGGGTGGGGGCAAGGGGTGATGGACACCGGGGCCTTCAGGCAAGACCTGAGAGTCTGCTGGAGCTCATTCCAAGCTTAGGGCTGTATTTAAAAGTTCAGCAATCATTCAGTTAAACCTGTTAGCCTCTAAACTGAGACTTGAACAAAATATTTTGAAGTCTGTTATCCCTCATTGCAAACTGTTGTAAGTTCATCGTTTGTTCCTATATTTGTTTCTGCAGTTGTGTGTATAAGTGTGTATGCCAGCAGCATTCGGAACAGATGTATAGTGACCTAATAAAAAAGATAACTAACCACTTAGAGAGAGTCTCAAAGGAGCTGCAGGTAAGAAGCTGCACAATCTAATTCTATCTTTCCTGGGATCTGTGACTATATTGCAGCATGTAGATGGCCTATGGAGGGGATTGCCATTAAGACTAATTTACGCTAGCTTACTAAATCGAGGACTACTTAATTCACTGCCTGACAGAATACCAGCTGCTAGGTCTGGTTGTATAGCATGGCTTAGCCTTTGAGAGATGCTCTATGTGGATGGAGAGCAATGCCTAACGTTTAATATAATGTAGAATCAAAGACTGGAGAATGGGAAATCTATTGTGTAATCTAGTATGTAAACACTTCAGTCAAGCATGATCCGAGCACGTGACATTGATGTCTGCCATAGCTGTGCTAATCTATATAAACTGCTTATGGCCCTCGTGCCTCAAAAGCAGCACAAAAATGAAAATCTAAAGGAAGAAGTTGAGGTGAATTTAATATGAATTGTGAAATGCCAGTTATGAATAACTGCATATGAAAACCGTGTGCTACAATTTATTCTGCATTTTTCTTGCCTATCTCTAGATGTCAGTGGTTTACAGCAGTCCTAATAGAACTTGTATATCCCTATCCTCTCTACATCTTATTTGTGCATCCATGTTTGTTTTCATGTGTGTTGCTTGTTGAAAATTACGTTGGGACTAGAATTTCCAGACATATTCTTGACATTGTCATCACTCTAGCAACAACGCTGTTTTATTTCCTTACAGCTTTTGTCACTTACAAAACTGATGTTTGAGTTCTGTACTGACTTGTGTTGAGTCGAATAGACCTGTTAAAAGAGTAGGAACCCTAAACTACAGCAGCTCCTTCAGTGCTTCTAATAACTGAGAGCTAATTTCAGTCAGTCAAAAGCAGTCTTACTGCTGTTAACTGCAGCAGCTACTTCTGTCTAAACATGCATGTCTGTCAAAATACACATCACTGTGATCATTCTGGTGTTCTTCTCCCTTCTCACTCTACTCCCCTTGTTGCTTTCCTTATAAAAAATAATAAAAAGCTAGCAAAGCAACAACCTAAATTTGATGGATATGGTATCTGGGACAGTCTTTGACTAGGAAATGTTTAGGTCATCTTGAGCTAGGTTCTTTGCTGCTCCTTTTCTGCTTTACTATTTCTCTTTTCTCATACAGTGACATTCTCCTTGGTTCTGTAAAAAATCTGCTGAAGTAGATATAATATATTTAGAATAAAGTCTTCCCTTGGTCCTGCTGAACTGGTGCAGCCTGTACATTTTTTCTCTGATTGTGAGAACTAGGAATCATGGCAGTTGTACGGGTTTGGCTAGTTCTTATGATACATCCCATAGTAGTGTGGTATGCTACTTTGCTTTGAGTTTGGGAATACCCCAAATTCTTTTCTGGGTGGTAGTCCTTGATTGGTTTTCCCTAAGTTCTGAAACTGAGCAGCTGGTTTTAAAGGTTGCTTTATACACGCATTAACTTTTTCTGCCTAAAACCAAGGTTGTCTTCTGAACGTCTGTTGTTAAAAGAATAATTGAGACAACTATTTAATGCAGTCTTTGTCTTGCAAAAGGTTTCTCATGTAGGTTAGACACGCCTTATGGCAGGTGACAAGACTGCTGTCATATGGCACGATATCATCTTGGAGTGACTTTGTTTTTGGGTGGTAAATCCAGCTTTCTTGAGCTGCTTGAAGAAAAATTTGTATGCCTTAAAATCTGTTCTATAAAGAAGCTGTTTTAACTATAGACTGTTAAATTGTCTCTTAAGAAATTACTGCATTGTATTTTAATATTCTTATCTCTTTGATCTTAATAGGTTTTGGTGACATTTAGTTACTTTATTGGGTTTAATGATGAAACGTGGTGCTAGGTCTTTACCCTACCACCGCCACCAAAAAATATATTTTGTAAATGTTGGTCACTTGGAGGTTTCTGGTTCATACAGGCAAATAATAAGTATATAATGTGAATCCTTTTAATGCACAGTAAGTGGTGATTTGCCAACTCTGAGAAACTTGCTCCACCTGCCAACAGTATTTAACCAAATTATGGAGTTCTGTTTAGTTGTCAATGTGCACCTTAATGCAAGATACATATATATTTTTACATGTAGAGAGGCACGAGTAGCCTGATACCGGAATACTGATTTTATGTCAGAAAGCAGATACCATGAGAACTGAAATGGCAGGCAAACAACTTATTGCATAGAAATGCAACAGTTTTTATGGCAGGTGGATTGCAGAATATCTGTGCGTAACCAACATGCCAGAGCAAGCTGTTTCCTCCAAGAACAACTCATCAGCAGCAAAAGCAGTAAAACTGTCAGATACCAAATTGTGGAAGCATCCAAGTGGACCGGTCAGACTTGCTCTTGCTTGTTTCTTGCTGTGCTGGAGTTTATCCTCTTTCTTTGTGGCATTCACTGCAGAAGCTCCTTTTTTTTCTTCTTCTCCTTCCTGTGTGCTTTGCTCTCAGCTTGCCTGGCGAGCCTGCCTCTGGCTGAAGTCAGCAGAGGGGTGGCAGCGGGTGGGTGAGGCTGGGCTGGGTGTCCCCGTGGCTTCACGCTCCCTGGTCATCCGTCCCCCTGCTGACTTTGCTCGTGGTGACTGCGTGTCACCTTGCGCCGCGTTGCTGTTTGTTACCCTGAGCGCTCCCCAAGGTCTGCCCCCTGGGTTTTCAGCTCAAGAGATTAATTAGCTGTGATGGGGGAGGCATTATGAAAATGCGGGTGGGCTGATGAATGCTCTGCGTGCAAGGCATTGGGTGAAAGAAAAGCAGTGAACATTACCTGCCGGGAGGTGCGTTTAAATGAGATGAATTACCAGTTGTTGGATCAGCAGCCCTTTGAGATGGGGCCTCCTGCATCTCAGGACATTTCTAGCTCCCTCCTGGCTACACAAGGAAATGATCCCTCTTCAGGCTGTTTCATGGAGAGACCATATATGAGCGAGGATTGCCTTCCTTTCCTGCAGTGGATGTCTGACCAGTTTCTCTGCTTGAGTAAGGATGTGTTGCCACATGAAACTTCCAGTAATTAGGAGAATGAAGTTTCCCTAACTCTTGAGTTGCTCAGAATTTTGGACTATTTGTGTTTAGGAGGAAAAAAAAAAATATTGGCTGGCTGCAGAACGCACAAATGAACATATTTCCTGTTGTCTTGAGGCCTATGACGCCTGTACGCATATTGATGATTTTTTTTCAAGGTGCTTTATTTGGAAACATTTTATTGGTAATGGACATAGCCCATTATGTTCTGGTTTAAAATAATGGCAGCTGTTTTTGTGGGTAAGTGCTGAGTCATTCAGGTGTATGAGATAGGGTGGATACACAGACATACTTTCAAACTAAATGCATTTTATTTTTTTAAAATAGTAAAACCGTATTTGCATTAATGACAAGTGTTTGGCCTGAGCATATTCTCATGTGCTCTGGTAGTCATTTAAAACTAATTATAGTGTCCATCACGTATCTCTTCATCAAATGACACTGGGAACTATTTTAAGAATTGACCCATGGCTGGCCTGTGTCAAAAGTACGTTTTTGTGCAAGTGTAGTTAAGTAATTTGGTTTAGTTAGAAAAATCTCAATAATTCCTTTAGGAAATGACTGAGAGCTGAAAAACAATTGTCATGTTATGCATGGCTTTTATGTTACAGTAAGAGAGAAAAAGGGATCTATTGATTTTTAAATCCTGACCAGAAACAGTTCAGTTCACCAACTGTAAGTGATTCTTGTGTTCAGTGAAGTTAATAAGTGAAACATTAATCTGACAGTTACTAATCTGATAAACACGGTGGGGCTGTCAGAAGCCAGATTCTGAACTTCAGATTAGGTTCTGAACTTCTTTGTTCGTTTCTTTAGAAACAGTTGTGTAACTTTCAGTATTTTTCCTGATTACAGGAGTAAAGCATGAAGCTTCAAGTGGCTTGTCATGTTTACCTTACGAGCTTTACCGTGTAGTCAGGTGCTATAAAATGCAGCCAAGCAGAGCCTTGAGTGAGTGGTGAAACTGAACTGTGGGCAGTGTTCGGTGCCTCACAGCAATTCTTCATATTTATACCTTAAGGTATTTTACCCCAAATAGTTTTGCAGATATGTTTTGCTTTCCTTTACCTTTAGATAGTGCAGTGTTGTAACTGAACGGTTGTGCCAGGCTATTTGATGGGACTTTTGACAGTGACATATCTGGCTGTTGTTTTTGTTGCACGTGAGACCAGGCTCTGTACACTACCCGCGTGAGGAAGCTCATTATTCCCCTTATGAAGAAGCACCTGATTCCACTGTCTGTATGGGCACTGTTTGGCTTGCAGCCTAAACAAGAAATGTTGAGCCGCCTTTGTGATCGATGTCTCGTTCCTTGTAGCATAGAAATACCACTCAAACTAGCTCTTATTAATGTAAAATTGGTTGTTTCCCTGAAACAACCACAGTTGTATTAGTTTCTCCAGCACTTATGTAGGAAACAAATCTGCCACCACTATATCCTGCCTGTAGGAAAAGAGCATAAATAGACGGGGAAAAAACAAAGTGAGAACTTGCATTTTCTAACTGTTTCCTTACTAGGTATGTTAAATATTACTGCTTCTTGAAGTTCTTTAGCATCAAGTGTATGGCTGGTTAATCTACAGTACGTTTTTGAAAGAGGAAACTCAAACTGGCCATTTATCTGCTCTATAATATTTCCAAGGGAGAAAAATACCATTCTAGTGCCATGGGCATCCGTCCATCAGTTTTTCCAGGGAACATTGCTTAACCATCTGTGAAACAAGCTTTTAATGCTGCGATCACACCCAATTGAATCAGATCAAATGAACGGTAGTAGAACTTTTTATCCAAAGCCAGATGTGGTAGAAACGTGTGCGTCTTGATGTAGACATCAGAAAGAAGGCTGACTTCAGATAGAGGTAGGGATCACCATGTTGCCAGAATTGCCATCAGCAATCCCATTGTTACAAGAAAGCTCACCTGAGAAAAGCGTCCTTGCCTGCAGCTTTTCAAAAAGGCTGAGATCCCTGCAGTTGCTTTTGCTTTCTTGTCCCACTGAACCAAGAGCAGCAGACCCTGGTGTAGTTACAGAAGGAGGTAAGCAAATGCAGCACAAGTGAACGTGTATTTACTGGATAGAGAAGGTGCTGAAGATTTCTTAGGAATAAATGATTTTGGCAGTGCTTCGATATCATGTAGTTTTGTTTCACAGACATGTTGAATGGAAATGGAAACGACACACACCTTTGAAGGATTGTGCTCTGAGACAATTACGAGTCTTTAATGATGCTGTAGAGCTCGAGGGCAGACTTGAAAAGGGTGACACAGTCAATCTTTGAATGAATTGTACTTGGGACTGATACCTGTTTTTCATAAAAAGTTTTGATAGCACGTTTGTCTAGTGACACAGACCTGGGGATCGCATATCGTGTCCACAGGGCAAAGTAAATAAATGATGCTTTACTGAGGAAGAACAAAAGCTGCTTTAAAAGATTCAGACCCCTTACAAGTTCGTTTGTGTAGTTAGAGCTGTTCTCCCTTTTCTCTTGGCAGGCGTGGGAGAGATTCTGCAGCATGTGTGCTGGCTTTTTGGCAGTGAGTGTGTTCCCAGGAAAATGGAACTGCCCATTCAGTATAAGAATGCAAGCTTTACCAAGTATATTGCTGATTGTGCCAGATGAGTGTTCATAAACAGATTAGCTTTGTGTTCTCAAACAAAGACCTGTTGTCATCGTTTCTCTCTTGTGAGCCATTTCTGAGTTGTCTTGAGCCAGCAGCCTCTCTTCTGACGTTTGTTCTTTCATGTGTTCTGTCAAAGTGTGACATTCAAATTGGAAAACAAAACTAAGAAACATATTTTTCATGTATGCGCAAGTTCATTGAAATGACTAGATAGATTTCAAACAGGGAAAGGGTAACTTTGTATACTAGCTCTCCTAGTGCTTGTTTTCTTTGAAGACATCTACATCTTGTGTCATCCTTTCTCAAATGTCTTTTTTTGTTAATTCTCATGTCTCTTGGTGCTGAGATGTTCACTGTGATGTGCAAGGAGATGTGTAAATGCTGTTTAACATCAGCATTTCACAGCAGCCATAGCGTTTTATGCTAGGAAAGTCTTCTCAAAAGCAAGCTGATGGTGTTAAACAAATGCAACCCCACCACAAATGGAGAAGTCTGACCATGCTTTCGCTGCTCTTGTGAACAGGCACGTTAAATGTTTGCTGCTAGAAAACTTTTCTTAAACCTATGAGTGGTAGATGAGAGCAATTGTAGGAGAGGATTTAAGCTGTTTCCCCATATAGAGGCTCTTGACAAAGGGACTGAATTGTCAGATGGATGGGATTCAGAGTGGGGCGTGGAGGAGTGAAGGTTCTTCTTCCTTTTAAGACAACCTTAGGCTAGCAGCACATTTTTCTTTCTCTGTTTGAAGAGCTGCTTTCATATGTCCCTCAGGTACAATAGGAGTGGTTTTTAAAGACTTAATATTTTCTGGGGGGTTGTAAGGACTCAATGTCTTCCTTAACTTTTTTACCCCCATCTGTAATTAAAGTAGCTGAACGGATGTGTTGTTGTTTCTGGGCTAATAAGACCAAGAATTAAAATAAATCTTAGTATAATCAGTTTCTCTTTTTTTTTTTTTATTTATAATAGCTATGTCAGAATATATAGAGATTTTAAATGCATGTCTACTCTAATGGTATTGATTTAATAGAATAATCTTAGCAACATCTATTTACTTGTGACAACAGATGTTCAGTTTGGTGCCATGCACTCCTGGTTGTTTATAAAATCCATGTAGTTTATATAAAGCTAGTCCCACTCTAGTTATTGTCTTAATAATGTGAACGTAACTATGTGGAGGAAGTTCTGGTGAAACAAGTAATTGAGATCAGGCTGGTGGTTTTGAGCAGCTGTACAATAACACTCTAATGAACAGAAAACAGCGAGATGTTTGTTTTCCCCACGCTGAGTGCAGAAACTCACAGATGACCTGTGAAAACACTGTTACTGAGCTCTCTTTGGCCTATGTGTTGTTTTTTTCCCCCTGAAGTTTACATATCAAACAATAACCGAGGAGTGTTTGATTGTCAAACTCCTTCTTTGGAAACAAGGAGGATCGAGCAGCCAGTGCCTTCTTGCTTGTGCCTTCACTGCGGAGTTGTGAGGGTTGTCACGAAACAATGTCAGAAAAATAAAACTCAACGGCAACTGCTCTGTCAGCATGAGATACCATAAGGTCATGACTTTGCTTTCCAGAGGTTAAGACCAAGGCTGAGCATTTTGCTTGATGCTAGTGAGTGCCTCCCCTGGAGCTTTAGGACTTCTCTCCCATTTCCTCGTCTTCACCCAGAGCAGTTGTTTTCTGCTCGGCTGTAGGGTGGAGGTAGCCAACAAGTCAACAACTTCAGGTATTCTCTGAAGGCTTGAGGTTGTTCCCAGAAGATAGTTGGGTGTGAATTTGTTTTTCCTCTCTTAAAACTGCTCTCTCAATGTGACACAGGCTTTGTGAAGTGAGCAAACAGGTTTCTGTGGAGAAAAAAGGTTTCAAACCTTAATGTCTCCAGTGAAAAGGAACGGCAAGCTGGATGTGTTCCATGGGATAGAGGCTGCACATGCGACTAAATCCTTTACTGTCCAGACAACTCCAGTCTTTTTCTTTAAAATGAAGAGTGCAAACTCAGTGTGAGAAGAGCAGCACCCTGTGTCAGACTATTGTCTCCTTTTGTTTGATGTGTTTTTTGAAATAGAACTTTCTTTTTTCTTTAATCTTCTAAGTTGTATACTGAGTCGTTACAAATCAGAGAGTATAACCATATTTAAAGCTGAGGTTAGAAAGGAGGGAAGCAAGAATACACGTTGCTTAGAAATGCAGATTTCACTGCAAGTGATTTGCAACAAATTGTATATGTAATTACGTATGAAAAGGAGAACCTGGAGCTCACTGCTATACGTTGCTGGAATTTTGAACTAAAATTTGTTTGGCCGCCCCTGAGAACTGCATCTGCAAAAAGATTAAAAACTGATGATCAAAATGAGAAATAACCATATATAACCTTTGGCAGCGACACATGGAATAACATTCTTTATTCCTTTGCCAGTTTTTTGCTTTCCTTTCTGAAATGTCTGTTCTGTATCTGCGTTTGCTGTGAGAATTACCCATGTGTTCATCAAGCGTATTAAGCAGGGAAGCTGAAGAAGCTAATATGAAGGAAAAATGTTTCATGGGTTGAGAGCACTTAATGGAGCAAAAAGTCAGTGTGAACCCTAACTGTTCTATTAGGCCCCTGCTTGGATGTCCATGCGAAGGTTGAAAAATCTGCTTCTAAAAGATGAGAGCTGGAAGTTCCCATAAGGTGCTGAAGGTGCAGGCAGCCTGGAGCATTCCTCACACCGCAGATGCTTTGGCTTGAGAAAAATCTTTGAGCTTGTTTTCTCGCAAGGTTTGGGTTGCTGCTGCTTCTTTCATCCTCTTCTTGCACAGTGCTTTAGGAAAGGAAAGTGGTGCAAGAGGAGAGAAGGCGTGCTTCTTGTAGGCAGGCAGCGCTTTGTCCTGGGGTGCGTGCAGGGCCCTGAGCAGCAGAAGCTCCGGCAGCTCACCCCCCTGCCTCCGGAGGGAGCGCGTAGGGAAGGCAGGAGGTGGCCAGCAGCGGGGCGCTGAACGTGGGCGGCTTGGGACGGAGCGGGGAGAAGTGGAGGAACACTTTGCCCCAGCTCCCCTTCCATCCCTGGCTGAGTTAAGTGCACTCCCGAATGCTCTGATGTGGCTCCCCGGCGTTGTGAACCAGGCAGTTATGAAACAAGCCGTGGTTGGTGCTTCCCATTTTCCTGCTTCCCCTCTCAATTTAACTTCGCTTGCTGCAGAATAAATCTTTTTAGCTTCCTTATTTTTTTTTTCTTTGAGAACGGTGGTACTTTACACAGAAAATAGCAGCGCTGTCACTGTGGTGCCTGTCGTAAAGTTGGCACTGTCAGGCTTTGTACGGCAGCGTTTTGCTTGGGGCTGCACGGCGGTGCTGTGAGATGGAGGCCTGCAGTGGGCTTTGTGCGGGATTCCAGGTGCAGAACTCTATCTGAAGACATTGTTTCACAGCCCTTCCTGCTCGACACCCTGAGTATTTGCCTTGCCTTAGGTGACCCAGCTGAAACTCAGAAACGCTTTCTGTGCAGGACAGGGCTCCCTGGAGCTGGATGGAGGACGTGCTGCGTGCCAGCTCGGGTGCCAAGCAGCTGCTTAACGTCACCCTGCTGTCTTGGAGCAGGAGCCCGTGGGGGGGTCAGTGCATACACCACGGCACTGGATGGAATCTCATTATGGACCCTAGACCTCACAGGCAGCTTTTTCAAAAGGAATGTTTGCTCTTTAATGACTGTTTTTATTTGCGTATGCTAAATACAGGTTTGCCCTAGGCATGCTGTATTGCTTATTCAATGCGCCTTTTGCTGGGCACTGACACGCAGTCCTAAGCAGAAACCTCTTACTGGTGAGAACTGTTCTTGCTGGAGGGAGCGATAGCAGAAACTCTGGAATGATGTGTGGCTTGCTTTGTGTAGATGTAGTGTATCAAATACTTGGTAGATTTTGGAGTTTGCCGTGAAAGCATAGCCCATGCTGTTCCAGATCTTTCTCTTGTTCGAATTACAACCTGACTTTTACGGTTTCTTGCAGGCCAGCCCTCCAGATCTCTATATTGAAAGATTTAACGTAGCTCTTGGACAGTATATGGGAGCATTGCAGAGCATTGTGCCTCTTTTCATATATATGGTAAGTTTTAGAAAATTCTTTTCAAATAACATATGTCCGTACGCAAGATGCTGTCTGAAAGTAAAAAGGGTAAAATGCAGCTATAATGGTTTTTCTTATAGAATTTATGATTCCTGCCTGCTTTTGCCACCTATATAACCTATAGTTCTGATCAAGTTGTGTGGGGAGAAGAAGGGGAGGCGATGCTGTTAAACGCAGAGCTTCGCAACTGGTTTTCTGCCCTGATACTTCTTTCTTGGGAATGATTTTTATTTTGATTGGAAAAAAGCCTTACCAAGTAGGCTATTATTTTTATCTGGTTGAGATAGTTTATTGGCTTATTATACGTTGGCTTGGTAGTTTGGGCAGATTCCAAAGATGATTTTCTTGCTTTAAATTGCACAGATTCAGACTAGACAGCCAAGGACTTCTGCCTGAAAGAAATGTAAATTTTGTAAATGTCTGTGTCAGTTGATAAAGCAATTCAGAGTGTTGATGGGATGAAGGTGAACTTATTTTCATAGCTATGTCAGGCATACTTGCAGAGGTTCGGAACCCATTGACTATAACTGTTTGTCTTGCAGAGTATGTACTTTCAGAAGTCTTCTGTACCTCTGAAGAAGTCTGTCATCTGCTTGACTTCTGTCAAAATGCCAATTTTTATTGCTTTTTTATGGTAATGAATAACTCAAGCTTGGAATTTGCCCTTCTGCCCTTCTCCCAGAAATGGCCCTTACATTGGCATTGCTTAGAAATAAATAAATAAATAAGAAAGGAAATATTGTCTTTTAGGAAAGAAGCACCTTAAAAAAATATTTAGGTTAAATAGCCTAACCTCAAACTCTTCAAAAAGTTACTCTTATTGGTAGCATCCTGAAGTTTGAGAAGCAATATCTTTTAGAATGGTTTGTGTTTTTGTGGCTGTACTTGAAATGAAGTTTGCTAGTCTTTCAGCACAGCGTCATACAAATTTGTTGCTTTACAACAGGAAGTTGTCTTTCTTGAGCTGGGTTTCTTCTAATCTAGCCTTTATCTAATTTATACAAAATGAAATCCAGTTGCTACTGCTTCACTTGTAAGCAAGGCGATGTGTTCATGGTGATGATTTTTATTTTTCTCCCAGTTCCTATCATGAAATAACAAGGGAGAAACTTTCACCCCCTTGCATTTGGCATTTTTAAATGCTAGCCATTTTTCTGCTTGTGTGTGCTTGACTTGTTGCAGGCAGGTGTTTAAGCGATCTCAGAATTTAATATCCGTTTACAAATGGAGATAAGCTGTTCTGTGGGTACTTTTATTGAATGCTCTCAGCTCTGTCACAGAGGTTCTTCCACGGAGGTCAACAAATCTTTAACAATTAAGACTGCAGAACCTGTAACATCAAAAAAAAATGTTCATGATAGACACAAACGGGGCTATTTTTATCATTATAAGCCTTGCCTATATGGCTAGACAAGGTATAATTCCTGAATAGATTTCCATATCCTTCTTTGTACGCAACTGTGGTGTCCTCTAATGAG
Source organism: Anser anser (assembly GCF_964211835.1). NCBI lineage: Eukaryota > Metazoa > Chordata > Aves > Anseriformes > Anatidae > Anser > Anser anser. The sequence goes on along the minus strand of NC_139727.1, from coordinate 35,251,116 downwards.
GACTGTCTGATATTCCCTCGTTGTTTAATTTTTAGAGTTTGAGTCTAACTGATACGTGAACGTAGAATGGTTAGTGAGTAATAAACAGATCTGTACAATGAAGAGTTGGGTAGTAATTTTTTTTGTTTGCTAGTTTTCTGTGAGATCCAAAAGAAGTGCAAGTACTCTGTTTTTGTTATTTTAAATTGAATGTCTTTAACACAGTAAAACTCTATTCCTGCACACACTTTGTCATTCAGGTGACTTAATTCAACAGGCCTGAGAGTTAGTGACTGCACGTGATGTGGAAGATATCTTTAGAAAAGAAAGGACAAAAAATGTTTTCCTTTCTTAGTTTTTCTGTATGTGTTTGGAAGTACTTGTATATACAGCCGCTTGCAGCCTTACATTGTTGTATCTAATTGAATTTTCTCTCAAGCAGCAGCAGTTTCCTTTATTTAGACAAGAAAATACAGTAACAAAATGATTACAAGAGGTGAAAGCCTGATTATTCTATAATATAAATTACAGCTTTGCAGTTACCCTCATAGGTTCTTTCAAAGCATTTTTAGATGAAGTGGACTAAGTTGTTGGACTCTGCCTTTTTATCAGGAATTGCGAGGTTTTCCTTTTTTGGCAGTGATGTAGCTGTTTTAGTTGGGAGTTTCCAAGGTTGTGGAGTTCATAGAATGGAATCACAGAGCCACGGAGTGGCTGGGGTTGGAAGGGACCTTAAAGAGCATCTAGTTCCAACCCCCTGCCATGGGCAGGGATGCCTTTATCAGCTGCACTGATAAAGCTTGTTCTGAGAGGATGCTTATATTACTGCTTAGGAGAACTTCAAATATGCATGTACATATTTAAAAATCTAGGAAACCAAAGAAAACTGAGAGGTTTTTAGTACAACTGGGACATGTCTTTGTCTCTCAGTGGCTGCAAGAGGCATTGCAATTTGCTTTAGGCTCAATCCTGTGTGTTTGAAACAAACAGCAGCAATTCTCTTCTCTCCACTGATACTTACCAAGCCATATTGCTGTTTGAATGCTGGAAATACAGGGAATGGGGTTTCTTAACCAGCTTGTATGTGGTGACCAAGCTCTGGAGTGATGGTTGAGGGGGCTGACTTGCTGGGAAACTTCTTTTTCCTTCTTTTGCTAGGAATGGTTTTCGTATGGTGATGGATTTTTCCATCTGCTGCTGCTACATGGGGCGTTTTAAGGAAGGCTGGAGATCCAAAATACTTTTTCCCTCCAAGATTTAGTGGGTTTAAGCCTTTTCAAAAGTTCTTGGATAGAGCCACAGAAAGAGCAAACAAAACTGGAAGTGTGCACATAATGCTTTATTCCAAATAACAATTCCTAGTAAATAACTGTTGTATTCTGTATTCTTTATAAATCTAAACAACGTTATTCTATATGCTTAGACTGTAAATATGACAGTATTACTGCACACATGAAAGAATAAAAATCATTTCTACTTCAAGAAAAATTAAAGCCAGCATTTAGAAGGTAATAGGTTCTTAATCATTAATTAAATGTAGAGAAGTAGTTGAAAATCAGTTATTTTGTGGTCTGAAATGAGCCCAATACTTGTGAGCCCTGTAGTTTTTGGATAGTTGAGATCACAACTTTTTTCATTACCTCTGAAATGTTACTGTTCTTAGTGGGAGGCACTGTGCTTTGCTGGTTAGCTAGCGGGCATTGTGTGTGTGTATATGGGTGAGGTAATGAGCATTCTTTTAGGTTATTTGGCTCTGAAGTGTTTTTTGCTCTCCCTTTAACAGTATTAGCAGCTTCACATTATAAAATGTTTGCCAGATCGCTTTATGGCGTTTTCTAGAAGAAATGTTTGTCATATCCGAGTTTCTCAGGTATTGATATAGGTACTTTTTACCCGTCTGCTAAATCCCTAGGTGACATTGGCACTCTTTTCAAGAAATACTGATATAACCTAGCTAGTGACATCTTATATGAAAAATGTTCCTGTCTTTCTGCTAGCAAAAATGGGGAAGATGACAGCACTTCTGCTGTTTCCTTTCAGCACTCTGGATTAGAAACGAAGTACCTATTTTAGATTATTTTTCATCATTCATTTAAATCCATGCAAGTGAAATATTTTACAGTTGCTCTATCCATAACTACTGTGTCATGACTCTTCTACTTAAAACTACTCTTTTTTTTTTGTTGTTGATATTTTCTGGTTATGGAACTTATGATATGAGCTTTTCAAGTCTTGAACAAAAGAAAGCATCACTGTTTGCACGTCATTGACAGGTGTGTCTAATGTAAGAAGGTTTGGAGGACAGGAAGAGAAGGAGAGAAGTTATTTCCTTAGCTAGGTGCATCTCGTCTGTCAGCTCACCTCGTAAGATGAATTAGTTTGGTCCTGTCCCGTTCTGGTTGAGATCGGTAGCTGGTGGCTGCCCGGTGGCACAAAGTCAGGAAGCTGGAGGTAGAAGTGCTTTATAGGGAGGCAGGTCTGGTGAAGGACCGAAGTACAGTGTGTAGCTTAACACTTCCTAGAAAACGTAGAGGAGAACTTCTTCTGTTACTGTGAATTTGGATTGCAGTAACAATTAACCGTTGACCAAAAGAAAAAATTACAGATGAGGTTAGTCTGTTAGGACTGCCTTTCTTCTAACTGGTTCAGTTTTCATGAAAGGTTAGAAAAACAAACAACCAAACCCAAACAAACAAGCCACTAACCACCCAAACAAAAAACCCACAAAATAAATAAAAACAAGCCCAAACCAATCCAAAACCAAAAAACGATGCTGAATGCTTGCCTTGAAAATGTGAGTGGTTCCTGCATGCAAAGTTCATTATGCTATGTTTATAGTTTTGTTAATGCCTACCAGTATGGATTTTACAGAAAATGTAATGATTGCTCTGACGGTTAAGGTGTTCTCTCCCAATAAATCTATTATGTGTTCCAGTACAGAATTTCTGAGGAAGTTGGTTTTCTGTTAACATCTATATGCACCTCTTTATAATGAAAGTTGTCCAGATGAATTCAGTTGGTCTATTTTCATGTCAGTACTGAAATGATAGGAGATCTACCTTGAAACAACTACTTTTTTTTAGTTATTTAAAATTCACTTATAAATAAAATACAGGCAACAAATCTTTCTATTAATTGCAGGCTTGGAGTTGAGGAGTAGCACCGAGTAGTACATTAGATTTAAAGTCCCTCAAGGAACTCATGAATAGAATTTCCTCTGAGGGCTAAGGAGATGAATTTATTAATGATGAGTGGGCCAAGAAAATTGAATCCCCAAATTTTTAATGTAGGTTAGTTTTGTATGGGCTTGTATATATCGCTTATTTCTGCAGTTCACTCATTCTATGTGTGTGTCCTCTGGGATTATAAATGAGCAACAGAAGTGGATAGCTGTACTGATGATTTATTACTGTAACGTACCTATTTTAATGGCTTAATCACTTTTAGACATTGGTAAAAAAAAAAAAGTTTTTTTTTGTTATAAACATGATATCTAGCCCTATTTTGGTATTACAGCTTCTATAGTGTTCTAAAATTATGTGTTTTTCTACAGATTCCTCTTACTTAATACGGAGGAATATCAGTAGATATATATAAAAAAAAAAAGCACATCTGTAGGTAATTATTAATGTCAGTAGTACTGCATGCATGGTTAATTTTAAATTCATGGCTTTTGTTGTACAGGACTGTTCTATGCAATATAAACGCAGGCACCAAGGAAGCACTTTGCAGGTCAAATGTTCAATGGTTTTTAAATTTTGAGCTATTTTATTCAGGGGGGAAGTTTAACTTTATTTTGTATTATGAGAAACAATCTTGAAAACTTCTGTCTTATTTTCCAGAATAAATTTTACATAGAAACCAAGCTTAACAGAGACTTAAAAGATGACCTTATAAAGCTGTTTACGGAACATGTTGCAGAAAAGCACATTTACAACCTAATGCGTAAGTAAGCTTATTGAATTTTTCTTATAATGGGAGTCTGGAAAACTGCAGTGGTTTCACATATTGCAGAAATCTACAGCAAACAGAGAGAGAATGGCAAACGGTTAGAGGGCTTAAATACAAATTCCTTTTGAAGTCATAGGAAGGAAGGCTGTTTTTTTCTGTTTTGTTTTTCATTATGAGTTGAAAATTAAGTGTATTAAAATTAAGCCTTCATTACCAAATTAGTAACTTCTGATATACCACGTGAACAAATATGGCACATACCAACTGTTTTATTCTTAAAATATTTTGTGTGAAGTCAGGGTTGCTTGAGTATTTGAGGGAGACCAGTATGTTTTCCATATGTCCTGAGGTTATGACATAAGCAGAAAGACAATAAAATGCTAGTTATGCTGTCACTTCTTAATTTCATTATCAAAATAATGAGAGAGATCATTAAGAACGTGCTTGGCCCAAGAACTGTTCTGTCATTGGGGTTATTGCCATGGTGTGCTCCGAGGTAGTTGGTGAACTGCATAATGCTGAGAGCAGCTTCTCAGCTGAGACAGTGTGTTAATGCGAGTAGAAAATACCAAACGATGGGTGCTAAGAGTCAAGTTTTATTTTATCTTTCACTTTATTTGACCAGTAATGTCCTTCTTTGAGTGAAGGACTTGGGGAAAAAATCTTTGCTGTATTTTTTAGGGCCCGTGTGACCTGCTATCCTGGGAGAGGGGTGGGTGAGCAAGGTTGGGGAACCTGGCACACTAGAATGAAGAATGAGCAGTTTAATGCCGTCTTGTTCTTGCCATCTGGAAAAGTCTCCTACAGAAAGCTTTTAGGCATCATCAGATCACCTAGGAAATGGCAGGTCGATGAGGAACGCCCACCTATCACCTGATGTTTTATTTAGGGCCGAAGATGTTTAACAGTATCGTGAAACCTGGTGAGATGATTCCTCCAGCGGAACCATGGAAAATGCAACTGATGCTGCTAGATTTAATTTTAGCACGTATGCGTTCCAGGCAGTGAAAATATTACTGGGATTTTTTGATGAGGAAAGCAAAGGTCACGCTTTTATGTCCTGAAGATTTGACTAAGTAATGTCAGATGTGTGTTGCTATGCAGTTAGTTTCCTGGGAATTGTAATACAAGAATCCAATAGAAATTACAGATAATCTGTTGCAACGAAAGGAAAAGACCTATGGTTATGGTGTGGGGGGGGGCGGAATCTGATACACTTTTCCCATCTGTGTGATAGTTACAGAAGTAAAATTAAAGGAGAAATTGAAAAATGAAAATAAACTCTCACCTGCTGCGTTGCTGTGTATGCAGAGTATTATTTAATAAGCACTGTGCTTGAATTTCATTTTAGTCTTTCAACTTATTAAAGCTAAGTTATTTAGTTATTGGTTTTACTTTTAGGACTTGTATAAACTCTTAATTGTAATCTGACTTGGTTAAATATTGAATAATAGGCTCTTTAAATTGAGTTAAAGTATGCCGAAATACCATTCCAAACTTGTTAGCAGACTTCTACGAAATAATTGAAGATACACAGCACATAATACAGTACTTTTGAGTTGATGACAAATTCTGGCTGCATTATTTTCTCAGCTGTTCTAGCATGAAATTCCTACCAGAAAAGAGATGATTACCTTCATTTCCAGAAGTGAGAGAGCTCTGAAAAAAGATATATATCAGGGTTTTGTGACTTTACTTTCAGATGTAATTTTCAATATGTGTGATACAATCTTTTGCAATTGGATGTAGATTTGCGTCAACAAAAAAGTGCTAGTGTATTCTGAAGAAAAAAATTAAGGTTTTGAATGGGTATGTTTAGGAAATTAAAATCCAGGAGTTTGAGGTCTATGTCCAAAAATCAAATTCTGGGGGTGTTTCTTAGGGATGATGTGGCTGCCACTTCAGCATGAAGAAGCGTGCCTTCCCTCTGTTTTTTTCTAAGAAAAAGTTTTATCAGTTTGTGATCTAGGCTTAGAGGAAGAGAATATCTGCTCTTGCTCTTGAAACCGTTGCTGGGTTTTTCATAGGTGGGGGTTTTTGTTTGTAACATCTTGTCATTCGGTCAGCCTGGAAGCTGGCGTTTCCATGTGAAGTTGTTCAGGAAGGACTGTAAGTAAATTTCAGCTTCATTTTATATCAGTAAAACTTCTCTCCTGACACTTTTTTAAAATTTGAAGTAGAGGGGAAAGTCTTCTTAGATCTGTTCTTAATGCTTGATGCTGCTCAGGCGCTTGGTAGGTCCTAGTCCTTGTGCTGTGTGGCTGGAGGAAATACTAAGAAAAAAAATAGAGCACTTCTGAGCAGCTAAAGTAAATATATGAACAATTACATAATATGCAGATCCATGAACACAGTTGTGTTTTTATGAAATAATTTTGCACTTGCACATGTTTATCAGGTCAGTGCTCTTCAAATTAAAGTGGATACATAGGAACTAAATGAAAATAACCTGATGATTTTCCTTATGAAGTCTGTAGCTGGCTCTTGCTGCTAAGACTGCTGTATGAAATGGCTTGGGAGACGCTCTCGTGCAGAACCACTCAAGTGAATGTAACAAGCAAAGATACAGCATCTTATTTACAAGAACGTTTAAAATGTTTAAAAATAAAAAAGCAGATAATGCCTACTTGTCAGTGAGGAAGGAGTGGAGGAGAATGTTGTCTGTGTTCCTTCTAGATCCCTGCATTAGATTGCTGTAAGCAGTAAAATTCCAGAACTGAGTGTGTTCCTGTCCTTATGCCGTTGACTGTGTCCTTATGTCACTGACTACATAAGTGGGTTTCCTGAACTGAAATCTTAGTGCCCTGGAAACAACCTGCCTGGTTGTTCTTGTGTCTGGAATTATTGCAAACTTTAAATGTGCTGAAAATAGGTAACAGCTCCTGAAACTCTCTATTTCTAGTACTTGCAACAGGTAAAATTCAGTGACAGAGCGTGGTTGTAAGTAGCTGCTGTTCTTCTCTTTTTGGAGATCTCAAGGTGGGTGCCCAAAACAGGCTTGTTCCTTAACAGATGAAAGAAGCTATCTGTTAACAGTGCGCTGTAGTTTCTGCTTGGTGGATAGATGAGTTGGTTCCCACTTGTAAGAGTTTGAATTGCCCCTGTTCCGTTTCCAGAAACTAAAGAGGCGTGCACACACACACTTATGTCACTGAGATTCAGCTAAAATGAAGGGAAAACTGCTGCTCCATTTTCTTATTTTTTTTTAATTTGTTGTTTTTGGAGGTATGGTTCAAGAGAAGGGCCATTTATGTTGCAAAAAAAAAAAAAAAAATCCTTTTAAAAAGATGGTAGGATAGATATTTCTATTGTTGCTTTCTGAGAGGTACCAGAAGAGTTCACCTGAAAGTTGAAAAAGGCTCCTAACAGCTTTCTGATGATGAAGTTGTGCAGTTGTCCTGTTTGGTTGCAACAGGTACAAATTCGGTACAAAATGACAGACGATGAATGAGGCTGTAACTGTTGGGCATTGATGAACGTAGCAGGGAAGGCGTTTGCCTGGCAGAGACTTGCGTGTTTATGCTGTGGGTACGCAGGGAGGGTGTGCCAGCACATGTACACCTAGGTTGCTAACAGATGTGTATTGTTGACCTCCAGAAACCTGTTACCATCAGTGAAGCAAGGGACCCTTATCTCTTTGGCTGCTTACTGCCGTGGCATAACGCCTTGCACCATTACATTCCATATCTAGCGTTGTTTGTGAATAGCCCGGGAGAGCAGCAGTGCAGAAGGCTGAGAGAAGGACCGTGACTGATGCCAGGTTTGTAGCCTGTACAGCTACAAGAGATAACACAGGGCTTAGGTTGGTGTGTTGTTTTTTTTTTTTATTTATTTATTCCCTGTGCTTCACCCTTTGGCAACTAGACAAGAACAAGATGGATTAGTTGACTTTTCCCCTCCTTTAGCTGGCATTTCTTTTTTTTTTCCCTCCATTTTGATATCGATCTCAAATGGCCTGCATGAAAGAAACAGCCTTTCATCACCCTGACCCACAAACAGGACAGAAAATCCCCTGAAAATAGGGGGAACACTGTATTTTTCTCGTTCTTACAGAAACCATTGCTCACAGCCTTTTTATATCAGTATTTTTACACTAGGAAGAACTGAAAGTTTCTTTGCACAATTTAGACAATATCAATATTAATTAACAGGTGGCATGGTATAAAAGGATAAGATCTAGAGTGTGAAACACCAATATCTTGGTGTTGAGGACTCATTGTTCATGTTGATGTGCATTCTGGAGAGTGTTATCTCAGGCTTGCTAATACCTGTTCCTGTGGACAGAATGCCATTTGGCAGTTTGAACACATCTGGTTAATCTTACATAAAAAAGAATTAAATTACTGTGCTCCAAGGCAGCTCTGTCATACGAACCGAGGAGCAGTAAGTGGGGACAGTGAGTGAGTTTGCTTCAGAAGTACGTTTCTAACCTGCACTAAAGCACTAACGTGGAGTGTGCCCTCAAGCATTTGGATTCACTATTATTTTCCTCACAGAGACACGGAGTGACTACTGTGATGGCAGAAGCAGTATGGTATATTAAAAAAAAAAAATAAACCACAGAAACCCCACTTCATTGCTGAGGCTCTTTCCTTCTGTAATATGCCAGATGTTGCTCTGCCCCTAGACGCTGCTTTACTTTTTTCTGTGTGGAGAAATCAATACAAGAAGAGGATCTGCACAACCTTAGTCTGCCACCTTCATAAAACTATATTTCTTGCTTTTTAAGTTTGATAGGGAAAAATAAAATGATAGTTTTTTTGAAACAGAAAAAAAAAAAGGAGAAATACTTGCCTGTGGAGTGACTTGCTGAAGAGTCAGCCTGGGTGTCTCAATAGATGAAATGAGATGAGAAAATTCCTTCCCAAGGGCCTTAAAAATGAAGGAAGGTATTGGAGCACTAGCAGAAAATATTGATCCATTCCAGTGTATTTGTACTAGACTCCAATGGGTGGTGTCTGTTAGAATTCCTCTACAACAAAAAGCTAATTCACTTTTTTTCCCCAGCTATAAGGCTGTTGATCCATCAGCTTTTGACAGTAGATTCTATGAGATTTGGGGTTTTTCTGTAACACAAAACCAAAGGTCCTTCTTGAGGGGTGGTGAAGGGATGCATTTATTGTTGCATTATTTGCTGGAAGCCACTTTAATTTTTTATGCATCTACAGGATTGTGATTTGGTTCACAATGTTTAATTCCTAGTTTATTCTATGTATGCAAACAGTGTAATCCCATCGCTTCCATTCCAAATTTCCATTCTAAAACCTTAAAACAGTATGTGTATACAAATACATTTCCAGAGACAATTTATTTTGGAATTCTTCTTGAAAAGCTCCCATACTCTTCCTTCCAAATACTGGTAGACAGACGGTTGACAGTGAAAATTAGCTGCAGGTATGTTCTATTTCTGTCCCAGTGTGCTGTGGCTCTGCTGTTGTGGGATAATCAGCCATTCCTCCATGAAAACGTTGAATTGACAGGTTAATGTCAGCCTGTTCTTTGACCTCAGAGGGTACCTCTGCATTCTCTGGGGCAATATAGATAAAGTTATTTAGCTACTAATCTTTTCTATACCCGCTGTGCTCTGCAGACCCGATGGAGTAAATGAGAACAACACTCTCACCAGTTTAAGGGTGGTAAGAGCTGTGCTGAAATGGTATTGGGATTTGACAGGGCTAGGTAATTGTAGTGTAACCACACTGACAACAGTACTGCTACCAAGCATTATAAAACACCCTCAGATTCTTTAAGTAATGCTTAATCTAAATACAAATTCTGTCACTGAACTAAACTTGCACTTGAAATACCAAGTTATTTTAGAAAGTTGCAGATGCATTTCTTATTTTTCTTGTTTCGTGATGATTAAGTTGCAGCGCCACAAAGCAAGGAAATTTTTTAATCAAAAATTTTATTCTCAAGAAATGGCTGTCATGTTTAACCTGGCTCCTCGGTAAAGGAATAGGAATAATGTTTGCATTTCAATAAGTCTGCATAAAATTGTCAACATGGAAAATATCACCTCTCCACTTACAGAAAACCAAAGGTCTACATTTCTCCATTTATAGCTTTGTTTTTCATATTTATTCTTGTTACAGCGCTGAATATTTTCCATGCGATTAAGACTCGAAAGTTTTAGTTTGTAGCATTTTTATTAGATATTTAATAAAGCTTTTGGGCTATATAATGAATATTTTAAAAGTAATCTGTGGCTTCATTAAAATGCCTAGTGGCAAATTCTTAGTTATAAATCTAATTTTTTATGTTTTTCTCTCTCCTACATTTTAATGTATTTCAGACTTTTGAAGCATTTAAGTTGATAAGAACTTATTTTAGTTCCTTTTAAAAGAGAATACAAATGCAGCATCAGGAGGGATTTGATGTAACTGCAAATGTGAGCGTTAAGCCAGACGGAAGGTCACTTTCATGCAGAAGGCTTTTAAAATTCTAGATCAGTGGTTAACGTGTACAATAATACTGATGATATGATAATGCCCTTAATTAGATCATAAGGGCTAACTTTTGCTTAGCCCTGAAGAGGTCAGGCAGTTGGACTCGATGGTCTTTGTAGGTCCCTACCAACTGAACTATGCTATTAAATTGTGCGGGGGTTAAAGCAATGAAAAGGTAATACGTGATCAAGCTTCATTAGTTAATTCAGTAGGAAACCAGGCAGCAGGTGTACGAAACAAAACACAAGCCAGCCGACAACAAACCAAACACAAGCCAACCACCCACATCCACACGCTGGGGACTCCAGTCACAGCACTTCCCTTCCTGTTTCATTGCATTTGGCATGGTGAAGCCAAATGCTTTGCATGGACGACGGGGTTTGGGATTAAAGACGGGGATTCAGAAGCCAAGGTGAATGACATCATCGAGGTGAAGTAGAAGGGTACATGTGGTCAGATGGACTCGATATGATTTGGCTGACAGAAAGGTAATTTGTTATGCTATTGATTTGACTTTGTGTGTTCTGATGATATTCCGAAGGGCAAAAATGCCAGGTAAGCCTTGTTTAAACTGAGCGCTGGCAATAGCTCCCTTGCTAGTGCCTCTCTGTATTTCTCACGTACGTTTGTGTAAGGGCTCAAGTTCTGTGGGAATATCAGAGCTGTTATTCTGCAAAATAACGTAAGTGTTATATACCTATTAGAATGACTAGAGGTACTAGAGCACAGTTTGTACGATAGGGTAAAAACCTCCTTAATGAATTTGTTTTCTTTCACAGCTTTGTTAAGCAATCAGTTCTGCTTCTGAAGACTTTATAATTTTAAGAGCATGGTTAAATAATTACAATTTGGAACACATCTGCCTAAGCCACACTTAAGTATGATTTATTCGAATATCTTGTTTTGAAGTTCTGTTAGATTATTGCAAAGGGAGGAAAGATCTTGTGAGCTAACACACAGCTAACGCTCTCCCAGGAAAAATTATGTTTGCCAAATGAAATAGCTGTTTTGAAAGGAATGTGGAAAGAGACTTTTTTTTTTAAACAGTTAACTTTTAGGTTTTTTTTTTTGCAAGTAAACCTTGAGTTATGAACAAGTGAGTTTGAACTTGTAGTGTATCATCTGCTACTCCTGTAATTATTGGGGTCCTTGGTCTTGCCCCAGGTACCCTACCATAATTATGAAGTAGCTTAAACCTTCATTAAGGGACAGGCTACATCAGCATTACTGTGGAGTGGGGGAGTAACTCAGTCATTGCAGGGTACGTGAAGTGCTGCAGGCTCACACCTTGCTTACTCCCATGCAGTTCCTCCACTGTTCCTCAGAAAAAATCCTGAGGCCATTAAGGCTATTGTCTTCCATCAGCCTAACGGTGTTTCAAAGCATCTTGTACTTTCCTGCACTCAAAGCATTTCATCATGGGAACCCACACTTCTCTTCTTTGATTCTGCCATGAGTAATTTTCATGACTATTTGCAGGGTAATTAACTTCTTTACATATTGGTTACTTAGTCTGTAAAATGCGATCTTAGTTCATAAACACTGCGGAGGTGGTCAGATTGTATCACGGTGTCATTACCGCTGTCATTCATCTGAGGTTTGGTGTGATTCTGCCTCACCCTGCTCTGTCTTTGGGTGCCGCAGGTGGAGCTCCTGGCAGGAGTTTGAAGGAGTCTGCAGCTTCGGTTTTGGGGAGTCTCATTAATTGCTAAATAAAAAAAAAAAAAGCAGGAGTCAAAGCTTTTGTATCTGACGGTCTTTTGTAAGCGTAAGGCTGTAAAATGACGTTGCTAACTTCAGTGTGACTGGCACAGCTTCTTAAGAAATAATACAAGATTAAAAGTTTGGGTAGGAATTGGTTAGGTTTCGTTGCAAAGCTGAAGACAAATATCTGTGCAAAGAAGTTTCACTTCATCCGTGCATTTACCCTTTACTCTGTCAACCTGCATTTTTCAGATCTATCCAGAAAGATTTGGTTTCTTACTCCTTCTTACAGAAATCACTCTGAAAATACCCGTCCTAGCAGTACTGTTACTCATCCTTCAGGTGTTGGTATCAAGCTTTTGGAAAAGGTGTTGGCTGGGCTACAGCCTTCCCCCCCTGTTTGAGAGGATTCAATGAGATGGAGCCAGGCTGTTTTCAGTGCTGCCCAGTGCCGGGACAAGAGGCTGTGGGCACCAGCTGGAGCCCAGGAGGTTCTGTCTGGACATCAGGAAGCCCGCCCGTGCTGTGCGGGTGGCTGAGCCCTGGCACAGGTTGTCAGAGAGTCCATGGGGTCACCTTGGAGATCTCCTAAAGCTGCCTGGACGTGGCCCTGCTGGGGCAGGGGGGGACCAGAGGGACCCGGAGGTCCCTGCCCACCTCAGTCAGCCTGCGACTCTGTGGCAGTTTGTGTTGTACGGTGTAATGAGTAGCATATTCTTTTAGCTTTCCTTTTTCTATTGAGAAACATTAAATATATGCCAGTACTTTGTACTTTTGCTGAGTACGATGCTATCATGATGTACTTATGACCGTAAATCAGGAAGGAGGGAGCAATTTAAACCTGATTTGTGGCATGTGGTGTAAGCAGTTGCCAGAAACGAAGACGAGAAATCTTGATTTTTCAAAGCTGCAATAAAGCGGTGAAGATATTTCTGTAGGATTGATCTCCAGGTAAATCCATCCACTGATTTTTTGGTTTTTTTGTTCATGAAATCCCTTCATAATGCTGGGTGACATGGTCAGCAATCTAGAATAGAAACAAGTGGCTGCTCATTACTCTTTACTTGCTTTGTTTTGCAAATATGTCTGTTCACACATTATCTGATAGGATTGCAATTGAAATTAGTTTTGTGGGTGAATATTAGCTTAAAATAAATTGGCAAACACTATTGCATGTTTATAATGGTGAGCTATTTGTACAGTGCAGACTGTCCTCTTAAACTATTACACAATTAAATCTGTTGGTCAGCGACTTGAACATGTAAAAGGACCACATGTGAGAGTGTACGTACAGGTGGCTGCAGGGGCTTTCCCCTTCTGGAAGGGAGGAAGAACAGGTGGAGCATCCTGCAGCCCTAGTGTGTCCCCAGGACTACAGGCTGAGAGGAAAGAGGGGGGCAGTCAGTCTGGCGTGATCGTCATCTCCTGTCTTTGATATGCCATATTTTTTTTTCTCTGCCTACTTTTTCCAGTATTATTAAAAAAAAAAAAATATATATATATATATATATAAAAGAAAGATGATAGTACATGTAAAAGTGTGGTCATGGTATAGGCGCCATAGCTATGGTTTCATCCATACGTGGAATATGTATGGTCTACAATTTTCCTTTTGCTCTGGGGTATCGAAGCAGTCAGGTGCCCTCTAGTTGGTTATGTGGTTGTAAAACTTCCTTTAATGCTTGGGTTTGTGCCCAGAGCAATTCTGAATAGCTTTTTTCTCTCCCACAGTATGTCTTGTACATAAACAATTACAGCTTCTGAAGTCTTTTTCAATTGCCTTTGCTAGTTAGAACTTGGATGCTACTGGAAAGCACAGTTCTCAGTTGAACAGAAATAGAAGCAAGAGGCTATGTTCATTTAATTGTTTCTTAACCTCTTTTAAAAAATTCAAGTGTTGTTTAACTGACTTTGTGGTCCAGAGTCAGTATTAATTCTGAGGCTTATTTTAAGCAAGTTGTAGTTTTAGAACATAATTTGCAATCTGTACATGAAGAACAAATGTACAGTTCCCTGGATACTTTACGGATCTACTGGTGAAGCTTGTAGTGAAGTTAATCAAATATGTGTGTTTGTATATATGCATTGTATGGATTGTGCATGAGTGTCTACTTGTCTTCCTTACAAAGCATTAGCACATTTTTAATGTAACTTTCTTGGCTGCCAGAAGGCTGCTTGGAGAATCTTTGGGAAATAGGCTGTAAATACATCATTATAAAACAAATCACAGACCCTCACCCATCAAGGCTTCAGCTGAAAGGAGCAAGCACTTCTAGTTCTGTGTAAAATAAATTAATCTGTAATGGTTAAATATAACAACTTTGATTACTTGGGATGAGAGCTTAGAAAAAATACTTCCTTTGGTAATCTCTTTCATGAGCCACTTGCACAGTTTCAGAAGGAGAAAAACAGTATCGAAGATTTTTCTTTTTGTGCTAAGTACCGTAGTGGCAGGTACAGAAAATAGAACTGGAGAAGCTCTGAAGTGTGAAAACCAGAGTCTCTAGTGTGTAAGCACAAGAGATGCCCTTTAGGAAGATTTGTAACTGTCTTTTCTTCTTTGCATACCGGGTACAGAAGGGTTTATATACTGCTCAGATGCTTCAGAGAGGCATAAAAATTGGGAGGCAGCAGTTGGTTCAAACCATATTGGTTTTTATTTTTGTGTGTGTTTTTATAATTCAGATGTAAGTACGTACCTTAAACAAATACAATGCAGTATAAATGTTTGAATAGCATCATGTAAACACCAAACGTGCTGCTGACAGTTTTTTCCACTAGAGGAAGATGCAATTAATGCAGTGTTTACTACAGGGGATACCAAGAATGAAACAGAAACGGTCACTTTTAAATAAAAGAACAAACAACTTTGTTATTTAATTTCTGCATATTTTCTATACTGCTTGTACTTCATTCATAGGCTTTCAATCCAGCCTTAGTTTTATAGGCAAGCTGGTACATAATACAATGCGGGGATTTGTGCGAATCTCCAGGTGTTTACCACGCTCTCAGTATAAGAGTGCTTCTAAAAATAAATTTGTTTACTTCTGTTCTGTATCTGAATACTTAAAGCCATTGCTTGCTTGGTTTTTCCTCACAGCTCCTGCTATCTCTCTGAAAAGGTGAAAATGTGAAGTAACTTATTCTTTCATTCTTTACTTTATATGAACAGAGTACTTCTGTATGAAGGTGATTGTTTTATTACCCTTGAGAATTAAGTTGTCAATCAGATACCTGGCTCTTTCCTTTGAGGACATCTGATAACAACAACAAAAAGCACAATTACTGTATTTCTTTTATATAAAAATGAGTATGAAAATATATGAAAATATGAGACCCTAGTATTTATTAGAAAGATGGCTAATTATACTTCCCTTAATTTTATTTCAGCTTTACTTTTGGAAGCTCAGTCAACACCGTTTCAAATAACTCCGTCAACCATGGCAAACATTGTAAAAGGCCTGTATACACTAAGACCAGGTAAAACAGAAAAATCTTTGTCTGTCAGTACTGTGGTTCATACATGTTTCACTAAATATGAATGCAGCTGCTAATTATCTAATGTATATTTAACATGCAAAGGTGTTGTATTCTGTCCATTGTGGTGCTTAGTTGGGCTGTGTAAAGGGGGCCCAATTCTTGCTGCCCATCTCTGTGACCTGCACCAGGTGGCCTGATAACCAACCATGTGGGTACTGAAATCACGTGTGGTGGGCAGCGTTGGGGAAACAACAACAAAAATTCTCTGTTCTGAAGATAATGGGAAGACCTATTTCTTGTGCTCTGTAGAGATAAGGCGGGCTTCAAAATGGGTCAATTATGGCAGAAGTTTAGAAGCTGATGTATTGAAATGGTGGGAGTTGTTGTGAGCTGCTCCTTCAAAAGGCCGGATCTCTGATGTAAGATGAATGACAGTTTCTTCTGTGAAGCCATTATTTCACTGGTATTATTTCATGCAGGAGCTTAATTTAACTCCTGGACATCCATCATGGATGTCTTGTGCAACAATTCTATTGACAGCAAAGACGTGTTGCAGATTTTAATCAATTTTGTACAGAAATCCTTCATTCTGTAATACTTGGAGAACAGAGCAGAGCTCTAGCCTACATTTGTAAAGAGTTTAGCAACGCAGGAAATGTTCAAAATGTCCATAAATAAATGGTACCTGAAGCTTGCTGTGAATTTGATTTCCATGCTGAAATGGCAGTTCAGCTTGT
The DNA here is from genome assembly GCF_964211835.1 of Anser anser. Classification (NCBI taxonomy): domain Eukaryota; kingdom Metazoa; phylum Chordata; class Aves; order Anseriformes; family Anatidae; genus Anser; species Anser anser. The sequence continues at coordinate 35,234,816 of NC_139727.1, read as the reverse complement.
AAAAGTAAGATGTATTGTTCTAACAATGTTGAAATGATTTTTCATTCTCTAATGATGTACTGCAGTCTTGCTGTCAATCACTATCTGCCCCTGAGAATTGGAAAGGAAATGGTTTGGTCATCTTCTGAAACTTCAGAATCAAAATGTTTCTCTTTTCTACATCTTTCAAAAACAAAAATCAATCAAAAAAAAACTTAAGCAAATTAGATCTCCTTCCCTTTCTTTCTATTTTTTTTTGTTTTGTTTGTAGTACTGCAGTGTCCCAGCTTCAGTCTATTTTTGTTTTGGAGTCCCCATTTATAGAAATAGAAAAGGGGATGGGAAAGCTTCACAAAAACCTCGTTTTTTTGTAGAGCAATCTTTAGCATTTATGCAACACAGGAATGCGGTGGACCCTCCATTTACAAAATGCATGGATAAATCACTTTTACTAAGCAAGGTTATTTTTCACAACAAAATTAACATCCTACTATTTTTATCATGGTATTTCTTTTATTTTTATACACTGTTCAATGTCAAACAAAGGAAGGGTATATAAGTAATTATGAAAGTATGGTTTCTTTTGAAAGCAGTCCCATGTGGTTGTGTTGTACTGCACTTAATGTTATGGGTGGTGGTCTTATCCATTTCAGATGATCCCTGTCTTGCTTGTTTACTTCACAGGCAGATACTAGTTTGATTTGGTGTCATGAGCCTAATCAGATTTTGAATAGTTGCCTTATGTCTGTAAGGTCTTTGAGTATGAAGGTTGTTCCAACAGCTTGTGAAATCTGCTTTCAACAGCTGGGTAGGAAGACCCAGGTAATTGACTTTATTGCTTAAACAGGTACACGTTTACTCTAATTACCTGCTCCTCAAATTCTTCAGCCTCTGAGAAGGATGATCAAAGGACTGGGGCACCTCTCCTGTGAAGCCAGGATGAGAGTTGGGGTTGTCCAGCCTGGAGAAGAGAAGGTTTTGGGGAGACATTACAGTGGCCTGCCAGTACCTAAAGGCAGCCTACAGGAAAGCTGGGGAGGGTCTCTTTGTCAGGGGGTGCAGTGATAGGGCAAGTGGTGACAGCTTTAAACTGAAGGAGAGTAGATTCAGATTAGATATTAGAAAGAAATTCTTTACTCTGAGGGTGGTGAGGCACTGGAACGGGTTGCCCAGAGAAGCTGTGGCTGCCCCGTCCCTGGCCTGGTTGGATGGGGCCCTGGGCAACGTGATCTAGTGGGTGACATTAGTGCCCACAGCAGGGAGCATTGAACTAGATGATCTTTAAGTTTCCATCCATACCATTCTACGAAGAACAAAAAGGGTAACGGAAATGGAGAAATTCACCCACTCTTAGCATGTCTTCTCTCTCGGCTGAATTCAGTTGCACAAAGCAACACTTCTCAGCGGGCCTACAGAGATGTGCACAATCATCTCTTCAGGAATTGCTCTGTAATTTTTCCTTTTCTTTTTAGGAACACAGCTGTTGAAGGAGTTGTTAAGGATTTTATTTTTATTTTTTACTGTATTGTATAAGATGAAAAGTGCTGTTTCAAGTCTGTATGGTTATTTTGTTATCAAGCACTGCTATCATGATGAGGGAGGTTAGTGCATTTGTTGTTGTTGTTGTTGTTTAAACGACATATACACTAGTAATCATTACTTTGTGAGTTTGCTGATGAAAGACTGTTGAAGCTTGGCATTAACCAAGCAACCATGTGTGGGAATTGGATAAAAACTTACAATGTGCCTTAGCCAGTGTACTTAAAAGTACCCCTTTTTTTAAAGATGCAGTTTAAGATAACTGCTACAAACCTCTGGAAGATTTAGGTTTAGAAATACTTGAAGAGTATGGGTTTTTTCTCAGAACTTCTTACACGGTTGCTATAAACCCTGTTTTCATCCTTTGTTCAGTCGTCTGTGTTTCTTATCTGCCTTGAAGAGGCTTTAAGGTAAACGAATGTAACGAATCTTGCTTCTGTAAGACAATGTTTGTTGTGGTGAGATTAAATCACATTTGCTATCCTGAAGCTGAACTCATACAAGTTAAAATTATATAATGAGTATTAACAAGTGTTCATCTAAGCTTTGGAAGATCAGTGAAAGAATCGCACTGATTGATCTGAAGTGGGGGATGGAGAAGCAGGGTTGTATGGTGTTATTACTGTGCTTCCCAGAAGGTAAGGCTCAGGGAGGAGTGGTGCAAGTTCGGAGAATCTCCTTCCCAGAGTAAAATGCTGCAAGTAATCTATTTTTCAAGGTGAGTTTGCATCTGCAGTGCCTCTCTGAGAGCATCCAAAGATTCAGCAGGCCTGGAGAGACGCAGCAAGAAGTGAATTTCAGTTTGATAGTGAAGTTGATGACACAAAGAAATTCCTTTATCTACATGTAAATATCTGATTGTAACAGTCTGAATATATGTTCTGCTTTAAGACCTGTTTTTTATTAATTCAAAATCGCAAAAGTTATTTAAAACAGAACAAAAGTACTTAATAAATTTGCTACTAATTTTTTTACAAACAGCAAAATTTTTGCAAATGATCTCCTTCCACATGTTTTTTTGTTGTTTTTCCTTCTTACAGAATGGGTACAGATGGCACCAGCTTTATTTTCTAAATTCATCCCAAACATTCTGCCCCCTGCAGTGGAATCTGAGCTTCAAGAATATGCTGCTCAAGACCAGAAACTTCAAAGAGAACTTATGCAGAATGGATTTGCTAGGTAATAATAATTATTAATAATTAATAGTCTTCTGTAACAATTGTGATGGTGAGTGCTGAAATAGTAAGAATGGATACACATAAAAATTTTGAAGAATTACTTTAATAGTTAATAAGGAACCTTCAAAGCTCAGTATCTAAAATATGGCCTAATTCTGCATGTTTTGAGCACTACCAACCCGGCAGATGGAACCAAAAGTCAGAAGATCAGAAATCTTAAAAATATTTTCATGAAACAGCTTACTTAACAGTTCATGCTTCCTTGTGCTTTGATTGCATTTCTAATGTACGGTCATGGTCTCATTCAGCCTTTTACGTTGGTTGTTTATTTTCTGAGCTGACTTTTTGATGATGTTTCCCAATGTTATTAAGTTGATGATTTCTTCTTCTACCTTCAGAGCTATTTATACAGGCCAGGTATTTAGTTTAAATGAGAATTTCTCTTCTGACTGAGCTTTGAATTGGGGGACGAACAAACAGTAAGAGACAGTAGAAAATTTTCCTTACCTATCTTGTTCGGTGTGGGCTGTGCCAGTTACTGTGTGCTCTTATCAGTCTGGCTTGGTGAGAGCAGAGCACAATTACCACAGTTGTGTACTGCTTTGGCAGTAGTCTGACAAACCAAGATCAGGCTGGGGAAGCTATCATGCTCAGTTCCTGGTAGTTTAATTTGTGTGAAAACCACACAACTTTTTTCACTTTACCTGTGAAACACTGAGAACCTTGTCTTGTAGTCTGAACACCTACTTGATGTGGGTATGTTTCCTGTTAGATGTAGTCCTGGATTTCATGCTCTTGTGTAGTTTTCCTCTAAGGTCATCTAAGGCTCTCTCTCTTCAAAGCGTAGTGAATCAGTGAGCTTCAAAACTGCACTACTGACCCAAATAAAAATAGCGTTGTCAGTGCACTCTTTATAAGGTAGAAGAGAGAAAACTGCTTTTGTTTACTGACCTTTTCTTGAGAAAAAAGTTTTTTTGTATGGATGTGCGTGAGATAGGGCACTGAAAACAAAACCATAAGAGCTGTGAAATGCAGAGCATTTGGTCCAGGAAGTACAAGTTTGAGATGGTTTGAAACTGAGCAGATGTATAATGCTGACAAAGGAACACGATGCACAAGAAAATAAAAAAGGGACATTTTAGTTTCATGTATTTTTCAACCTTTTTAATTCTGTAGATGACATAATTCTGTTTACAACTGCATTTCACCAGTTTCACATTTTATAGAGAATTCAGAATGGAATTCCAAGTAATAACAGCACGTATCCACAAAAAAAGATCAGTTTCAAAAACTTCTTTTCCCTAGGTACTTGGAAATAAAGACGGGCTTGTCAGCTTGATTGGAAAGTTCTTTGACTGGTACTGTGGGAAGGGTACAGTGTGAAAAGATAGGAAAGGTGGTAGGAACAGTACTGGACATTGCGAATGCACCCTCCGGGGTGCTGTCCTGTTAAGAGACTTGGAGGGATCCTCAGAAGCAGTTAAGTAACTCCTGTTTTATGCAGGAAAGTAATTGTGTAGCACTGGAACCATTGCAAATCCATAGGAAACTTTCTGCCTTGTGTCATGTACAGTAGGTGGGGACACAGAAGAGATTAAGGCTTGAGGATGGTCATACAGGGAAGAACTAAGTGAAGGTTTCTGTGTCACGTGTTGTTTGCAGAGTCTTAGTTCCTGTCCTTCTGGCTTTCTGCAGTATGTGACCTTCCAGTTATTGGCCACGTGAAGAGTGTTGATGTGGCTTGTAGGTTTAGAAAACTGGCCCACCCTAGTGGTGCAACTGCTCTTTCTGTGTGGCTTGCTTTCAATTTATTAAATAGACAATGCAAAATATGACATTGCAGTAGAATAACTGACTGCATTTAGTCTGTGGTGAACGTGTTTTTGCACAATATTCTATATGTAGCTGTATTGTCAGGGAGTTGGTGTATTCTTGTAAGCCTGGAGGGTGTTTAAAGAGTTAAAGTACAGTCTGTCACCAGTAAAAGTTAAAACTGAAGTACAGTTAATATATTTGTTGCGTGGCATTTTGCAGTGATATTTGAAATGCATTTTGCCTTGAAATGTATTTCAAGATGTAATAAGCCTCCTTCCATGTTCAGAAATATAGAAAATTCTGAAAGGTTATAAATGATAAGGTTATATTTCTACATATAGATTTATATGTACGTATGTATAAAAGGGTTGTTTTTCTTTTTAACAGACTTGGCATGCCTCCTTTGTACTCTTCTGGGTTAGCAAGAAATATTCGCTCTTCCATAATTGTGTCAAAAAATGGTGATGTCTTCACTGCTGCATTTCCTACAACAATAACCATGAGGAATACAGCACAGTGAGGTGTCTCCAGCATTAATGGCCTGTCAGGCTCTAGTTGAAATAGTCAGCTGGTCAGCACTATTATAAACGATTGCTGCAAAAAATGGGAACGCAAGCCAGTCACCCAGTGGTATTTCTCCTGTGAAAGACCTTAATCAAGGCATACACAGCAGGTCTATCACCTTAAGAGTGGTTTTAGAGGAAGAACGCTTCGTATTATTAGAATCCCCAATTTCAACCAGTTTCCAGCAGATAAATGTGAAATTATAACTACTGTGATGAAAATATATCAGAGCCTCTCTTCTTTTTACAACAGTTTCAGCAGTATATCTGTCATCATAAGAAACTTGTGAAGGAGCAAGATTTTCCAGCCTTAAGAGTTTGTGTGCATAAGAATAAAAGGAGTGGTGTTCTTTTTTTCCCAAATGGATAGGAATTTTGCTTTGGGTTTTCAGGAGGAATGCTGTCAACATGTATATATACAAATCTGGTTATTGAAATATCCTGCTTGGAGAGGGAATGCTGTCAGCTTGGACTTACTTAGTCTGACTGTTGGGTTTTCAAGCGTATCTTACTCTTTTAGGCTGATAGACACAGAATTTTAAATATAATACAAATTTCTCAACCAAACCTTATAGAACTAAAGAAGACAACTTTATGCATGACAAGACCACAGTGTGTATGAGCACTTTCTCATCTTCATTTTGTAAAAATATTATTCTATAAAGTTGAACTTCCTGTCTGTACTAATTAACTAAATAAAATTAGCTAGTATTTCTGTTCAGTAATTTGAGAATCCTGCAGTCATGTATTATTGCTACCGTGTTTACTTTCTGTTTTTAAAAGTCCATGAGAAGTTGATGGTTGTGCTGAGGTATTTTGTTACCATTTTCCTTTTTTCAAGTAAACATCTCTCTCTTCTTCCTCTTTCCTAGAGGTGACCAGTCACGCAAGAGAGCTGGAGAAGAGTTAACTTACAGTAAGTATGAATCTCCTACTCTGTTACTGTACCAGCTCTGGTTATAGTTCTTCCCACCGAGCAAGAAGAGAGGATATTTCTCTGTCTGCGTATTTCTCTACCAAGTATTCCTTTTGAACTGTGCTGCTTGTACTCTGTAACAAATCTAGTTTCCTTTTATGTTAGAATAATAGGTTTTGTAAGCAGCTTACAAGTGGTAGTTGTAGCTTTATTTGTTGGCTTCAGTGAGGATTGTGTCTGTCTTGCCCAACAGTCGAGGAAAGTCTTGCCCAAAGTCAAGCATCTCAAGGAAACCTGTAACAAGAAAGATGCAGTGCTCTGGAGTCTTCTCAGAGCGTTAAGATGAAATCGAGGGATGTTCAATGGGTATCTGCCAGATGTAGTTCTGCAGAGGTCTGTTCTGGGTGCAGTGAAGTTCAGTGTTTCCGAACAAACTGGGAGCAGAACAATGCGGACCTGCACTGAATGTGGCTTCTAACCCTGCCCTCCAGTGTGTTGCAGTCCCCCCCAGCTTGAGCATATGGGCAGACCTCTGGGTTCCTCAGGGTGGTGAGATCTCGGGGGCTGTATCTCTGCATGCAGCTAGCTGGCTGTGTGGCCTCTAGCATTTGACTGCTTGTCCTTAAATAGCCTTCAGGTTTGGATAATAGTGTCTATTCCTGGTGCTGTTAACTTCAGTTCATTTTATTGTACACTTTCCACCAAGTTTCCTCCTGTCTTTTCAGCAGAGTATGTTTGCTTTATTTCCTGCCATAAATGTCATACGGTTCTATTGTGAATGCTTATTATAACCTGAAATGAATGAATGGCTGTTTGCTTGGTATATCATCTTCAGGCTCCACTGTTAGTGTTTCGCAGGCAATGCTGTTTTTAGAATTGTTTGGGTAAGGGGACAAAGGACGTAGAGCGGATTTTTAATAAGAGAATATCTTCAATTTTTTTATGTGATTTCAGATGGCTCATCAACTTGTGCAAGCTCCAGAGGGTACAGATAGTGAATATACTGGATCAGCTTCTATTCCTAGCCAGAACAGACACTGGAGGAGCACAGGAGGTAACTGGAGCCTCCTTTGGCAACTGCTGATACTCAAGCTCTGACACGAACTATGCCTCAAAGAAGAGTTTTGGACTTTCTTCTTTATATGATAAAATGTCAGTTGCTGCTATAATTGGGATGACTTTGAAAGACATGTTTCCTTGGTCTAGTCTCTCAACAAGTTCATGCTCTGCGATTATTGTGAGGAACGCACCTTGAAAAATAATCCTTTCAAAGTGGGAATGGGCAGCCAAAATCAGCAGCTTCCAAAAGCGTTAGAATGGAAGAACCTTTTTTGCACTCTTTTCTTAATATTAAGGACATTCTTAAAACTAGTTAACACGTCAGTGTATTAGTTTTTAAACTTCAAGGTATTTTCTGGATCTTTTACTTAAATAATAAGAATAAAGTTTCATTATTTTGCAGTATTTGTTCATTAGTGTAAAAGTTGTCACCTTTTAAGAGTTGGTCCCATATAAATGTATCTTCTGTCAGGGAGTTTTAAATTCCAGGTTTTTCTTTTTTCTTTATTTGTTACTTGTTACTTTGAACTCTGTTTTCCTATGTGTTTGTACTCTGTGCCTTCAGCTTGTGCACTTTGCAACTTTATAGACCATACTTTGTTACTGCAAAATGTGTTCTTGAGGAAAAACTTGATGTGAACAAACACGCTGCAAAGTTGCACTTTTCTCTTGTATTGATAGGAGGTGAATTTCAGAAGGAAAGAAGAAAAGTTGAACCTATTACCATCACTAATAGTGTCTTGGAAGTTTGTCCCTTTTCATTTTTCGTATGTATTAGCGTCTAATGCTGGGACCAACTCTTGTAAAAACCCCTCTCTAACTTTTCATTGGCTTCCATAATTGCAACAGTTTGAGATGTGAATTTGAGACTAAAGGAAATACTAAATTGTATTTTATGCTGTGTTATGTAGAAATATTAGCTGCCAAGGCTAATTTTTTTTTAGCGTGGATTGTGGACAAAATTCTCCAGGCTAGTAGGTCTGCAAAGTGCATCTCTGTCAGCAGAAACCAGCTTTGCACCTGATCAGTGAATGATGGCACCCGTCCAAGATCACTTTGTGGTTCCTGTGCCACTACTTCTGCTTCAGGGACACGATGGGGGTGTGATAGTGGTTATAGTCGGAATCAGGGAGTTCGAGAGTGGTGTAATGCATGCACATGTACCTATCAGCCTCCTGCTTCCAGTCTTGTATAAACTCAGCTGGAAGTCCAGCTGAGTCCAGTGCTGGGAGATCTGGACCTAAGGTCTGAATGCTAATGATTGTGACATGGGTTTTAATCCGTATATGGCTAATGCAATTCCTTTATGAGGGGAGAAATGTACTTGAAAGAGCAGTTTGACTGTTTTTCTATTAGTATGGATTTATTTTTATCATCTTTAGTTATGAAAAGAAATAAGTTGGTAATATAAAGCCTTTCTGAACTGAAGCAAAAGTTTATTCAGTTTTGTCTTGCACAACTCTTAAGCCTGTTGGGGGGAAAAACACACCACAGACACCAGAAACCCTTTTATTGCTTGCATGTGTTACATTACAAAATGCAGGAAAAATATTAATAATAAAAAAAACAGAAGCGGCAGGGACAAAGTTTCATTTTCTTTCTGCTTTGTAACCAGACTTCACGTAAATGAGTTTAATTTCATCAGTTTCACACCAACTACTCTGGCAATGCATTTAATTTGGAGCAAAAAAAAGAGAAGGAAAAGGACATTGTTGCAATTTGACAGTCTGATTGAGACCCCAGTCTGATTTACCTATATATTTCTTTGCATGCTTGCAAAGCTGATTTAATTTTGAGGAAGTTTTTCTTGTAAAAGTAAAAATGAATACGTTAGTGTCTTCTTTTCCGTGTAGAAAAATGCCAGCAGTCTAACCCCGTACCTAACAGTAGAAAAGCAAACCACTCTGAGTAGGGATTTTCAAATGCTCAGAGCGTTTGTTTCAGCTTTGCTACCAGCTACTTCAGTTGAAGCAGCGTTAGACAGAAACAGGTGTTTTGAAAAATTTTGCTGCAGTACCCAGTGGAGAAGTTGATGAACACTAGTAGGGAACAAAAAATGATCTGCCAGCTTCCAGGTTTTTATCAGTTTTGGCTTTAAACAAAAATAAAACCTCTGGTAGCGTCCTTAGCTTTACAAACCACTCTGTGCTGCAATGACAGTGTTCTTGGGTTAAGAGTAGATGCATTAACCAAATTTGGTTGGAGTTTGTTTACAGCTTCACGGCCGTTCACATAGTACAGTAATCAAGTTCTGTCGTCATTGTCGAGAGATTACAACTCTTCTTCCTGTTTTTGAAATGTTTTACTGGTTTAAGTTTTTAAGTATCATATAGTGAGTGCTCTTGCTTCATGGCTGAGGCAAGGGTTTTACATTCATTTTGTGTTGCGTTATGCTCGGGACACAATCTTCTAGGAGAATAATTCCTTCAGAAGGTAAAGCATTCCTGTTGGCGTGGTTCACTTCATACGCACTACGAGTAGCGTTTGGATGCTTCTCAGTCCTGTGTAGCATTCTCACTTGGCCAACGTACACAAGAAATCTGTTTGTTAAGCACTGTATTATGTTGTAAATCTGGCATTAAAATTTCTGTATGTTTTGGCATTATTCACATAATGCTGAAATATTGTTTGTCTAAGACTTTATCATTGTGACGGAGCATGAAACGGAATACAACATACTATACTAAATTATTTGTTTCTCTGTAAACTTGCATTTTACAGTAAAACTAACTCAGCCAACTTAAGCATTGGTACTGTAAAGCCACAATTATGAACAGCATGATCCTAACTGCAGTATTTAATTTAACCAAATAACTTGTGGTAAATCCGTTGCATCTGTAGCTTACTCTGTTAAGATTAAGCAGTAAAGTTGGTTATACGATGGGTGTCCTCTTTATGTTGCACTGGTTCTATAGCCAAACTTGCTACATTAAACTATTTTTAGACGAATTTCAGTTGTTGATTTTGAAGGCTGTAGTACTTAATTTCATACTGCTGACTACTGTGATGGTAGGATATGGGCAAGAGGGTGTTTGGCACGAACAAAGAAGTCCACGTAGATAAGTACTCAGCTCTTTTAGAGTTGGATTTCCTTGACACCTTTCTGCAGTTGAGTGTTAGTGAACCGACTACATTCAAGCAACAGTTTGACTCCTGCTCTTTGATCAGTCACATTCATGCCTTTTAAAATGATCATTTCCTTTCTACATGTGTACAAACAAAACCCAACCAATCAACCAAACAAAAAAAAACAGAAACAAACAAAAAACTACAGAGGCAAGTTCTGAGTGGCAGATCAATGCTTTTCATGTGTATGATGACAACCCCAAGGAAATGCTGACAGCGACAGGACCTGAGGGAACGGCATAGAGCTGTAGCGGGGCCGTTCAGGCTGGATATCAGGAAAAGGTTCTTCACAGAGACGGTGGTCGGGCACTGGGACAGGCTCCCCAGGGCAGGGGTCATGGCACTAAGCCTGCTGGAGTTCAAGAAGTGTTTGGAGAACGCTCTCAAGACATAGGGTCTGATTTTTGGGTGGTGCTGTCCAGGAGTTGGACTCGAAGATCCTTGTGGGTCCCTCCCAAGTTGGGCTATTCTGATTGTTTGAAATCTTAACTGTAGTGCTCCAGCACTTTCCTAAGCGTGGAAAGCTGAGAAGGTGCTCTTATGAATAAGACAGTGTCATGAAGGGGCGCGAGCAGACACGGTGCCTCACTGCCGTGAGGCGCAGCCATCCCTGCTCTGCCTTTGGCCAAGTGCGAGCCGGGAGGGTGGAGTCGCTGTGCCAGGCAGATGCACGCAGATCAGGTCAGCACTACAGCACGTAGTCGTGTCCCGTCAGGCAGCTTCTCAGCACAATCTCTGATCCCAGTCCATAGCTAGTATGTCTTTTGTGAAAGGAAATGGAAGTCCTACTGAATCTTTTATCGCTAGGTAAGATAGCGGAGACTGTAGGCAGAGTCGGGGATTTGCCTTCTGTAGATTTACTTTGAAATATTCTGTAGCTGATAGAGGAGAAGGTTCTTTCCTCCATGGAAGGGCTATGGGTATCTCGCTGATCTTGCTGGTCTCCACCGTAACTTGGTCCGAGACAGTTGCATCGAGGGTACTGCGCTTGTAGCACTGCAGCCTTTGAATTCTGGATAAACAACGATTTTTTTTAGTAGCCTTGCAAACTTAGGATAAAATGGCAGTCGTGGAAGGTGTGTACCAGGGTAGGCTTTGGTAGGTGTCATTTTCTTAGTAATTACAGCACAGAGGAAGGTGTGTTGTCCAATAGGATATTACTTTTTATACCACAGGTTGGTGTGATACAGGCCTGACAAGGTATTTTTGTACCGATGGTTACAGAAAAAGGTTTGAGAATGTAAATTCATTTTTATTAGTAAAATGTGCTGCCTTTGAATGGGGAGCAGAGTCACGTGTGAGGGGAAGTCTCAGCATCTGTCAGGAGGCTCAGGAGGTTCCTGCGTTAGAGACAAACCTGCTGATTTGGCCTCAGTTGAAAGCTCCCTGACAAAGTACTTTGCACTTTGCTAGAGGGGCTGGAAGGATTAAATCCGTGTATGTTGACCTAACTTGAATGACTGGTTTAAGGGGATTCCAAAACTTCGTAGGCAATGAGCACTCAGAAATCCCTTCTGGCTGTCTCTGTCTGTTCCTGAGGTGCTCCAGATGCCCTTGATTGATGTTTCTCTTTCTGCGCTTCTGCCGGCTGGTCTAATTAGCACAGAACAGGAAAGTTGAGTCTCCTAATGATGGCATCAAAACAAATTTAATAAAAGCACTTACTGTCTCTTTAGTGTTGTGTTTCAGCTAATCATTCCTTAAGACAAACTTTCCGAGATGACCTGGGTTATCGCCAGTTCCTCTTGTGGGCAGCAGGTGAGTTACTTGTTGGCTGCCATCTGTCAGCAAGTTGAATGGTTTTGTACGGAGAGCAATCCGTAAACGTCCATCCCGGGATGGGCAGAAGATGTTATCCTGTGTCAGGACAAGAGCACCTCTTCGAAATACAAGATGCAGAGCCGTGAGTTTGCTGCTGAAGAGGTGAGGTGGTGCGTGTGATTAGGTTCATGTTGCTGTCCCATAGAAGCACCTCGTGACTCTGAAGTAAGTTATCTGTGAGCGTATGCCCAAAAAGAGTCTGCAGGGACAATTCCCATGGAATAGCTGATGTACTGCAAATTCACATCTTATCTTCAGAGTGACTTGTTCCTGTGGCAGATACGGCTGAGCAGTGACGTGTGCCTCACACATGAAGTAGGTTAGGGCATGCAGTGTTAAAATTGCCCATTTTTTTAAGATGCCTGACTTAGGTTCCCTGTATGGATAAGACAAAGCAAAACCTTTGAGCAGGTACCACGTAGCACTGCGTGTGCATACGTCAAGATTTCCATTTTGGCTCTCTGTGTTGCCAGCCATGGCCTGCTGATACTTGAACTTTTCTCATCAGAGGAGCTGGGAGCAGAACTTGACAGGCAAGACCTGTCCTAGCTGTGCAAGAGCAGCAGGAAAACAGGCCTGCTTGGTTCTTCTTCTTAGATGAATTTTGTTTAGTATTGAGTAGGCACCTGCTGTTCCCAGTTCCTTGCATAGCCCACGTTGTTCAAGGTACATGGTTTTGACTGCTGCATGCCTGCGGTTGCCTTGAAGTTCTCTTTAAATTATCTAATGGAAAAAGTGTGTATCTATCGTCGTCCCAAGGGGGTTCACTGTTGTATCTTGGTAATGGCCACAGCTTCTGCTGTGCTTTTGTGCTGACCACATTTTAGTCTGTTCCAATGAATGCTAGGCAGAATTTCGTCCAAGTGCAGAAGTGCATCATACCTGGTGATTATCTGCTTATAATATAAATAAACTCATTAGCCTATTTGTTCCCTCAGTTACAACTTCTACAAGCATGTTCAAGTGATTGTATGCTTTCTGGTTATGGCTCCAATCTTCTGCTTCAGAGAGCACTGTACTTATTAAATACAGATATGCAGGAGACACGCCTGAATTAAAATGAGATCCTTCCTGCATTCTTGTGTTCTGTGTCTCCCTCAAGGGATGTGTCATGAATTGAAAAACTTCACCCACAACTGTTGATATAAATCCCTCACCTGATTCATGGTTTGGTATAAAAATTCTTTATTATAATTTTCTGGCATAACATTTGCCTTATCTTGATAACCAGTACATATGGAATCGATGCTTCTTAGAGCTTTTGTTCTAGTCCAAAGACCTCATTTGTGGGTAACAGTAACTCAGGGCTCCTCCTGGGAGAGGAAAATTAGGATTGTGTTTTTCTAATGCATCATTTTGACATTTGATGTAACATTGAGTAAGCTGGGTCACTTACTGTGTTGCTTGGTGTAATTATGTCCTGTAGCTCTTTGTAGCCAACCCTCTTTTCTACTCCCCTGGATGCTACTTTCACTGTTTACCTCTTTTTTGGGTTCTGGTGAATACAGCGGTTGGCGTGGTCCACCAGGCACTGTGGTGGTCTGCTGGTCACCTGTCTGTGCTGAGAGAGCTGTCAGCTTCTACTCTGTAGCTTTCAAGTGGCAGTTTATTCACAAGGAAAAGCTTCTCCATTATCTTATGGTACTTATTATTATTTACTTATTATTATTTATTTAAAAGAGCTTTTGGTGAGGGAGCTCACTGAGCACTTTGTGGAAATCACCATCGGATGTTCTGACTTGCCACAGGCTTGCCGAATAATCTGCCCTACTGTATTGCCATATGAATGCATGTACCCGTGCTATAAACTACCGAAATGAGCCCTCATCATTCACGCTTTTGAGCTCACTGTTGTAGCATGTAGGTGTTGCTGGATAGACTCCAGTGTCCAAACTCTGACATCAGAGATGACGACTTCAAGCAGGAATTTGTGATATCACACTCAGATCCTGCTGATGAAGTGGGAATTGCCAAGTTGATTTCCGTGGGTAAAAGTAAACAAGAAAAACTTTTAGCAAGAGAATATTCATTTTATTTAGCAAAGTGTTTCTGCAGTGAAAAGTGCACTGATTATTTGCTGCGAATCCTCTGAGGTCGGACGAACTGATCATCTGCCACTTCAGGATCTGCCATTACAGGACAGCAAGCCGCTTACAGTTTGCCAAGTCCTCTTGTCAGCTTGCCAGCGCAACTACTCATCTTCTAAGCATCTACTTGCCTCTGAAGATCCAAAATGGGCGAAGCAGACTGAGCAGAGCAGTTTGGCAGCAACTCGGCTGCTGTGGCGGAGGTTTAACATCCGCAGTTGTTGCTGCAGAACGATCTTTCACCTACACTTCAGGAGTCATCTCTGAGGCACGTTTGCCAAAGCATGTCATCTCCGGGCTCTTCTGTAAGAAATCAAAATTGTGGCTTTGTTTCCAAAACCTCCGAGAGATCAGCACGGCTGTTCCGAGCATCCCAGGACAGCCCTGGGATGGCTGCGTGAGCAGGGGTACCCAAGGCCCTGATGCTATATTTTTAGTTAAAGGTGTAATGAAGGGTGCGCGTGTGCCCCATAGCTAACCTTTGGGGTTAGGGTTTGCTTTGCCTAACAAACAGGGAAACAAAAGATTGTCCTTTGTCCCTGGATTTACTGAAGTGAAGTAAGTAGGCTGGAGGTGCATACTGGGCAACAGAGGACGTTATTATTTGTACCACCAAATGGTGCTTAGATTTCCATTTAGCAATCCCCAGGACTTAACAAACCTCCACTCTTAAGTAGATTTAGCTACTTTGCAGCAAGTCTTTGGTTGTATTTAAAGTATTTCAAGAGCTTTATTGATTTTTAAAAGCATCCTGAAAGATAATGCTTGTGAAGTTAGTTCCCACTGGAGCTAATTTAGCTTTGGGTTGGTGTGCATCCTCAGAATGACTTATTTCAAGCTTAGTTTAATCTGGTGAGTTCCTCTTGTGTCATATACAAGCAAATGTTTTAGCAATTATTAAATGATTCTCTTTACTTCTTCCATGAGCTACCTATACAGAGGGGAAAAATAAAGCAGATCTGGCTGCTTTTAATTGAGCCATTTTGACTTTAGTTTTATATGAGTCAAATTAAGGCTAATGAACTGATACTGATGATACTAATATTTGAGAATTTTTGGAATCACAGAGAGCTAATAATAAAACTGCCAGGTCATGTGGAATATGACAAGTCATGAACAGAGAGGAGACAGCACTTTGTTCAGAACTTGTCTTTGATTGCATGCTAAGATTCTGCAAAAAGTGTGTACATTCGTAGGCACAATTTCAGCATCCTCTAGCTTCTCCAAAGCAATGCCTGGATTGAAACTTGTAGTTTTCCACTTAATGTTAAATGCCAAGTCTCTATTTCAGCTCTCCAAAGTCTTCTGATTTGCAGAGGCTGAATTCCTTCGTATCCCCCTGACTTCCATGCTAGGCTCCCTGTGTGGCTAACGTGCTCGCAAGTGGGCTGCTCCAACAGGAGCAGTCAAGGAAGGGCAATGATGCAAACAGAAGGTTTCTGCCTCTTTCTAAAGCAAAATAGCATGACCTGAATTCCTCTAGGCTTAATAACCCTGCTTGTATTAATTACCCTGGGTGAGGTTGCAGTTGTCAAATTAGGTTTGATTGCTCCCACTTCTGCATGGATGATGTACTGGCAATCATTTAGCAGAGCTGCATTTTAATTTTCCTTAATAGTCATGTTGCAGAAAAGATTAAAATGCTGGTAGCTTGATGTTCCAAAACAGATCGAAATGTTAGGTACCACCAGTGTCAACATAATGGCTTCTTCAGGAATGGGGGAATTAATTTAAATATGTTTAAAATTTCTACCAGCAATTCTAGTCTGTTTTTCTGTAGGTGTTAATATGCTGCTAATCAAGTACTTCTGATTTACTCCTGATCGCTCCTATGATTTACAATTCTCTTCTGCTTTCACCTTTTTATAGTCTACGTCAATATGCATGAAGTTGATGCTGTTTGCAGGTGTGTTCTCTCTGCTTTTATTCTCAAGCTGTCCAAACCTGTCACTTCTGCCCATCACTCTGAGTCAGAGCTGTCGGAAAGGCTTATTCCCATTTTGTGAAGAATTCCTAGAAGTTGAGGATATGAAAAAGTAACTTTCAGTAATCTGCCTTTGGTAGCAGCGTTGGCTGTTCTCTTACAAACCAGGTGATAGCAAGAGGAGTTCCTTGGGGACAGCTCTGTGCTCAAAAAGGGGTTGCATGTATCTAGCCATAGGACGGTGCCAGCAGTTACTTCACTGTGAGAGGGTTGTTTCACTGGAGACTAACATTTTTCTTGTCTGCATTTAATAAGAAAATATAGTTCAAGTGTTTTTTTTTTGTTTTGTTTTGTTTTTTTTTGTAGAGCTGCAGACAAAACCCACACCACAAAATGAAGCAGCAGTTGGAAAGACAACAGCAGAACAAGGTGGGGCACAAGATGGCTGATGCCAGTGTTATAAAGATGTTACGAAGACCGATGGAGGTTCTGCCTTCGTTGACCCCAGCAGGAGTTTCTCTGTGAAATACTGAAGGCTGTGGTTTTGACCTGGGGTGTTTGTTCAGCAAGTGCTCAGACACGTGGCTACATCCACTCTTGTGCAACAACGGATATGGCATTCATCTGTTCCCTAAATTATGCACAAGCCAAATGGGGATGTTGTGTGAGGCTGTGGCTTAAACAAATGGCCCAGACATACAGAAACTGGTTAGGCAATAAAGTAGGCAAGACACTGGGCTCTGCTGAGGTTGTTGACCTCCGAGAGTTCATGGCAGATCACTAGCAAGAAATGGTAACAGAGGTGACGAGTTCAGTTTGCCACTGAAAATGGGTATAACGTGGGGGAAGTGGAGCTCTGTTCCAGCTGTGGGTGCTACAGATCTCCTCGGTCTCTGTCCTTCAGCTGTGCCAGTCAGGTGGAGCAGTTGTGGGGACAGAGAGAATTGACCTCCATGGTGCGGAGGCGAACGGGGTGGATGAAAGCTGGCACAGTGGGTGACAAGACGTGCCTGGCTCTTGAGGTGTTTGCGGGCTCCCTGAGGGACGTTTTCTGGGTGTTGGTGGAGGAGGGAGTGGAAAGGCTACCTGTGATGAGGGCAGACTGGCTGAATTGGCTGTCGCATCGCTTGGCTCCCTTTGCCTGAAGCCCTGACACAACCTCATGAGGTGCTGTTCAGGTTTAGCACAGGCTGCTGGACATTTCCTCAGAGCACACATCCCCTCCAGGTGTCCCAGTGGCACCAGAGCTGGCTGGCCTTGAGGGCTGCCTCCAGACCCTCTGCGTGCACACCACGTGGGCAGCCAGGGGAAGAGGCCCCCAGCTCTGTGTATATGGGTGATATGGGAGGTAGAAGATAGTTTTTCCGACTTAGGAGGCTTTTAATGAGGATTTCATCAGAACTAGGGCCCTTGCCAAGGGATAGAACAGGTGGTGATGGAGGTATGTCTGGGGATCCTGGCAAAGGTATGTGACCCTTCATAGACATGAGCCTGGTTTCTCAGTAGCCACTTCATAAAGCTGCCCTTTGAGAGCAGGAGCTTGGAGCGAATGTCTTGTCTTGCCCAAAATAAATGGCACAGCTCTTGGGGACTGGCAGTAGAAAAAAAGGCTAAAGAAAATCGGTCATATGGCAGGAGAAGCGGTCAGCCTGCAATATCTGGGTGCCCTACAGGCTATTCCTCTACGGACAGCGAGCATAGTGCTGCTGAGGAGCAGGTGGGATAAATGCACACCAGGCAAGGGCAGAAGAGACAACTATTATCAAAGTTTGTCAGGCTCAGAAGTGCATGGAAAGATGGATTTCCCTGTTGGGTAACAGCTGTCTGGACTCTTGGGAAATAGAGTGAAGCCTGAGGTCTGTGTGGCAGCACAAAACACAGTTTTAGGACAGTGGGTCTGAGGTGGGCACGTGCTGGCCAACCTGAACTCGTCCGACCGATTGCTGGGGTGAGCGAGGCCTGGCATGCGAGCAAGGCCTGGCACACGCGCAGAGCCGTGTGAGGATGTTCCTCACTCACCCGCCCAATATCTGCCCTTAACAAAAATCCCTGCCATGTGGGAAGCTGCTGCCCTCTTCCCAGCGAGCAGAAGCAGCTCTCAGACCTCCTCCATGTGCTGTGCGCAGCGCGCCGCCTGAGAGGAAGCGTAGAGGGGAGAAGGAAGCACCATTTGTATTCCTGACTATATTGCTTTTATAGCAGGAGGCGAGAAGGGAGGTTGTGGTCACCTAGTCTGACCCTGGTTGTCTTCCCTCTTGTCAAGTTTCTGCTCTGCGGGAATGTGTGTTCATAAACTGTGACGGAGCTTGGGCGGGGAGAGCAGAGCTGCTTGGAAGGCCTGTGTAGGTGCGGTGCTGGACTGCGTGCTGTGGTCTTGGAGCAGCGCTCAGGAGGGCTTTGGCCGTGCAGCTTGTGACAAATAGTTAGGTGTTTTCACATGGGTTCTCGTCCCTAAGATGTTCCTATAGTTCTCAGCATTTCAGGTAATTTTCTCCACAGCATGTCCCTTAACCTGGGAGGTGATAGATGGTATCTCCTGGGGGGAGGCAGGCGCTCCTGGCTTAGTGGGCTCATGAAGGACTTCTGCTGGCAGGTGGAGATCTGAACCCCATCTCCACAGGGTGAAGCTTGTGCCATGAAGCTCCTTTCTTCTCTGTAGGTCTCCTCCTCCCCTATGCTCTTAGGCCCTCCCTCCTGCTGCTGAATTACTGTGATTGGTATTCCAAGACTGAACATAACCATCGCCTGTCCCTTCCCCACCCCATCTCTGCAAGTCCAACGACAAGGTACCTAAGATGGCTGAAGCTATTAATTGGGTGGGCACAGCATCCTGCCCCTCAAGGTGACTCTGGGCTCCTGCAGTCACAGGTCTGGCTGCAAGATGTCCCCGGTCCCTGCGTGTCCCCCAGGGCTCTGCTCCTGCTGGAGGGCTTGTTGCAGGGGGTGGCTGCACAATTTACTAACGAAAATTGCTTGTGGTCATTGTGAGCCATCAATATCTAAAGCTGGTTGTTACCTGCACTATCAGGAAATGCATACCTTTGTGGGAATAGCCCCGCTGACTTCTGATAAATAATTTTATGGCTTTGGCAGGAGGGAGAGAGACTTTTTGTTCCAGTTGCAAGATCTTTGCTAAAATCAGATTTTGCTTGATGTATTTCTTAGAGCTCCATAAAGTACAACTAGTCACTAACATCAAAATTAATGTTAATGCTAGAGTAATGCAATTTGTGAACAATTTTAAAAAGTATTCAGCACTTACATTTACAACAGAATTATAAGTTTAAAAAACATCTAGCTTTGCTTTTTCTCACACAGATTGCTAGTACGACAGTCCCTTGCACAACAAGTCCACAAATCTTTCCAGAATAAGGCAAATACCCTGTTTTTGCAATGATTGCTTACCTGCTGTTCTCCATCTCTGTGGCCATTGAGAGAGCCTGGGGATTTAAGAGTTCTGCACACACTGTACTGTTGAAACTGCACTGACTATGGAGTTTTGAATGTAATTTTTGGAGAGCAATTACAGTATAAGGTAAGGGGGGGGGGGTGAGAGGGAGGATGCCAGTGATTTTGGAAACTTGTATTTCACTTCTTCCTGTACCTCAGCTGTACCTGATCACTTAGGTACCTGCTTCAACTTTGGAAATAGCAGCCAGGTATGGAAATGCTGCTGAGCTTGGTATCAGATA
Organism: Anser anser; assembly: GCF_964211835.1. NCBI lineage: Eukaryota > Metazoa > Chordata > Aves > Anseriformes > Anatidae > Anser > Anser anser. Next base: position 35,215,117 of record NC_139727.1, on the reverse strand, counting down.
TTTTTAGCCCTCTTCTGTCCAGTATTCTCGATGCTTTTCCAAGTACTAAGGTACTTTACTTTAAAAATGTCCTATAGCCATGCTAAGCCTCCATTCCTCACCCATGAAGAGGCCATTATTGCTTTTTTTCTCATTTCTGTTTTGGATATTTCACAGACCAGGGCACCTGTCTGTCTGTCTCCCTAGTTCAGTCTTCCCAGCCCTGTTTCCCCTTAGATGATGCTGCGCAGATGATGATAAATCCTGTCTCTCCTTGCCTCATTAAATAATTTACAAGCTTAAAGTCTTTGTCTGCCTTTGACGTCCTCCGTCTTGCTGTCCACCACATTGTCTGGTTTGGACTGTACGCTCTCTGACGCACAGCAGTGTTTTGATGTAGATTGCTCCTAAATCCTGCAGCATGCACAGCCAGGACTGGTGCTGCTCAGTCTCCAGAAATGGCACTTTTGGTAATTAGGTAGCTCTTTCCTTCCAGAGAGCGGTTGCATAGCACAGCTGGCTGCGTTCAGTGCAGCATGTTCCCTTACTGGAATTGCGTTTCTCAGATCCTCTTTTCTCTGCAATTCTGCCTCAAGGAGGGAAGCAGAGGTGACAACTGCTGCCAGCTGAACAGATCCTGACCTGCCACCATTCCTCTCCCAGCTCCTGTGCTGCCCAGCTGATCTGGCTGCTGCCTGGAGGCTTCGCAGCAATGCAATCACAACTAGTTACTTGACAGCAGGAGGCATGAAGCCTCTACAAGCTGCTCCATCCTTCTGTGCAGCACTGGAGATGAGGAGGATTGGGTGTAATTTCCACCGGTAAAACGCTACCACGTGTGGACAGGGCTACAAGAGGCTGGGGCTGCCTGATGGGCATGCTGCTTGCTCTTGGTCAGCTCGTGGGCCAGGCAAGTGTAGCCTCTTGTTCTGTAGCTGGAGAAAACCACGATCCACTGACCTCCTGCCCCACGGAGCTCCTGGGCAATGAGCAGTGTCCTGGATAAAGCACAGGAGAACTGAGAGTGGGGCCTGCTGGGGCACCCGCTGCTCTTCTTGCAGCCTTCCTGGCAGTGCAGGTGCGGGGCAGCTCGCAGGGACAGCCTGCTGGGAGAAATCCCTGGGTCAGCCCCAAATCTTGTGCTTGCCACAGCACTTTGGTGTGAAACGAGCTCTCTGAAGGCTGACTGAGCCTTTCACAAAGACTTTCTCATTGGATTTCAGCAGCCTGTGGTATAAAATCAATAGCAGGCAGCCGGACTTCCTAGCATCATGACTCTTTGTTCTTGTTTTGTATTAACTGGCTGAGTGAAATCCATGTTTGTTCTCTTGTAACAGTGCTGGGCTATCCTTGAGAACCTCTCTGTGTGTGTTAACATCGTTGAGTGGTGCTCTTTGTTCACCATGGACTCTGTAAGCACACAACTGATGCTCCAAGTGAAGATATTGATGCTTTGTTTTTTTGGTCTCAGGGTGAGCAAGTTCAGGGATCTAAACCAATAAAGAAACAGTCCAGAAAAAAAAAAAAAAAAGAAAAAAAGAAAGAGATAAGGGTTTTTCTGCTGGTTGTCCTCCCTCTCCCTCAGCCTGTTGCCTGCAGATACTGGCACCTGTGCAGGAGAAAGGCAGTGTCAACACCACAGCTTAATAAGTAATGCCTCTGAACTGCTGAGAAATCACATCCTCAGGCTCCCAAGGGATTTCTCTGGCTTTGGTGGCTGTGAGCATTGTTTCTTTTCATAACAGTTGCTAACCAAGAGCTGTGATGGTCCACACAGGGTGTAGCTGCTTGCTGCTATGCGGCCTGTACCAGTGTAAAGTGATTCACAACGGTATCAGCATGGTGTGCTCTCTGTGGTAGGTCACTGTATTTTTCACCTGAAGGGCAGTCTAGGCAAAGATTTGTTTCGCAGGCATCTTTTCAACAAACGCACACACACACCCACACAGACTGGTAATCTTCCATATCACTATCAACTTCAAAAAGTTTCAATTCCCTTCTGTACAAGACTTTTCATATATGACTTGCAGAAACTTTGATACATGGAGATCAAGACCAGAATATTTATTCTTTAATGAGCCATTTCTTTTGAGTTTGTTTTACCAGCTCTCACATTGCTTCCGTGTGGTGCAAAGATGCAAACTCCTAGCCTCAGTAAACTTCATGTTCTTGATTGAAAGCAGGTGAGCAGCAGAGCATAGAGGCTACACCTTCTTGATTTGCATTCAGAAATAATTAATTGATTGTCAATTTTGCTGAAGCAGCACTCTGTTTCTCTAAATTCCTGAAATCACAAGAAAAAAGATATATGAAACACATAGCAATAAATACTATTTTTAATAAATGCACAACTTGATTTTGGACCTGTAGCTATGATCATCTACAAATGGAGGCAGATGAGAATCACTAGACAGATGTTTTTGTTTGATCAAAGGCAGGTTGAACACTGCAGTCAAAATTCAGCGTGATTTCAGCTCCTATGGGGCAGTACCCAAATTTATACTGGAACTTACAGCTTAAATAGACATAACAGGTAACCAAAGGCCATTAAGTTCTTCATGATTCAGAAATGCATTGGTTTGCTTTAGAGATTTTACAATTAACAGTCGTTAGTAATTTCCATTCACTGTCTTTGGTGCAAACATCGTTCCAGTCCAGTGTTCCTGATTTTGCAGTGCTGACTATGAATTCTTCCTCTCCATTTTTGGCATTTATTTAGTATTAACAAACTTCCTGGTCCCATGCTTCTTACTAAAGACGTTCTTAAAAAGAGTGACACAAATTACTGTTAGTTTCCCATTGGCTATGAAATTGCTTTTCATTAGTAGCTGCCACAAAAGCAGTGCTTGCTTTAATCAACTCCAGTTGCATTGTTTGGAGAGGCTTGCAAGGCTGACTGGCTTTCTCAACTTGATCTGTGTTCACAGTAATGAGGCATCAAGCTAATCAGACCACTGCCATTACAATTAGCTGCTTATTAAATCCTAATTAAGGACCCAATTCTGCTGGGTGCTCAGTGCTGTTTGTAAGTAGCTGAATATCTCCATGTGCCTGTTTTGTGATTGCTAGTTGAAAGTGATACTTGGAGAGGATTGAAGCTCTCTGCTCACATGTAAGGAATCTGTGGTCTGTTTCAGCGCTAATGGGGTAATTGACCTTAATGATGTTGGCTGGTAGGTAATGGGCAGAGCTGCCTTTCCTTCTCTGGAGCAACCTAGCATCAATGTCACTGTTAAATGGGCTGTGATTCACACAGCACAAGGCTGCATGATGCTGGAGCACAGTGCTTCCTATAAAATGTCCTGTGGCAGATTGCTTTCTGCACGTTCAGGCACTGGTGAAATGAGTTTGCAACTTTATTGTTCATCGGGGCCAATTACAAGCAAACTTTACATTAGCCAGACATGCTTCATTCTGAATAAACAACTCAATTCTGTCCTCCTGAGGCTGGAAAATGTTAACTGTGTAGTATCTCTTTTAGAACTGAATTTCCAAGTGACCTTACTGCTGCCTGCTTTCTGTGCTGCGCAATGTGCTGAGCTGAGCAGGGGCACTTTCCTGAAGGAGAATCTCTCTGTCACGGGCTGGTGTTTTCACTCTTGTTTCTGCCAGGGGAAGATATCTGAAGTCTTCTTGATCTTCTTGTGGAGATGAGTTTTTAAGCTCACCTTGCTAGCCCGAGGAGCCGTGCTGTTTGTGGCGGCAGAGACAAGCCTGTCTTCGTAGGCCCCAGGAGGCCTCCCAGCTCCAACAACGGCTGGCCATCACCTCCCACAGCTGAGCTCGGGGAGCCCCCAGGGATGGATCTATGCGGAGAAAGAGCTCCATTTCGTGATTCAGTTCTGTCTACACCTTCGTGCACACATCCCTGCCTGGGGCAGGGCCTCCGCACCACGGGGCCTTCCTGTTCCCCCGAGCAGCCAGGCCTCCTGCGTGTTGGTGTGAGGGTTTGACTTCCCTGTGGAGACGAAGTCATGTTAACATGACAGCAGTCCTGTTGAGCCTTTCCCACATCCTTCTTTACGCCCTGCTGTTCCCATTTACCTCCCAGCAATTTAAGTGCTCAGCCTTCTCAGTGTGAACATCTGCACCAGTAAAAGTGAGCTCAAATGGGGCTCCCGCAAGTCCATTGCTCCACAATGCTGCCCTAATCACTTTCCGAACGAAAAGGAATTGAGCTTATTTTACAGGCTTAGTTGCAGTCATAAATTTTTGCATTGCTATTGTGTTACAGATGAAAGCTAATTTCCTGGGTTTGATCTTGATACCTCTGTGGCTCTGAAGAAGTGCTCTCGAGTGCCCAAGGTGCCTGGAGCCAGTTCTGACTTGTGGAGGGTTGTTAGCACAGGATAATAGAGCATTCAACTACTTGATATTAATCCTTGGTTCTCTACTTGCCATGTTAATTGGAGGAATGATGACTTTTCTGTGTTAAGCGAGTGACGAATCAAATGCTAAATGTAAGAGCCAATTGCTGCTTAGATTTAGAAATTCTGCAACTTTTATCAGTCCACATGGTTATTGGCATTGCTTTTGCATAACTTTGTGACCTTTAGCGGCAGAGAACTCTTCCTGCTGGTTGTTTATCAGCCTTACCCTTTGCAGCTGGTCCTGCTGGATCTGAAGTCGGATGGCCCAACATTTCACTTAGCAGCCTTGCTAATAAGAAACGACATCGAGACTAAGTAAACGTTTCCCCCCCAGGGAACAACAAATTGACCAAAACTCCTTATAGGAAACAACAAAAGCAGTATTTGGGTTTTGTTCCATCTGGGTGGTCTGCGTGCAGGGCAGATCTGGGCTCCTACCAGACCTGGAGGAGGCCATCTGGCTTCTGTTATGGGAATGTGTTGCAAATGTGCATTTGTACCTTCACATCTCGGTCTTAATCTGCTCCCTGAACACAGCAGTAATGCAAAAGTGTGCAAGGCAGGTAGAAATCCCTATCTGAAGAGGCAGATGCAAGAGCTGGTTTCTCAGCTATTCAGTAATGCAAAAGGTCTTGTCTGTTTAGTTTCTTCCCCCACAATGTGAAATGTGAACAATGCACTTAGCTGTTACCATGATAACCGGGCTTTAGAGCCTTTTGAAATACCTGGAGTCCTAAAGAACAGGCAGACTGGACGTCGGAGGAGAGGTTCAGAGCCGTGCATATTCCTAAGAAAATCCAGCTTATTTCCTGACTTGCTTTGTAAATAAAAGTGTTCTTGGCATGACACTAGCTCTGCTTTCACATTTCCTTTTGAAAAGAAAGCAGAGATCTTATGTCGCTGAACCAACAGTTACACTTTTTATAGGATAGCAATGCTGCTTTGTTTCTCCTTCACTTACATTTTTGTTTTTCTACTATTTTGAATTAGCAAAGATCTGATCTTACATCTGCTTGGCCTTTGTGTAAAGACAGAGGGGGGAAAAACTGGGCTCTTAGCCCAAATTGTCCTGCGTGCTTGGCTAGGATCTTGTAGCTATGTCCGTCCACTTTTGGATATCTCTTTTTGCTAATAAAATGTTCTTGGGTTTGAAGGAAGCTGCTTGATTGGAGAGAGACTGGACCACTCGACTACAAAATGCTCGTCAGGTTCTTGTGCTCTTATCTGTCACATCCAGAGATTTCTCATGTCACAACCAGTTTTCTACGTCTTTCCTGGTTATCTTAATCTTGGGTGAGGACTTCGTCAGGCACCCAGCCCCGGCAGACGGAAACACAAGGGTACAGGGTGATAAAGTCTATCGCAAGTGACCAAACCAGCCTCCCGTCTGCCTTAGAAAGAAGCGACGCCCCAAGAGCTTAGCTTTTAATAGTGTGCCCCTCTGTGGGTCACTGTGGGACTGTGTCCATAACAGTCTACAGGGGAAGCAAAAGAAAAACACTTAAAAGTGTAGCCACAGGAAAGGAAATTCAAATATGTGTATCTAGGGTGCTATTATTCATCCAAGCATTTTAAAGATGTGGGTACAATTTTCCACATCTAGCTCTGAATTTAACAATTAGGCCCAGCAGAAATGATCTGTTGGATTTTCAAGCCTTCAGCCTGACAGCAAAGTGCATTTACTTGTATTGTTTGGAGTCCCAGAGGAAAAAAAAACAAACAAAAAAACAAAACCAACCAACCAACCAAAACAAAACAAAACAAAAAAAAAACCAGAAGAGTCAGTAATAGACACCGAACAAAGCTCTGGGAGACATGAATCTGTGATATTAGCTTCTTAAATATGGTTGTTTCTTTTCCTGAAACCTTTATGCTGTAGCATCCGTATGTTGAAAGACCTTGGTTGCAATTAATCTTTAAATGCTTAGACAGTTGCAATGACTGCAGAATTTGCTTAATGCACTAAGAGATTAAGGATGCCTTTTGATGGTGGGAATTCACCTTCCGGGCTGTCTGGGATGGGTCATTTCCATTGTCTCTCTCATATTTAGATTTTGTGCTGTGTGCAGTTCCTTTGTACTTATTAATTTCCTCCAGGTCTCTGCTGTCACACCTTCGTCCATGCCCTTGGGCTTGTTGCTACAGCCAAGATAAAACCATTTAAAATCACACAAGTCGATGGTGTCCAGGACGTGCTTCAGGAAAATCTGTGGGTTTGTTTTTATCTGCAAGTGTTTCTGTGCAGAGGGAGACTCCTGGAGTCCCAGACAAGGCACTGAACTGGCGCCTGAGCGTGTGCATCCTTTTCTATTTGTTCTGCGAACAACACACACTGCAAACCACACCTTTACCGTGGTCCTAAGTTCGTAAAATAATCCATCTGTTATTTGAAAGAAGGATATTTGCATTCTGGCATGTTACAATGTTCAGGGATGCAGTTCACCAAAATAAATATTCCTAAACTTTTCTACTTTTCCAGCAATTTGACTGCAACAACTATCCAAGTAACACTTTTCTTCCTGCACAGGAGAGTAGCATAGCTCTTTGAGCCATGAACTGGGGTCAGGAGTCCTTAGATATACCTGTTGCTGTGTGAATGACATGTTATGACTTTCCACATCTCTGTGCATCTATTGAAGTGGAAAACAATAACATTTACTACCTTCCACATAAGCTGTGGGGCTGAATTTATCACTGGAAGTGCTCTGAGATGATTGATTCAGCATCCATGAATACGCGTGGTCTTGCTCTGTGGCTGGTAAATAGGCAGCTCTGGTATCCAGGTCTTGGTCAGGCTCTGAGTACAGGAGAATTTTGCAGGTTGGCGGTGGGGATGCTTCTGCCATGGCAGGTCAGAAAGAGGAAAGGGTAATGAGAACTTGTAATGACTGATAACTGCGGGAGTTTTGATCAGATGGATTAAGGCAGTTACTGGTGTCATTAAGGCAGTTACTGATTGTCATTTGTGCATACTTTTTTTTTTTTCAGTATAAAAATGGTATGTTTTATTACCTTAAATGCTCTCTTTAATGCCCTTAGAAAATCACTTTAGGTTTTACACATTATCAGTCCTCATGTCCTTGTGGAGACATTATCCTTGTTGACTATCAGTAGTATTTGTCTGATAATTCTTCTGAAAGTCATTGAAGATGAGATGCGCTTAATTAAAAAAAATAATCCCCATATAAACCTAAAGAATTGTGCATATGTGGGCAGCTCTTCAGAAGTCTGTTACCTAAAAGACACAGCATTAATGGTCGGAATACAGCTTCTACTAGCTCACATCTTGCAGTCCAGCTTGGTTTGCAAGCATGCTATTTAAAGTGGGAGTATTTTGACTTCTGCAAATATTTAGCTTTTAGAAGTAAGCATTTTGTTTTGGAAGTTTGAAACTTTTAAAAATTGTAATTGTGTATAAACAAGATCACGCAGGTTCTTCCCTCCTCCCCAGTGGATATCGAGAGCAGTTGCAAATCTCTTCCTTTATAGGAAAGGGTGAAGGAACAGGAGAACTGGAAATGCTTTTCTGCACTGTGGAAGGCAAAGAGTTTGGCAGTGTAATGTTTTAAAAGCGGATGACACTTATTTTCTACGGAATTTTTATTTTAAAATTGGGATATGGATATATAAATTACAAAGTGTAATGTGCTCAAATGAATGGGAATCTTTCATACAGGGCTTATTATTTTTGCCATAGTCAATCCTATTCCCCTTGGTAATTGTGAGACAAACTATTGACAAACCTTCTGGGCCAGCATGGGTGGCTGAACAGGGGTGGGAGCCGGGGGTTTGGTGCCTGTGCATGGGGCTGCTGAGGCCGGTGGGGACGGTTTTGCCATCTGTGGGCTTAAAGTGAAGAAGAGCAGAGAGCAGAAAAGCAACACAGGCACGAAAACAGCCTGGAAGTAGGAGAGCTAAGCAGGCATGCTTGCTCAGCTAGTGAAAGTACTACAGGAACACTTGATTAGAGCACGCCAGTGCCTTCAGATTCCTGGAGATGATTCCTGGTGTTAACAGGGCTCTTTTATGCAGCAACAGTAGTGGTAAGAGAGGCTGGTGAGAAGCAAAGCTGAAGAAATTAGGAACGGTTTCTTTATAAGGTATAAACCGCTGGAACAAGCTGCTGAGAAGTGCTGGGCTCTCTGTAGCCAAACCTCTCCATATCTTAGGAAATATTAATCTTTTGCCAAATACGTTCTGTACTTCAGCCCCTCATGCTTTTAAGCACCTCTTTAGAGAAAGATCCTCTCATCGCAGTGGGCCAAAGCCAGGTCAGGCAGAAATCACCCATGGCTGATTTTTGGTCTGCCCACAAAGCCTGCAGAATAAAGATAGCTCCAGAAGGAATTGCTCTAGTGGAAAAAAAAATCCCGTGACACTCCTTTCACAAGGTTTAAAGCATATGGCAAGCTACAGGTATAGGTACACGGTTTGATTTGTAGTGAAATCCCTTTAGTAATCCTGACTGCTGTGCCTGTTGAGCTGTGCCACACAGGTAAGGTGTCCAAGGCAGGTGCTGAATCAGCCTGGTGATGCTTTCAGATGACTTTCCCGGTACCAGTGTTGATGCTGATGATGTCTGAAGGTGGAGGAGACAAGCGTGATCTCAGCCCACCACTGCTGGCCGCCTCCTCTGGGAATGAAGGCTGTGCTGGGGTGAGGAGGGGTTGTGCTGGTGGTTAAGTTGGCAGCACCCAGCCTGTGCGCACAAAACCAGGACGGTGGTGCTGGCGAAGTCCAGCTTGGGTAAAATGGACTTCTAAGTGAATAGCTTGAGGAATGAAGTCAGTAATGGTGTGACGCCTGTGCTGGGAATGGGGTAGATCTGAAGAGACCTGTGCCCTGGGCAAAGATCTGTCTCCTGCCTCGAGGAGTTTCTGTCTGTGCGGGGTCAGTGGCTTCAGCAGAGGGATGGGAACGGTCCTGAAGCCAGCATATCCTTGGCTCTGCTGGGGGAGTGGATTTATTCACCCCCATTTTAGAGGGGATTCCTTGAAGAGAGAGGGTAATTCTCAGGGAGACAAAAGAGGAGACAGTCGGGGCGAGGAGAAGAAGGTAGGATGTCAAGTCTGATGGCTGCTTGCCTTATGTTTTCCTTCGAGGCATCTAGCATAAGCTACAAGGGGAAAACAAATGGGCAATGACAGCGTCTGCCTGCATCTCTGCCTCCTACCACCTAGCTCTGGCAGCGCGCCCAGACTGCTCCGGTGAGCGAGGAGCGCTGCTTGCCAGGCTGGGAATGCAACCACGCTGCCAGCCAGAGCCCCAGCTAGCCCCCACCTTCCATCGGCTTGGGCTTTGTACTTGGGCAGATAATCTACTCGGTTGCCGTTAATGCGAAAACATCCCTTTGAGCCAAATGAATGTCACACTTCAGAAACCAAAGAGCAGCCCAATATCAATATCGCGTGCTTCTCGCCGGCAAGGGATGCCAAGAGGAACTGGAGCGCTCCCGAGGTGTCAGATCCAAGCAGGGGATTTGACAGGTGCCCTTCACGTGTGAGGGGGGATGTTCTCAAGCAGGGGGACATTGGGTGCTCAGCTGCTCCCTGCTTCCGAGGTGACAGGCCAAGCTCACAAATCTGGCAAAAATAGCTCACTTTGTAGTTAAGCACTTTACATAAATGTATGCCTGGATGTGTGAACACTGGGAAAACTAGTCTTATTTAAAAACAAGCACACAAAAGGACGCAGCTTTTAGCAGAAATGAATTTTTCAGAGTTTTGGCGAAAGCAGGAAGACAGACTTGGTATTTCTGTGAATCTCACAATGAGAAACACTTGTACAGGTTTATTCTTTGGCTTTGCATCTCATTTTAGTCCCTCATTCCTTCAGCATTTTCAATGAACTGCACCCTGGGCTGAGAAGCCAGCACCTGACTCACTGCACCCCATGAGATGTGCCCATGGAGGTACCTGGACAAGGTCTTACGTGGTGGCTGTGTGGATCGAGGTTTGTCCCATTGCTCGTCTGCTCTGGGTGCTGTCTCTTGCTTGCACACACATCCTGGGGAACGCTGTATGCAAAGAGCTGTTTTCCCTGATTTAACCCTACAGCCATGACAAGTCTATGCAAATGAGGTGGTGCAATGGTGCATGAATAATCACCAAGGTTTTCCATGGAGCAGGTGGACAATCTTATTCTGCCCCAGCACAGTGCTTGTCTGTGGGTGCTGTGCCTGTGCTGGGAGCATGTGATGGTGGCACCAAGCTGCGGGGAGCTCAAGGAGGAACAGTTCCTCCTCGGGGCCATGGGGTGTGGGTGGAAGGTTCTCCCCACGCCTAGGGGCTCTTACACAATGGTTATGCCTGCACCATGAGCACCCTGTCCTCCTGTGGAAGGACCAAACCAACATCTCAGAGAGACCACCTCCTGCCTGGAGCTGAAGGAAGGATGCTCTGCCGCCTCTTCCTCTTGTGTCTTGTTATCTGTCATAGAGCTCGCTTGCACCCATGAGCTTATCCTCATGGCATCAGAGAGAAACACACGTGTGTGATGGCAGCAGCTCTGTAGGCGCAGGGTGGACCTGTGCACGCCCTCCTTTACCTCGGCATGTCCCTGCTGAGGGGAGGAAAGTACAACCCGAGGCAGACGAACAGCCCACAGCTTGCTGTGACTGGCTCCTGCTGGGGAGGCAGATAAGGCTGGTGATTCGGAAATAGCTAGACCATCAGAGAATGCTGATGAGTAACACGGCTTTCCAGCTACTATTTTGCTTTTAATCCTGTGCAGCTTTTGGCTGTCACCGATGACGAGGGATCTTGTCTGAACAGGAATTTACAAGGAACTTTGCTTCATGGAACAAGCTGAAAATCCCCAGACCCCAAACTTACGCAAATTCAGTGCAAGGTTTGCTTTAATTTTTGTATTTTTCATCTCTATTTGTAAATGACCTTCTTCGACCTCGGGGTGCCACAAGGACAGAATACATTTTTGCCAGACTTGTGGATATGGAGTCAATTTTCATGGCAGCAGGAAACGAGCCAGGGTTTGTCAAGCTGCTGGAAGCCTGCTTCACGGGCAGAGAGGAGCACCACAGGGCGTCAGGCCTGCACTCAGGCACAAACTGGTCCTTTGGTAGCCATGCAGCTGCATTTGGTCTGAGGCCTGCTCTCTGTCTTGTTCTTGGCTGAGGAGATGATTGGGGATGACAAGTTCATTTCCCCAAGGGACCTCAGCTCCATTCCTGTCCAGTCTGGACTAAGAAGATAATAAATTTCAGTACTAATCCATTTAGGCCGAAAATACAATTCCAGAAGATATTTGTCAAGTGCAGTCCTATTCCATGAGAGCAGTTGCAGTCTATATTTTCCATACGTATTCGCAAAATCATTCCAAATATGTGCATTTATTTTTACAAGCACTTGTCATCACATAAAGTATCGACAGGCAGCAGTGCCCCTGCTAGACTATCTCTGTAGCAACCTCCCAAGCAGTCGGCAGCCTAATGCATTTATAGCCTGATTAAGGGCTGCAGGAGACTCCACCGGCTTCTTACGGCTGCAAAGAGCACCGGTGGAGACAAGCCTGGGGGCTGTGGGCAGGTTAGAGCCCTGAGGCTCTTGGCTCTTCCTTCTGCCTTCAGTTCCCTCACCCCTGCTGCAGGGAATGTCCCAGGCGATGCTTGGCCAAACCCAGGGTGCCATTAGCAAATGAGAAATGTGTTGCATTTTAGTGGCCGTCTGTAGCCAAACTCATCAGGTCCATTCAATTTGGATGGCGTTCAAGGAAAAAAACAGACAATTGGTGAGAAAACTCCTTGAAAGGGGTTCCAGCTAGATCTGGGTGAAGTTTTGAACAGAGTGAGCCGATCCATGAAAATGGATGTGAGCTGTGAATTCAGAGAAAAGTTAGTGAACTGTTTCAGCTGAGGGGAAAAATAACCTCCTCCTTACTTGGTCCCTTAGTTGGAAGTACTGACTGTCTTTTTATTGGAAACTTCGATATTTTTTTTTCCAAACAGCTTCTCTTATTTAAAAATTGATCCAACAGCAAATGTTAGTAACAGATTAAAATGACCTTTCAAGTCAAACAGTTTTGTAGGCTGACTCCAAGTGGACTGCTCTTGTTTGATTGTCTCAGTGACAGCTTGAAAAGAAAAGTCTCAATTTTGATTTAAGTGGAGACAAATCATTTTCCAAAGTTCATCTCAAAATCTACAAAATTAATTATGAAATTTTAATCATTATTTGGAGAATAACATTATTTTACTGTGGCTAAAAGAAATATATTGGAAGTGCAATTAAAAAAAAAGGGTATTTATTTTGCAATTAACCATAAGTATTTTTTACATTCAAACTAATATACAGTGATATTTTGGTAAAGACATGCAATTTTCTTTAAAGTTACTTTAATGCATATATCGAAATTGGACTTTGTTTGTTTGTTTATTTGCTTGTTTGTTTAAAGACTTTAACGTTAATTGATTAATTTGCCAATGTCTTTCAGTGACCTTTATGACTTGAAGCTTTCCAGAACTGACTTAATTAAAGATGGGATGGAACCAAAGTGAATTTAAAAAACGTCTGGTTTATTATTCCCTATTAAAATTATCTTGAATTGCTCAGCTGTCAGATATGGAGCAGAATTTATCGTTAAGTTATTCACTTAGATAATTAAATGAACCTGCAGCTTTAGTTGAGGTGAAAGTGAAAAGAGGCAGTGGGATGCTGTGTGTGACAAGCTGGCTTCCTGGCAGACTTGCTGGGGTTGTTTAGATGTCCACCCTTAATTTGAGGAGAGTCCGCTGAGTTTCTGCTTCTGATTTTTTACTCTGTAATAGCTTCTGAAAAATACGCCGTGTTACTGAGTCCTATTTGTGGATTCCCATCTTGCTATGCACCAAGGACATCGTTGTCAAGGCTATTTATTCAGTTACTGTCTCTGTGCTGGAGGAGGCACAGAGATCTCTTTCTATAGAGATCAATGTTTGTTTCTTGTCAACCAAATGGCATGGCTGAATGAAGGCACATGCTATTCAATTATTTTCATTACACTGGCTGGATTAATTTTAAAATAAAAAATATCGTGAAATGTGAGGAAAGCTTAACTATAGAAAATTCTGACTAATAGGAGAAAGATGAGCTTGCGCTGCTAATCCTGGACCTAAGGATGCTTTTGTCTGTTAATGATTTAGCAAATTCTGTAAATTGGCCTGACCAGGATCCGTTGTTACCATGCTGTGATGTGGGGAATCCTGCTGAATGAAGAGGTAAAGGTCAGATCCTCAAGTGGTGTCTGTGCTGTGCACGCAGCTCTGACAACACACACTATTGCAGGGCTTAAATTTGTCTTCTGGCTGGAGGTAGAGGAGATGAGGAGCACCGCGTTGTGCTGTACAGACCATGACTGCAAAGAGAAAGCATTCCCTTTGGTCAGCGTTAAACTTCCACCATTTTGGCAGTTATGTAGCTGCAAATTAGATACCATGTAATAACTCCTGATCTGTTTATTACAGAGCAATTTCCAAACTATGTGATCTTAATTTTAATTAACAGACTCATGAAAACAGAAGCTCATAAATTCAGAGCTCTCTCGGGGCTCTGGTGATTGAATGAGGCGCTGGTTGCAAACTTCAGTAGCTCTTCTGTTGCACCTGCCAATGCTCAGACGTTGGTTTTCCTGGCTGAGTGTTATTACCCTGTCAGTGAGTGCTGCCTGTACCAACAAGGCATAAATAAGAAACATTATACTGCAGGCAGATGCATCCGATGACCTTCCCTATTACTAGGGTCACTCTGAGCACAAAGGTGTAACTGTCCTGCTGAAGTGTTTCCTAGCTACTTCTCCAAATCTGGACTTCCTAAGCCAACAGGCTAATCTATGGATATCTCCAATAATTTCTATTGCCTCTTTCCACAAAAAAGTCTCGGTTTTTAAAAGGATGAAGGTAAAAATAGATATTTTCTTATACAGTGTTTCCTGTTACAGACTTCAGTTCTAGGAGTCCCCATAAGTACTGGATCAAGCAAGACTGATAGATCAGAAAGCAAATTAGTACTTCTACCTCCCATGCTCTCTTCTCTCAACAGAGAGAAAGCAGATATCGAGGGTGTTGAAGGTGAATTGCAATCATGTCATATTTTGCTGATTAATTTTTTTTTTCCTAAAGAGTGGATGTCTTCTGTAGGACAGCAGGGTATTCATAAGCAAGAGACTACAACATTTCATGTCTCTCATCATATTCTTCCTTGAAGGTGCAAGTAGAAATGCAAAGGAAGGAATCCATCATTCTGATGGTGGTTTCCACATCTATGCTCCCTGACTTTGAACAGGACTGGGTAATCGCTTCCTTGGCTCTTGGATGTAGAGACTGATGTGCGCTCATGTATATATCATGCATCCTTCTGAAAGTGCCATGAAGCACTCTGGTGGTCACCCCTTGCACTCGCTGAATAAAGGAAGGTAACTTTGCACTTCTGGTAGTGATGGAGTTGTGGATATGGTTGTAAGAGGAAAAAAAAGAAAAAAAAAGATCGTCTAGCTTATCTCATAAACATACTTTGGTTTGTATTTCATTTAGGTTTAATTTCTACTAAAAAAAAAAAAAAAGTCATGTGTACTAAAAACCATGTGACTGAAAAACTTTAAACCCCGTAGGGAAGCTGATCAAAGACAGGAGAGCTGCATGCCTATGGGTGATAGCCTTTTTCAGAAATCCCAGGCTATATGCAAAGCTTATTTATTACTCATGTATAGTGGCATGTGATTATTAGTTATCATACTTAATTTTCCATTATTATTATAAAGTATTTTTCCCTTAAATATTTTTTATTCAACAGTTTTACTGCAAAACAACAAAACTAAGAAAATTGTGGGAAGAGGTTTGTTGTGATGTAAAGTCTGAAGTCTGCATAGGAATGGAACAGTTTTAACAAGTAACCGCAAAGGAAATGAATTAATAAAGAACACGAGTGTTTATGGCAAATGAATGTGCCCAGGAGCTCATGGGAAAAGAGAATGATGTTGATGGGTCTTATAGCTTGCACTAAGAAAGGGAAATGCATATCTACATTTAGAGAGCAAATATGACTGGCTGTGGTGTCTAAGGAAAGACGGTTTTGTGGTTACAACATTTGTTCATTTTTAACTCTTCTTCATGGGAAAGGCAGTTGGAATCAGGACTTAAACCTGCCTCTGTCTGCTCTTTTGCTCTCTTTCTGCCCTTACCTTGCCCCCTGGCCCTGACCTCATTTGGGACCAGCGACTCTGCAGCACCAGCCAGCATCTGCTGCTTTGCCAACTTTCAGAGGGCTGGGCCCCCTTCCCTTCTGGGCAGCAATGCCAGTGTTTCCAGGAGAAGTCAGGCCCACATCCAGGCTGGTGGATGGATGCTCTGAAGTCTCCATGGTGTGACCACTGCCTTGGCTTCAGGTAATGCTACCTGCTGCTTAATGAAAGATACCTGTGCTTGTGCACTTGTGTACTTATTTGGCTTTCACGAGTTTGGTGGAAAATTTCATTCATCTCTCTGAGAGCTCTGGGGATTTAAGAAAAAAAAAAAAAAGCCAACAAAACAGCAAAACTCCATTTTATTTTTTTTTCTTTCATACTTATAAATTTAAGTTGTTAGTGATTTTAGGAAGACGTATTTCTAAATGACACCAAATCAGTCATTTGAGTTAATTTCAGCCTCACTTACAGGGTTTGCAGATCTTAGTGGCTTTTTAACTTGAGGTAAACAAACTGAAAAACAGATAATTATCACATCTTGAAACATTTTATGAGTGCCATGCACATCTCTTGAGTGTCCTTTAAAGATGGAAAGCACCATGTTTATTTACATAGCCACATACTTCCACAGCCAGCTCTCTGCTTTTTAGCATTCAGAAACCAGCAGTTCCTGTGTGCTACCAAGCAAAAAATGTGTCTTGGTGTCCATAAAGGAATAAGATTAATTCCTGTGAGGAAAATGATAGCAGTACAAAATAACACAGTAACTCCCTTTGGTTATATCATAAAAAAATTAGTCAATGTACAAAATGTACATAACAAAATGTAATGCAAACAGAAGAACATTTTATTGCTTAATTGAGAGAAAATAAGCATCTCCATTAGCTTCCTTTTGTTCTGAAAATAGTCGGTGTTTACTCTTACACAGAATGCTGCGGCATGCATGGGCTCCACAGGAACTTCGTGCTGATAAGCCAGAGACAGTCTTAGGCATGTTTTTGATCTTCTGTGATATTACAGGACTTGTGGCTGCTCAAGTAAAGTGTTATGAGAGCCGTGAAATCACAGTTCCTACACTTGGTTAGTCTAAGTTCCTGAATTTCTCCTGTAAAACGAGTGAAAGAGAGCCCGAAGCCTTTGGTTGTCTCCCAGCCGAAGTCCTTCAGCATGACACACTCGTGGGGGTCCTGAGAAGCAGCGACGGTCCACCGACCTCTGGCGATGGCAGCCAGATGGAGATGACACCTCTCCTGGGTTGGCCAAAAGAGCTCGTAGGGGATGACCAGCTGAGATGGTTGAGCTGTCCCAGCCTGTTAGTGGCCCAGGACACCTGATGGGACAGGGACAGGCATCTGGAGGCTGGAGTTGAAGAGCAAGTGTCAACAGAACGTTTTAGCTTGGACTAACCCAAATTCAAGGAGCTGTCTGGGGATGGAGTACAGAAAATGGGGCTGTGACCCCACTGAACTGTTACGCTATGCGAAAACTTCACTTCAGGGGTGAGGACTGCACTTTCTCCTTGCTTCTCCTCTGCGTGGTTTTGTGAAGGAACTAGTCTCACAGCACCAGTAGTGTTTGCATGTCCTTATTTTCGAAGTAGCAAAAATGTATGTTGCTGGTTGTCCTTTGTTCTCTGCAGATAGAGAAGTTTATTGCAAAGCTATTACTATGATCACCATTCTTAGCGAGAGTTGCTGATCTCTGCTGTTACCACCTGAGATGCTCCTGAGTGTTAATTACTTCCCTTGAGAGCGTTCTTGGCTTGCTGATGCTCAGAAATGCAAGTGTGTTATATCTGTGACCTGCTAGGTACGTACCAATACCTGCAAGATGATTAGACTGCTCAATTTGAATATTATATATATGTAAAGATATCCAAAAATATTCCAGGCCTCTTCGCATAGAACAAGGAAGACAGTGACTGCTGCTTACAAATAACAAGTGATCAGTGTACTGGGTCAACTATTCAATATTTATTTCAATGAATCTCTCTCCTCTTGCAAGGCAAAAATGGCAATGTGTGCTGCTGCCAATCACTTAGAAAGACAATGTATTTAACAGCTGATGAGGTTTATGGTCCTTCCACTTGTATGTGTGCCAGTGTGACTTTTAATCTTTTTTATTTTTATTTTTTATTTTTAACAATATATAGGTGCCAACTACATTTTGTGAATGTTAAGGGAGCTCTCCAGGTCTGACAAACAGTGCAGCATGTCGAAGAAGGCTGTGCTCCAGCTAGCAGATATGACTGATGTTTATAGTAGCTGTTGTGATCTACTGCACTGACAAATTTAGACCTACCAGAAAAATTTAGGTGTATGGACACAAAAAATTATACTCTGCAGAAAAGGGCTGCTTAATAGAACAGGTTGGAAAACAGATTTTCTCTTTAACACGTAACTCACAAATTTGATAAAATGTGACAATTTCTAGCAGAAGGTAGTCTGAAAGCAGATTTCAAATTAATTGAAACTTTTTGATAAAATTGGAAGGTTATTTTTTTTTCAATGATGGAAAATTCTTGGAAATTTCTGGATGAAAAATCTTCAGAAAAAAAGAATTCAGAAAAATGTTCTCTGAGGGGGAAAAGTTTCATGAGATCATTTTGTTTTTCTTGTTAGTAAACTGAATCTGCCATAAAATTCCATTTCTGAAGATCATCTATGGATCTTTGTGTATGGAATACATGCAAGAACAAGCTTTAATATGCCACCAGTTTATCGTTTTACAGGGGAAAATATTCTGTTCTCATAAGGTTGGAGTGAGATCCCTGCTGTATTTTGTTTGACGTGTTCCTGTTGGGAGGATTAGAGCTTTTAATGAAAATGACAATGTTAGACTAGTCAGACTTCTATTATCATATGTAAGGAATGATTTGGGGAGCTGTAAACATGACAGGGTTTCTATTGTTGACATTATTTAACGGGAAAGTGCCTAAACTGTTTCTAAACGGTTCCTTTAGGTGTTTCAATGTGCTTCTTGGGCTTATTTAATGGTCGATAGCTTTAGCATATCCCATTCACAGCAGAAAGTGCATGCTTTGTTCTGACATTTGTATAGCTCTTTGTATCCTGAACACATAAAAATCAATTTCACGTGCTTTTGAAATAAATAATTCTTCATTATCTTCTTTCAATTCCATTCTCCCTTGCCCTTCCCATTTCAATATATACTCCTAGAAAGTCAGAATGCAGGCTCTCAACAGAGACATTTCCCCATCAATGGTATTTTATTAGATGATTTTTGAAGCGTCTAAGCTTATCCTGCCCATGGACCTGTTAGAGATAACCACTGAGGTGCTTTTGGCAGTCCTTTCCCACTGCATATAAAAAGGTGTAACAAGTAGCCTGAGCTGGTTTTCCAGCTTCTTACTCTTTTTTTTTTCATGACCTGCCCTTCTAAATTTGGTGATGGCTCCATTGCCAAGTGGAAACTGGTGTGTGTGTGGGGGGGGGAGGCACTAGCAGAGACACTAAAGGGTAAACTTTGCAAGGGATTGTGCATCCTGTAGATGATAGTGAAGCACATGGATTTTCAGCATACTGAAAATCAGTTCCTAGGATGTCCCAAACTAACATGCACTCCCTTAAAGCACAAGCTGGTGTTTCAGCAGGGGTCTAAAGTGCAGAACAGAAGCTGCAGATATTGATCTGATCTGATTATAACGCTCCATTATAAAGTTCTATGTGGTTTGGATGTTGTTATAAAACTGCTCAGTCATTATAGCTGTTTATCTGTAGTTATTACAGCGTATAAAAACACTAAAGATAAATGTGTTCCAGTGATTTTTAATGTTTCTTCAATGTAAAAGATTCAAATTGTGCATAAAAGTCCACGTCTAGGACATCTTTTATGTATTGGCTTAACTTTAAGAACTACTTAAGTCTGAGTGATTTTTCTTGTTGATTTAATTTCTGCACTCCTGCCAGACTGTATTAGATAATAGATCAGAATGATGCTTGAAATCATCTGCATAAAACAGTACTCCTCATCTATGCCCAGTGCTGCAGGGGCTTGATTGTAAACCTCCTGGAGCTTCTAAGATTTACTTAGGCAGCAAACAAGCTCCAAATCCTGCATTAGGTAGGTAAAGACTGGTAAGTATGATTTAAAAGTAGAAATAGACAAATTACCTTGTCAATTCAAATAAAATAAAGAGTACTACTGAATATTGGCTGATATTTAAAATAGATCCATCCCATCCCCTGCCGCCAAAGCTGCAATTCTACCAGATTTAGGCCATGAATAGAGCAATTAATTACAAAATAAGAGCTGCTAAAAGCTAGTGTCATCAGGGACAGGATTTTATGCAATTCAGGTTTGAAGGAGGAAGTTAGATATACATATAATTTTGACCACAGCATGGGTACCCTAAAGATGGAAAATGCAATATGATGCATTTCCCATGAACTACTGTTAAATGAAGGATTTGGGAGTCAATTGCACAACAACAAACCCATACTCTTGAGGCTGATATTAGGAAAACTGTTTGTTGTGTAAGCCCTTTCCTTTCCCCAAGAATCTGGAATGCTATTTTGGAAAGCTGTTGCTTTCTGTATAAAGGTACTTATCCCACCCTGGATGGTTTCTAATGATCTCTTGTAATGGTTATGCTTGTGCTGTTTTTGTTAATGATCCATCCGTATTCCCATTCAAAAAGCTATAATAACCTAGCTACAATATACCATAGTAAGTTGAAACTGCTGCAAATGTCAGCTTAAAAACGCATCCCCAATATGTAGAAGGAAATGATGCAAGAGTAATGAATGCGTACACAAGCTGACGGGCAAACTTTCTTTCTTGGATTTTTTTTTTTTCTGCATCTCAGGTCACTGGACTTTGACTTGAATTACTCCCTTGAGTGAATATCAATAGAGTTGACACTGAACTTCCATGTGGCTGGTGCTGCACCAGACATCATTTATTGGACTTGTGCTATCATCTTCAATGCAAGGCAAACTCCTGGCATAAGCAATGGCTAATCCCTTCCCTTCCCAATTTGGGGGAGAGTACATGTTTGGCTCAAATATGTAGATTACAATTGATTTTGGAATGAGTTATTTATGGTCTCGGTATTCTGAGGCTGCAGAGTTTGTAGTGAGCTGTCAGACGATGCAAGAGGCTAGGCTTAGTTCAGGCAAACCTGAAATTGATAAACTCTAACCTAAAGAAGGATTATTTTACAGATTTATGTCGTTCCCTTGGCAGCCTTGATCGCTCAGATTGACCGACTGCCTGATCCACAACTGCAGTTTAAACACATCCGGCAGCAGACTTAGAGGTTAACAGTCTCAGTGTGTTTTATCTGTTTCGAGGCATGCTGGTGAGACAATTCAACCCCCCAAACCCTAGGTGTTGTATATACCATGTATTTTTAAAACTTTTTGCTTTGTTACTCTTTAAGGTGCCTTGATGTTTAATCAGTCCGGTAGGCACAACTAACTGCAGGATGTCCTTCCTGCTCTCAAAGTCATGGTCATGTTCTTGTAAAAGGCACAGGTAAGATTAGTAGTGAGGGAAGTTCTCATCCAGAAGTTCGATATAACAGTATAGATGTTCAATTTTCCCAGCACAGCTGAGACCAATCTTTTATAGTTCGCAAGTCTTTCAGCAGCACCTCCTCACAGGTGTAGCTTCTTATGCCTCTTCCAGTAAGCAGCATCTTCTGGTACAGCTGACCTTCACCTTCCAAACAAGGACTAACCCTGCTCTTGGGAGAGACCTTTGAAAATTAAGCACCTGGTCTCAGAGCTTTAACCCTGTGTTCATCAGGGATCTGTGGCAGCAGAAGCATCGAGCCCCTGAGCTTTTTGCAAAATGTTCAAAATCCAACCTTCTCTGGTTTAGACAAAAACATAAAATGAAGTATTTGTCTTGCTCAAGTACACTTATCATTCTAAAACATTTTTGACTACAAGTCACAGTCCTTCAAGACATCAAAGATCAACCATCGTCTGCATGACCTCTCCCCAGACTCCAGGAGTCCCCTTCTTTCTGCGGTCAGCATCTTTTTCCTCAGCTGTTCCTACATGAAAAAGAGCTTTTACTTTCTCTAAATTCCCCTCTTGCTCTGGGAATTCCTCTCAAGTGCCAATGGTTCTGGGCTTCTTAACAGCTGTATCTATTGCAGGTGAGATGAGGGAGAGTTTACTCCCATAGAAGAGAAGTTAGAGAAAACGGAATGAAACATGAGCTGCATGTAGTTTTTCTCCCAGGCAGGATTCATGTAGCTACTAGCATTCCTTACAGGCAGGAGTCACACAGCAGTGCATGCTAATCATAATGTGGGGATCCTGCAGTTTGGACTAGATTGTTCTGATATTTGTTACTGTAATTCGTCTTCTATATCTAATGTCAACACTCCCATTAAAAGTGAATTAGCATATCTTTTACACAAGGTTGCTCATTTGAATAAGGGTTTGGCCTTTCCTTAAAGTATACAGCAGTGGCTTTCCAAACCAGAGGATCTTGCACTCTGTCTCAAGTGAAACAAGAGACAGCTCTAAGGTTCTTGCCTTGTGTCGTGAAAAACTGTTGGAAGAGAAAATCTAGCAGAAGAGACAGCTCCTGGTGTGCATTCTGCTGTAGTTTACCACAGTCTAATTTCCAGGGATAGAATTCAGCATCAGTTATTAGGACTGTTGGTTTGGTTTCTTCAACTCAAAAATAACTGCCCTGGTGTTCTTTAAATTCAGATTTTTAAATGATTAATGATAATACAGGCGTGGTAATTTTTCTGGTCTTCCCTTATTCTCATAGTTTTCTTATTTTTTTTCTGTTTCTCCGGGTCTGGATCAGCACAAGGATCACCTTCCTTTGATTGTGGGTAGTTCCAGGTATAGCAGTTGCTTTTTTTCTGATGGGAGAGTGGAAGTGTTGAGAAGTCAAGGTTCAATTCCCATAGAGAACTAAAGTAATATATATTTTTAAAATTAAACTATTTCTGTTCTCTCTTGAAAGGACTGTTTAAAAATGCCTGGAGAACATTTTGATTAGACATTATTTTCCTTCAGTGTTCAGGGAAAAGAAGCAAAAGTGAAAACATTTGCAATTCTACAGTTCTGAAATACAACCAAGGACAGCAAAAATAACACACAATCCTCTGGTCCAGAGAAGTCCAGAGAGCATTTTTGTCTGGCCTTTCTCTGTGATGATCACTTTACTTATTTTTAGGTGTCTAGATACTCATGAATGGCTGTTTGAAAAAATACTGCATGAACAAATGAAGGCAAGGGAAATAAAATGCTTGATTGATGTTGGGATTTTTATGTAACATAAGAATAGTTTTGTGTGCATGGGCCTGTCCTTTGTGTCTCAACTTCAGAATTGTTAAATATTTGACACCATATCCTGTAAGACTTGCGGTTTCTTAACCGTCGATCATGACAGATCATTGTTTATTTCTTGTATGAGTGTTTGTTTTTACAAAACTGAACCACGGCAGCTGTAAATCTAAGAAGTACAACTTAGAATGAAATTCAGCACTATGAAGAGTGGTAGAAATTTGCAGGAGTGACTTATTTTTGACACTGAATTTTGGTAGAAAAGGATAACACTTGTTTTATTTAAAAGTATTTGAGGCTTTCCCACGTCATTCATGTATCTTTCCTGTTTACTCTTTACTCTTTACTTTTTTTTTTTTTTTAATGGGAATTGTACTTATGATTTCCTTTATTATTATTATTATTATTATTATTTTTAAACTAGAATTTTGATTTTCCTGTTTCCAACCAATGATATGAAAATGTACCTCTCCTGTGAACTAGCAAGTTCTGCTGGGTAAAACCTGGTAAGTGCTGACACTCTGGACAATGTTTCTGGCAAGTAAACCGTTATCAGAATGAGAGGAAAGTGAGGAGGATGTGTATTTCTGGAGCTGCTGGATATGAAACAGCTGAGAATGATTTGGGTCAGCAGTAATTGAAAAATCACACCTAGTTTAGCAACATAGAAGGTAAGTGTCTAATCTTAGTCCAAGGTCCCATTATGGAAAGCGAGACGTAGAGAGAAAACACAGCCACAAAGGGTGCCTACACTTATTGCAGCTGGAAATGAATCATCAGCTTTCTTACACTGATTACAGGAAGACTTGATAACTTACTAAGATTAGATAACTACAGTTAAAGATGACAAATCCCAGCCTCTGTTTTTTGAGACATATTTGACTCAGCCATCCCAGAATTTGTGAACAGGTGTAAATGAAAGGTGATAATACTTTACACTGCTCCCCCTCGGTGTCCAATGATGCAGTATTTAAAGCCAGAAGAGACCATTTGATCTTACAGTTTGCCATGGGCCATTAAATTTCAGTAGCAATTGCTATGCTGGACCCAACATCCTGGGCTCAGCTTTTGTTTTGAGCTGAAGCATAGGTTTCAGGAAGGCACATCACAGCTTGCTAAGAGGATCAGAAGGAATGGAGACTGCTGAGCATTTGGAATGGTCTTGAGCATTTACAATGAATTTACTCGTTTTGTTTTCCTTTCATGTAAGTTTGTCTGGCTTCAGTTTCCTGTCGTAAGTCCTATCACTGCTTTAAAAAAGTGTCTTCAGCATACATTCCACACCCAAAAGAATTCCGTGTGATTTTATTTTATTTTATTTTATTTTATTTTATTTTATTTTATTTTATTTTATTTTATTTTATTTTATTTTATTTCATTTCATTTCATTTCATTTTTTAAGTTTGAATAAGCTCCATTTCCAATATGACAGTGAATACCGTGTGCCTGGCCTTTTCACATCAATCATTGATACTCACTTATGTTAATTTATATTTCCAGTTTACTAATGGAAGTGCTGACTATAAATGCTTCTTTTAATGATTTTCCTGTTGACAACAGGTTTTTTTAGGTCTCTTACATGGCAGATTTTTTTCATGTTGTGTTAACTAAGTCTTGATTAAGTTGCCTAAATACAGGGATCTAACACCTTTTCATGTATCTTTCTTGTCACCCAACTGTGGCTCCAAGAAGGTGTGGGACATCCTTGGTCTTGCATCCTATCTTCCAGCCCCATGTGAATGTCCTCAATGCTCTAAAATGTCTCATATATGCTTAGGAGCCTATGTTTAGACATCTGGATTGATTCCTTACTGCCATATAGCACTAGCTTTTTAATCCTTATAACAGCCCTTAGGTAATCACATTTGCCAGCTCTGATGTTACTGTGTGCAGTCCTGTGAGGCAGGAAATGATTATGTGCAAAGAAAAGGAGATTAGCTTAAATCACCTCATTCTGGCCTGCTGTTAGGAAGTTATCTACAGTCCTTAGAAACAAATGATTTTCTTTTAGTAACCAAGATCTCTGATGTAAAACAGGAAAATTCTCTATTACTGGAGCGGCAATCTTTGCATGTATGAGGGCAACGTGTTGATGGAGCAACACTCACTGCTCTCCAGCTGAATTCAGCGGGCAGTAACAGCACCCCACCAGGGCTGTCCTGGCTCTCCTCTCTCACTGCCACATGGCCTAATGGAAAAATAAAAATGAAAACAAGTGTGCAGATGTGGGCAGGAAGGACTTTTGGCCACCTGTGAAGCAGGTAAGCACCTCTGGGAGAAGGGTGTCTTTCCCTGTGGCTACTTGGGGACATCTGCTCTGTATCCCTGCACGGGCTGCGTCATAAGTTAGGAAGATAGGAGAGAGAAAAGGATCCAGTTCCTGGCCATTTGGGGTTTGCTTCTTCAGAAGAACAAAGGCAGGGTACATCACTTCCTTGCAGCACCCCTGACACACAGCCTCAGGCACTCAGAACTGGGAAGGTTCAGGGTTTCCTCCATTCGTATGCTCTGATATCCCTCGTGCAGACCAGCCATGATTTATAGTTAAAACCCATTCCTTTTAGGAATGTTACAACACAGAGTAAGCTTATTGTTTTAGCGGTGTGTCCCACGTTAACTTGAGAAAGGCATTAGTAACATGTACGTGATCAAAACACAGTTGGCTGACTGCTTTGTGCTGTCTGATGTGAAGGTAGACATCACTCAAGAAGATTTTTATTTCTTTTACTCTGGTTGTTTTGGTGCTTCTGGCCACTGAAGATGGCATAAAATTTCCTTGGAGTGGATTGAAATTTCTCAGAAACGAGAGTGAGTGTGCAGCACATCTGAAGCAGAAGAGGGAATAGCCTGCTGAAATAATTGTCAGTGCCCAACTGGTATTCCAGAATGCATTCTAATGATCACTCACAGAGAAATTGGTTTTATTATTCCTTTGGGGCCCATGGTTTACTCTGAGCATTTAATAAAAAGATTGCCAGAGAGGAAATCCTATTTTTACATTATGTGGTAGGCCTAAGAAGGTTTCGTATATTAACAGTTTGCTTCAGTCACCACACCAAAATAATAAGAAAACCTGCTATATGGATAAGATTGGTTTAAACTTTTATGTCTAAATCTAAGAGCATGTGAAGTGATATTAATAAGCCCTGAATAAACTCCCTTGCCTTCAGATCCTGGCCCTATCTTGGCTTTTCAAAATTCCCTGAGGAATATTTGAGGAGGACATTTACTAAAAGGTCATCCAATATTTCATGTTTGGCAGTTCAGCTTTACAGGAAGGTCTATCAGATCTACGTGTGGAACTTGCCAGGGAAGAAATACATGTTGCATAAGGTACACAGATGGAAGACAATTTTTTATTGACTCCAGCCACAGAGAATTTACAAATGTATGAAAAGGCTAAGCATACAACACACATGCTGTATGAAGAATTTAAGTCTAATAAGTATGGTTGTCTTTTTGATACCCGTGCATGTTATACTGTGGATAACACGTACTGTAGGGAAAATTCCTATTGATTAATATGGGCTAAATTTCTCAAATTTTCAAATGCTTCAATGCATGACCTATTCATTGATACATGATCATGAAAGTAGGAATGTATGGACCTCTGTTTGACTTCATGTATTGTAGCCTTAACAACAGGTACCTTAGCATGTATTGTAGCCTTAGATGTTATTGATCTGTTCAGTTTTCAGGTTTTGTTTGTTTCTGTTTTGTGTTGTTATAGCATATTCTACTTGGACCTACTGACAGAAAAAAAAATCCTTCTTGAAGACAAATGAATATTCTGTGTAACATCTGGAATTCTAGAATTATTTCTGTTCTTCTAATACGCACTAATCAGATACTAAAGTCTAGTAGACATGATTTTCCTGTTCTTAACTTTTTTAATATGTGCAAAATCAGAGCTTGGATGCTGACATTTTAATTAATGCCATATTCCAGAGATCTCACTTCTCTTCTTCTGTGAATAAGACTAGAATCTTGGTCTTAGCTTTTTGTTTTGTTTAGTTTTGTTTAGTTTTAGTAATGCCCTTAGCATTGAGTATTTAGAGTCAAGATCACTTGAAATCAGTGGAGAAATTGTGATCCATTTCAATGGTTTTTGAAACAGAGCCATGAAGACTAGCTGAAACAAGGGCTAACATTTCAGGAAAACCACAAGCTATATAGCTGAACTTTGGCAGCACATAATTAATTACCGAAATTCAATATCATATTGCACAATATTTGGCTCTTTACTTAAAAACCATTTTAAAAAAATGTTTCTATACACCATTGCAGGATACATCTTAAAAGTCATTGACATGAAGGAAAAGAATGTCTTTCATTATGTTCAGAATTGACTTTTTTTAAATTCCCATCAGAGGATAATGAAAACAGCTTGCATTAAATTATTATAACTCTAAAATATTCCCTGGCATATTTATCTTTCAATATGCACACTGCTGTCTTGTGGAAATATTATACAGTGCAAGGAAGACCAAGAATAGTTGTGTAGCAGTGCTCCTGAAAACTGAGATGGAAAATCCCTAACTTCCTCCAGCCACACAGTTCATCTCCAGACCAGTGTATGATACCCTATTTGATATGGTATTTAGAATGACCAAATCATGAAAATTTCCATGAAAATACCCTCCTAACTGCTTTAATGAAAATCTAAACAGTATCTAAATAATCAATCCAAGGAGCTTACAGAAGCCACAGTGACTTCAATTCCTTGAGAAACTGTTATCTAGCAGAGTTAGCAATAGGAATGGTTGAATGCCAATACATGAGAACAACAGCAAATCTGGTTTATAGTTTGCAGTTGCTCCAAAACACAAAGCCATAAAATACTTTGTGGAGATTGGCCTCCTGATCTGCTAAATCTTGGCTTAGTGACTCAGGCAGCAATCTGTTGAGGCTTATGTAGTATATAACAATCAATCTCCCAAAAGTTTTTTTCTTCGCTTTTACAATCATATATTTTTATTCTCACAGTTGTCTGAATTTCATAAAAATAACATGACTTTATTGTTCACTGTCAAGAAGCTCATCTGCTGAAGACAGGATAATAAAAACATTTGTAATTTCTGTTGTAATGAGACTGGAAGGGAGGAAAAATCAGAGGACTGTTGTGATTTTTCTCTTTCTCTAGACATCTACTTCTATCTTTCAGTTTTGTTCTTTAGGATAGACTCAGAACAACGGTTTTTATCTAATCTGCAGTCAAGTATTGAATGAATCATAGTTGCTCCTTATTGATCAATAGCTTAATCATATAAAATTAGTATTAGTCGTTCTTCCAAAGAGTGAAATAATAAGTATTAGAGAAGAAAACAGGAAATAGCTGGAAACCTATAGCAGCATAGTGCCGATACGTGAATTTGCATGTCTCGGTCCTGTCTTTTGCAATTCAAGCTCTAACACTTATATTTTCACCTTTGGACTAGTTTGGTCTGCATCAAACTGCAGTGCCCTAACAGTCCTGAAATATCTCTAACACTGGTTGGGAGAGGAGATAGATATTCACCACACTTTGCTTTGCCCACCATTTCTCAGGCACGCTCCAGGACAGAGCTGGCGGTGGGGAGCACTGACTGCTGCCCAGGCAGGGGATGGTGCGCACCCTGCTCTGGAGGGTTGGGCAAGATGCGGCTGGAGGATAGCTTTGCTAATCACAAAGGTCTTAGGTAGTTCCTGAAAGGACATTACCAACCTGAGGACACTTGAGAGTGGAAAAATTAACTGATGATATAGAAAAGAGAATTGCAAATACTACTTTGGAAATCAATGCCTAAATGTACAGGCTAGCACTGAAGGACATTTCATGGCAGAGTAGTAAAACTGGTACACCAAGGACATCAGAGAAACTGAAAAGGAACTGTTAGACCACAGTTTACTGGATTGAAATTTTTATGATCTGATCATGCATTCTTTTATCTGGTTCATCCTTCAACCCATCACATTTCAGTGGAAGCTCCCAGTGCAAGGTTCTTCAACTAATTGTTTACTTATTTGCATTTACTCGTTAGCTCATGTGAATCAAGAGACTCTTTAGAGTCCTTACGGGGACAAATGTTGGATCATGGAGCCAGCCCAGTCTTTGAAGGTCAGTTCCAGCCATAAATTGATGTTTTTCCACAAGTGGTACTTTGCAAGTATAAAACAACTTGCTCGTCTTTGTGTCTGTCTGGTCAGAGCACCCCAGTATGCCACTGGAGTTAATAGAAGATTTGCCTGCAGGACTTGGTACTGAAATCTTTTAAAAATAGCCAGCAGGTTTGTTTTAACCAAGCCGTAAGACATCTCCATCTTGCTTTCCCTGGTGAATGGAATATATTAGAGGATCTACACAAAATCCTTATCTCTATTCTCAGTACTTAAACAACCTCTAAACTGAGATATTTTTTCACTTGGTAAGGAAAACAAAGATGTGAAAAACTCTTAGATTGCATGATGAATTGCTGAGTAGGTGTTGGGGGGTATGGAAAAGAAGGGACGGTTAAGGATTGAAAAGATTTACTAACTCTGATCTGTGATAATAAAAGCATGCTTTCAGCTTCTGAATGTACAGCAAGCAATGGCCCCCTGGAATAACAGATAAGAAAGTGAAAAATGGATCAGATGAAAATAAGACTGATAAAGGGAACCATAATTCATTTAGATCTGAATTGTTGCCCGAAGTGTGTTCTTTGTTGGTAGATTAGCTTTGGAAATAGCAAGACCCTTAAAGGAAAGAAAGGCATGAATTCTGATGTGTGGAGTACTGGGGAAGAATAATGGCTTTCCTGTACTGAAATGCATGTTCTTGTGTGCAGGTGCTGGGACACTGGGAGGGGGCTGGTTAGCAGCACCTTGCTTTTGAGGGGTCTGAGGTAGCACCACTTATCCTGGTGATCACAGGGCAGGTGGTGGGAACTAATGGAAAGACAGCATTTATAGGATGATGTCCTTACCACTGGGGAGGCCAGTTGACATGGGACGTTAGACTTCTGGTTCCTCTGGCTGAACCTGTAAGCCACAGAAACTGCTGATTTCCAGGAGCTTTCTACAGCATTGGACCACTGGGGCCAAGGCTGGCATGGCCAGTGGGTGTCTTCCTTAGGGAATTTCTGTCAAAATACACTGGCTTGACATTGAAAGAGGAAGCATTTCAGAGGGCACAGGGATCCACATAAAGTAAGGAGTGAGTTACCTGGAGCTTGTCTATTCACCAGCTTTTTTTCTCCTGTAGTCAGGTGTTGAAGGTGACTGTCTTCATGATCCGTGTAGTTCTACCCTTCATGTCTATGCTGCAGGCTATCCCTTCTCCAGCATAATGCTTCATATTTACCACTTTTATATCACATGCTATTTTTCTCAGATCACTTCTCCTGTCTGACAAGATCCTTTTGTATTCCAGCCTTACCCTTGAACATGCCTGAAGCCAGCTCCAGATGGTTGTTGAATGCGTTTTAATAGGCATCCTTTCTCATCTATTATCCAGGTCCACACTAGAAGTACTGGATGGGGCAAGATCCTTCTCCTCGAAATCTTACTATGTAGGACGAGCATGTTTGACAGTGAGTATTGCTGGATGTGTCTGAAAAGGATTTTGCACCTTAGTCTTTATGTTTTGCTCTAGAGAGAGCATGCTTTTTAGTTTGTTCATACAAGAGCAAGAAGTCCTCCTGAAAGTTGGCATGTGTGATAGTTTTTGCTCCTGCCTATCTTTAAGGCTTGTCATGCAGTCAGAAAAAGGCATTAAATTGGTTTGCTGTGATTGATAAGTAATCCTTTGACATGGTTTATCTCCTGGTTTAACTCTAGGTCTTCAAGAGCAGTAAACTTTCTGAGGCTATGCTGATGGGTATAATCCTTTCGCTCCTTTTTCAGTCCCCATGCGTGCCTGTGGCCATTCTCCAATGTGATGAAACAAGTTTCTTGTTAGCATGTATTTGATAGAACACAGTGAACATAACAGTAATTAAAATCTCCTTGAACTTTGATCTCCTGTTCTTTCTCTCTTGCCAAAAATGAATGTTTAAAAAGATGTTTTTTTTTTACCAGTACTTTGCAATATAATTAATGTTTTCCTGACCTGCCTTTCACGTGTACCAGTGTCACCTCTCACCTTCAGTCCTGTGGAGAATTGCTGTCTGCTCTGAGAGTGCAGAAATCTGGAGTGGTTCATTGTGTACTGAATAAATCAGAAAGGATGTCTTCATGCTGGTCCTTGATGCAGTGCAATCTTTATTCTGTCTGACCTTTTCCCTATTATCTTATACCTTCCTCAACTTGTTTACCAACTTTTCAGCCTCCTCATTAAAGCTGAGAAATTGTGCAACTCCTGAGAAAAGGCTATGAATATTGACAAACGCTTGAAACAACAGATCTCTTTCAAAGAGAAACTGGAACTGGTTTACAGGCCCTGAGAACAGTGTGGGTTGGCAACGTACGTCCTATTCTCACTTTAGGCTATCATGTCAAATTCCCAGGTAGTGAAATCTCATCACAAGGTGGCGGCTTGGAAAACATCACACAGGCTTTTTTCTCATCAAAGAGCAGGTGTTTTCTGCTCTTGTTTGCTTCATGTTCTTTACCCTGAGAGATAAAAAAGAATATGCTGTTAGACCATACATGAAATGTGCATCTGGGAATCAGCTTAAAAGGAACCATGGAAGGAAATAAATAATAAAGCTTAGGAAAAGAACAAGCAAAATTAGAGGGAAGTGAGTAAAACAAAAGCAGGAGGTATGTTCAAGAATCCTGCTTTCTACCCAGGTTCCTGCTGACATACTTCCTGGGCACTGACGACGAAATAACCGCAGGGGAAATGCCTCTTTCCAAAGCCTCTGCCTGCTTCTGTAAGGGCAGGGTGGCCAAGGCTGGGACATGAGGGTGTCAGGACACATTGCAGGTACCAAAAGGAGGACACCAATGCACACAAAACTATTCAGTAATGAATAGTCAAAATTCACAAAGAACATAAGGTACATACTGGATGGTGAAATATAAACAGGAAAGCAGCACTCAGGGGGGAAAAAAAGGCTTAGGTGCTTGCTGAGCTGGAAGCTGAGGATTCTGAATAAGGTACACAAATATTTAGAGCTATTAAGAAAGAAACAAAGGAAAAAAAAAATCAAATCAAGCCTCAGGAACATGAGCTCTGTAAGCTGGATATAACCCGTGGTGCCATTTCAAGCCACTTGAAGTCACGCTATTATTAAGAAAATGCAATAGTACTACAAATATGTGTATTAATAAATACTTTACTAAATGCATTTTAGAAAACTCTTTAGGTTTCAAGGAAAAACTTCCCCAGGAAAAGGACAGATAGCCCACAAAAGTACTACTTGACAGGAATGACATGGTGAACAGTTTAAAAGCCTCTGAATAGTTCTTTGAACCAGGAGACCTAGGTAACAAAGACATAGAAGGGCCATAAATATTTTATTCTAGGACACGATGTTCTTCTATTGACAGTAATAAATACATGGAAAATAAACTTATTAAAGGTTAGGTGGAAAACTATTCTGACAAGGCGTTCTTTGCAAATGTCATCTGGCTTCATGAAGTTTCCAATTTGGGTATAATGTTTTTATGTCCTTTTGGCAAGAGCATAAAAATACAGATGATTCATGTATCAAGATTTATTAACGAGAAATGCAGATGACATTTTAGACTGAAAAAGTTATTTTGATTATTTGCAATTAAGGGGAAATTAAGTTAAAATGGCCCCACTCTGAAATCAGCATCCAAACGAAAAGATTGGAGTCTAGATTTAAGTTTTTTGTGTTTGGAAATGAGATCCCATCTGATGAAAATATGAAAAAAATCACAGCCCTTGCCAAAATTAAGCTATGGAACAGTCAATTCATAGCAGTTGATGAGAATTATTACATTTTGTATCTTGACTTTTCTCTCCCTCTTTTCATCTCTTGAATCGATTATCCTTTTGTTGCATTGGTTGCCAGTGGAAACAAGCACATTTTAAAACAGCCTCTGCTTACCCTTTGCAGTCTATCTGGCAAAGGCCAATAGGGCTGATATATATTCAAAAGCAAGAAAAAAAAATCCAGCTGTTAGAATTTTTCTGATGAGCAGCTTCTCCACCGCACTTATTTCAGCCATCATCTTGGAAAACTCCAGGATCTTCTAGCCAGCTTTTAAATTACCTTGGGGATTATTTTCTAATTGTCACTCAGATTAGAAATCCAGGTGATGGGATGGACCCAGGTGTCTCTTTGCAAATGATTTGTGGAATTGAACTGAAGCTGAAACAATGAAGGATAATTCACTTTTCACATTTTTTTTACTTTGAAATCTTTCCATACCAGCCAAATATTGACAAAATAACTCTTCCCAAATTCAGTATATTATTTGCCTGCTTTTTTATAAAATCATTATGTCACAGACTATTTGCCAATGAGAATGGGATTCTGCAGGAGACAGACTTGATTTTGGCTGAATTTCTATTTAACCCTGCAATCAGCTATCAGAACAGAAAATGTACAGACTTGGGGAGTGGAAGAAGCACAGGAGGATGAGCAGAAAACCAGTGCTTTGGTTTATCCCAACAGACAGCTAAGCACCACACAGCTGTTCACTCATTCTCCCCACCCAAGGGGGATGGGGAAGAGAATTGAAAAATAAAGGTTAAAAACTTGTGGGCTGAGAAAAAGACAGTTTATTAGCACAGAAAAGAAAGGGAAAATAATGGCAATGATAATGAGAAAAGAATATACAAAGCAAGTGATGCACAATGCAACTGCTCACCACCCACTGACTGATGCACAGACAGTCCCTGAGCAGTGGCCCCCAACCTCATCCCATATTTATTGTTCAGCACGATACCTTAAGGTATGGGACGTCCCTTTGGCCTTTCTGGGCCAGCTGTCCTGGCTGTGTCCCCTCCCAGCTCCTTGGGCACCCCCAGCCTCCTCGCTGGCAGGGCAACATGAGGAGCTGGAAAGTGGTTTTCCTTATTTGACTAAGGTGAGGACAGGACAGAGTCTACCAAAATGTACCCATAATTTTGGGTCCCAGACTTTCCCTCTGCTGGGTGGCAGGACTATGGTATCAAGCTGTCACTGAGCCCAATTTAATTTCAAGCGGAAGAGGCTTCTCTTGCAGCAGCTGGATTTGGAGCAGGCCCTGAGGTTCTGGCCCAGGAGGTACCTGTACAGACAACATGCTCTTAATGTGTCTTTGAATCTATTTATTTAAGGGATTATATACCACAGGGTGGCTCTGTCGGCTGGAGGCAGTGCCTTAGGATTTCCCTTCAAGTCCTGTTTCCTAAATTTAAATTACCAGGGTGTAGCCTGATGGGATATCCTGACAGAACTTTTCAGATTTGTGTGGCTTTCATCTCTCAGTCAGAACAGAAATTTTCACAGAGTACAGATACTATGTATTAAAATTAAGGATTAGGCAAGAGCCCATATTTTTGGCATTGTCTGATGACAAACGCAAACAAGCTCTTTTTATTTATGTAGCAATCTCAGCCCCTGGCTAAGAACACTCGGTTCCTTGCTGTGTCACCGGCAGATGGATGTGAGTCTGGTTTCCATCTCCTTTGTAAAAGAGTATTTGTCACAGATGAGAGGACAGCTGTGCTCTGCCACTCACATCTACCCCGTCACACCTAAGGCAGTGTCCCGCAGCATCCCCACCACTGCCGTAATCCCGCAGGGGAGGTCCGGGCAGCAAGCAGCAGCCCCGGCAGCGTGAATCTACTTAATTTCAGGGCTCGCCGTGCTCCTGGAATGAGAAGAGCAGTGTTTATGCAGGTTGTTATATGGCATTTCTCCTTCTCGCTCGGCACGGTGCCCTTCGAAGGCATGTAGCCACCTGTTTGAGCGGAGCGCTGTGAGGGGAGGACTCTGCTCACCAGCAGCCGTCCAAGGGCACGGCACACGGAGTGCGGGCACTGAGCTGGAGCTGAGAGAGGAGGATCTCACTCCTGCTCTGCTGACGTCCGTGAGCCTTTGTCAGGCTGCATCGCATGGTGGCTGGCCGAGCACTTTGGTTGTAAACAGGATGGAGGAGGTGCAGCATGCAGGAGCAGAGTCATTATCTGAATGGTGCTTTGGCTCTGTAGGCATGACAACACCGGGGAAATTTAAAGTTAATGGAGGGACATGAACTCAAAGCACTAAAATCAGTGTGCTGACTGCCGTGGTAGCATGATTTACTCAGGTCCAGTAGCTCTGTCTATATGGATGGACACAGAGCATGCTTTGCAGTTAATGGCTGACATTTTAAGAGTGGAGGTTGCCAGGTGTAGCCATGAGGGCAAACAGTTTTTTACTTCAAAGTTTATGCCCAACAAAATACTTACAAGTTCTGGGCTGCAGGAGCTGCTTTCCTCCATCATCTTTTTCCTGATAGTAGAAATATCCCTTATGAGATATCCTTCACAATACTAAAATAACAGTGGGGAGGAAAAGAGTAGGAAAAGCCAAAGGTTTTCCACCTTTATCTTTTGTTCCTTGCAACCATCTCACAAGATGCTGTTGGAAACCACTGTTTGAGAAGGGTTCAAGCTTGATCGGGAGAGCACCCAGGCTACCAGCTGGGCTGCCTCACTCATGAAGAGATCCTAAACCTGCGGATGCTGCTTCAGCTTTGAGCAATAATCACTGCTGTGCAATGTAAGTCCTTCCAAGCTGGAATACCAAAAGTTGCAGTTAGATGACTCAGGCAGTTAAATCCGCTGTGGATCGAGCCCTGTATGATCACAGGTACAAATTGCTGCTTGGAAGGCACAGGCTGGGTGGTAGAAAATATTTTCATGAGAAGGGGGCAGCACTGGGATGGGTTGTTCAGAGAAGCTGTGAAATTCTTGGAGGTTTTCAAGCCTGCATTTAAAACAAAACAAAACAAACAAGCAAAACAACAATGACACTGCTGAATGGATATATTGTGAGTTTTCTTGGGATGTTGT
Organism: Anser anser; assembly: GCF_964211835.1. NCBI lineage: Eukaryota > Metazoa > Chordata > Aves > Anseriformes > Anatidae > Anser > Anser anser. The sequence continues at coordinate 35,179,394 of NC_139727.1, read as the reverse complement.
TGGTAGGTGACCTTCAAAGGTCTTTTCCACCAACACTTCTTCAATGCTATGAGCAAAAGCCTGAAATGCAGGAAAGCTAGACAAATTGTGCCATTAGTAACTTCCACCTTTACTCCTGAAAGGCTCAGCAGTCCTGGGGTGAGCTGCTGGTGTGTGTGGGAGCAGCAGAGGGGAAGGTGTTGGAAGGTACCAGCAAAGGAAATTACCTGCAGTGGGGATGGGACTCCAGAGAGGGCTGGGTGCTTAAGTGTCTTTACCAAAAGGCTGGGGGGGTGCGTGTGTGTGATCTTTGAGTACAAAAGTCACTGCAAGGTTGAAGGGTTTCTCGAGAGTAAGGGGAGGACAGAAGTTACTTGCAAATTTGAGCTGAACTTTAGAAATAGATTCTGCTGGAGGGGAAAAAAAAAAGTGTTAAAAAAACCCACCAAACAAACAGGTTAAAACATGCTTAAAAACATGTCTCTCTTCCACATTTGGAAAAAGCTTCACTACAGAATTGCCCAAATATTTTGTTTTCATGATGTTTTTCCCCAAAAAAGAAACTTTGACTTTCCATACTGATGTGGTATATTTTGATGATTGAAGAAAAGCTGGAGTAGCCCCCAATGGGCAAAGCATCACCCAGAATGAAAATTTTCCTTGTTTACGTTTGGTTTGGTTTGCTTGTTTTGCTCCAGTCAAACCCCTCTTTTCTTATGTTTATCCTAAATTTTTAGAATCATTTCATAATTCTTCTCTCAACCTGAAAAATCCATTATTCATCCAGCAAACCGGAATAGTCATCGTACCTGACAGTGTATTAAGCTGCAATTCTGTTAACATGAACTGCAAAGAAGCAGCTGGTAATTGGCAAAGCAGAAAAGTGAAGGGCTGTGCCTGCGGGATAGGAGGGGGTGGATTTGAACAAGCACTTGAGAGCATCAGCTTTATGGGCTCACAGGGCTTTAGTGCTCTGGCACTGTTCTTTACACCTACCAAATACATTGGTAATTGGTTGAAACTATGTCAGAAGCATTCCCCTGTGTGAGAAGCTAGTTATATTTGAGGCACAAGCTTCTTCGTGCTTGACTCATGCCCAGTTTGCTTTGTTTCGAAGGATGGTGCCAAAAGCTACACACCTAGCAAATCTTAGTCCTGAGAATAGTGTCAGTCTCTCAAAAGCATGACTTGTGCAAGTGGTGGGTTGCTAATAGCTAACTGCATTCCCTGTGGTTGTGTATATAACATGCACAATATGAAGGCAGCGTACAGGGGAATGTGTCACACTGTGAGGGACTTCCCAAGAGAAGCACACAAAACAACTCCACAGAGGTTCGATATGTTTGCAGACGAGGTGCGTGGCATCCTGCGTGTCACACCAGGCACTGCGGAGTTCCCTTGTACCAACAGCTGAAGACAAAGAAAAGACACAACCAGCACAACAAAACCAGCAGGGACATCAAAAGTGGAGCAGCTTAAAGGGTTGTAGCTGATCACTCTGAGGCAAGACAGTAATTTTGGTGCCTGTATGCAAAAAATGGACCCCTTTAGAATCCAATGATGGGATTTAGGAAGGTGTGCGAGAGCCTGATATTACAAGAGTCGAATCTTGTAATAATAATAAAAAGTTGCACATATTACTTAAGGAGGTTTTTTCTTGTTATGGATCAATTTAAGGTTTTTGCTTGTTATGGATCCATTTAAGGACTTCAAACAGTTCCATCTTTGTCATGGCATACAATAAATAAATCCAACAGATGATAGGAAAAACACCATTTTTTTTTTAATTTATAACTGTCGTTAAAACAGAATGAAACAAGACACTAAACCAACCTGCAAAGATTTCTTATTTATTTCAGGTATTTTGCACAATTAGCAGGAAAAATCAACAGAACTATGGGCCAGACACACAGTCTGCTATAACCCGTATGAAATTTTACCTGTGGATGTGGGAGCAGGCTCATATAGAAGTAGAATTCTTGCCTTTCCTCACCTTAAAATAAAACTGCTCAGTCCCTCTGCTGTGTGGTAATCTCTATGCTGAGAAGATGTACAGATGGAGGAGGTACGCAGAGAAGAGACAGAGTGTGATGAGGGAAATGTGCCTTAATTCTGTGCATTGCTGCCTCATTAAAATAGCATGGGGAGTGAAACACACTTTGAAGTAGTACAATGAACATACGTCATATTCTTGAATTGCTTCTGCTTAGCTTTTTAATGTGTCAATACTTGTCCCAGTACTGGTCTTTTGTTTAGGAAATGCTCGGCTGCTGTCCCTGTAATTTAATTTCACTTCTGAGCCTTCCTCATCACAGAGCAATAAAAACTCGCAGCCATTTATTGTTCCAGACTCGATCTTAAATCGTGCTTGTGACCCAGGGATGTAGCATGTAGTTCGTGAACATCCTTGCCGATAGCCTTATATAGAATTCAAAATCCTTAGCAAGGTGCACAATCAAGATCCCAGGCAAAGAACAGGGGATGTACAACATACACAGATGTGGGGTTTAACTCTTAATACATAGATCTGTATATACTGCTCTTACTTCCTGAGGAATATATTGTCTCCAGGAGCAAGGGGAGCTTTCGTTGTCTAATCGAATGCCGTATACAGCACAGGCAAACTCAATCACTCATTCAAGCATGTAAATCTTATGTAGGCAGCAGAATAGCATTTAGAAAGACAATCAACCCTTAAATCTTAAAATCTTTAGAAAGATTTCAAGCAACAGAGAATCTGTATTCTCAGAAAACGTCCAATTAACTTTGTAGCTAATGTTTTGTGCCTTCTTTTTAGCATGAATCTATCCAGCTCCAGTCTTTGGCCTCCAGCTCTCGTTGTACCCTTGGCAGATTAATAATCCTTGCATTATTAGATGTCCTCTTCATGTCTATATGGATTGGAACTGCTTCACCTTTTAACCTCCTCTCGGATGAATTTATATTGAGCTCCTCTGGGTCTTTCATGAGAACAGTGCAGCCTAGGAAAAACAACCCGCGTATTTGTTTTTCTAGCACTGCCCTTTCACAAGGGTACTGAGAAATGGAGACAGAGCAAATAGCAAAGTAAACACGAAGCATCCAGCCATGGTGTTATAACTGGCAGCAGTGAGGTGGGCACAGCCAAAATCCGTGTGCAAACAGTCTTTGCTGGTTCTGTCCTTTGAGGGAAATGTGTGCTCCGGGAGGGGTAGGCTTCCTAGGGAGCTAGCTACTTGCTTCAATAAACGGGGCATTTCATATGTGAGCAGAGGGGCCATGCAGAAAGTCAGGGCAGGGATGGAAATGTGTCAGGGCTGATCTTCAGTAAGGCTCATGAGAGCAGTCCCTGAACTGGGCTTCAGCTCTGCTTCTAACGAGGCTGGATCATTTGCCATCAAACATTTCTCTTCCTCTGGGTGACATTCCTCTGCTTTTACATCCAGGGCTCAAGTTTGCACTCTAGCAGCTCAAAGCTACAGTCACCTTCTTTAGCTGCTGTGTACTAACTACACGTGCACACAGCCTTACTTAAAACGTGTGCGTGAGACAACACTTTCTTCACTGTAGGGTCAGTTTCCTCCAACCACTACTTGTCACAGGAAGAAGCTGGTGCGCAAGGGGCATTTGATGAGGGATAATATGGGATCAGTGACCCCCTACACTCTTAGCCAAGGCTGTAGGAATGTAGGCATGTGTGCAGGGATCTCTGTTTTTTTGTCCCTCTGTGACGCATGGTGTTGTTTCACTCTGTGATTGCACCTCTGTTGCTGCTCTTTTGGTGCTAACCTGTCGCTTGTGACATCTGCAAATTTTATAAAAACAACCAAACAAGTCTCTCCCCTTAGATGGTGTGATAGTCTTTTACTTTCTCAGATAAGTGCCATCTATTGCTGAGCTTGCCTTCTACAATACATTGGTTTTGTGTATATTGTGTTTTTTAATCCATATGCCGTGTGCCAGTAGATTAAATGCTTTACAAAAGCTTAAATATATTAACACAGATTCTTTCATGAGCCAAATTTGTATTTAATGAAAAATATAAAATGTATTTGTGTGTAAATGTTCACAACTGCAAATATTTCTTTTAAGACAAATGCATGGGGTTGTTTCAAAAAGCCTGTATCAAAGGTTGCTGGAAGGGGGAAGACATGATGTGTTAGAAAAAGAGTAAAAGTGCTTTCTTAGAAAATACTCCCAGGACTCATGATTGCAAATCTACATTTGCATAACAATCACCTTGTCTAACTACTTTCCAATAATTTGTGTAGATGAAAGCATAATTTTCCTTTCAGTGTTTTCCATGTTCCTTATTTTGTACAGAAGTCAATAGAATTCTATTTAAAAAAAATGCAAATGCTTTTTACTGTAAGTCACTCTCTTTATTTCTATATTTATTTATATGAATTTTACTTAAGAACACTTTAGATACTTAGTCATCTTTTCGTAAAAAATGAATATCCTTTTAATACCTAATTATGCCTATTATACCTAATTGTTATACAGAGCAAACAAGGTTTAAAAGAAAAAGTGATGACTGTCTAATGGCGAAAGTATCAAAGAAAATCTTCCAGTTTAATCAGTGAATGTTCAGATCCAACTCTTCAAAGGACTCCTATTTATTGTCCAGAGCAGTACATTGTTAAATCAGATTCCCAGCTTGCCAGGCAGGGCTTTTTCCATGGCACACTGCTACGTGGCCCTTGACATCTGCTCTGTGCTGAGTCTCTACAAGCTGTGGATCTGCAGAGCTTAATAGGACATGGCATGAATGAAGGTGGGTGCAGAGTCCTGTTGGTGCTGAGCACAGCACAATACCAGGGGGAGGAAAGTAATTCTGCATGGCTAGATACTCACAGTGCAATTACAGTCAGTACTTGTGTCCTGCACAGCCTTGCTCTAGCTAATACTTTGAATATCTTTCATCAGAAGAAACAGAAAGGTTTGTTGTCTGATGAAAGGGTCTGAAAACCTTGTTAAAGGGTACGCTTATTTCTGGGTGCAGATAAGCTGGAAGAGAGTCAGAGAAAGGAGCAGTAGAAATGATCATGTCACACACAAAAACAAAAAGAGGATTTTCTCTTTCTTAATTATCTATTGTCAGAACTTTTTGGTTCACTTGTAGGCATGGCAGTTCCGTATTGCCTGTATTTTGCTGATTGGTTCCTTTAGACCATTTTAAGACCATATTTTATGCCTATACAGCAAACAGGTGTGTGGAGCCAGATTTCAGGGTAATGAATGTTAAAATGGAAAATTTGGAGGTCGTGTCCAGCCCACTGGTTCTTGACACAGACCTCATCTTCCTTGCTGCACCCATGTGTGGGGTGGAAAGGTTGTTATGAGCTGGTGAGTAACTGGGCTGGAATTTTGTACCAATTGTTGCTTTGTGTGGGGGAAAAAAAAAAAAAAAGGTAATTAGATAATTTCTGAGGATGACTCAGATCTGTCTGCAGCTTACTGAAAAATATGTGTGCATGCGAGAAGTGGCAAAAATTACCTGGATTTATGGGTAGCAACAGAATATTTATGCAGAAAATGTTAAGGATACGTGAATGGCTCTTTCTAGTGACACACATGAGGACATCTCGGGGTGACATGGGCACATGATCTGGTCAGATACGTTTTTCCTAGGAATCGTTGGTGTTAGTGCAGTCTCCTGGCTTTTGGTCCAGAGGGGATCTTTATTAGAATTGTGGGCACCACCCTCACGCTGCTTTGCAAGCGCCTGCATGTTTTATGCCATTATCAGGCACAAGGAGCTGTGTCAGCACAACGGTCTGTCCCCATATGGCCCATGGGACTGCTGAGTCACAGACAGTGTGTTTTGGAAACAGCCTGTGAACCAGCCGTGGCTATTAATCATTGTGCTTTTTGCTGGGTTATTTTTAAGCCAGATCAGTTCCCCTGTCCAGCTTGCAGGCAGCTGCCCAAAGGCTTTCAGCAGCAGAGCTGAGGGGCAGAGCAAGTCCTTGGTAGGAGGCAGAGAGAGGAACTAGGAACTACATCAGCTGGCTCTGCTGTTTAAAGGAGTTCTGCATTTCAAAGCAAAGCAAATAAACTCATCAAAGGGTAATGGCAGCCTTGACACTGCCACTTCTTGGCTAGTTAGCTGAACACAGGCATGTAAAAATTTGAACCTGGCCATGAACTTAAAGGCAGAAGAAGAAAAGCTGCTTCAGGTTCTGCGGGGTGCTATATGTGCCCAGAGCTGGCAGGCGTTGAAGGAAGGAATCCATGTGCTTGTCAGGCAGTCACCAACGCTCCTTGGCTGTCCTTGCTGTGAACCAAAAGGGGACTGACACTGAACAGGAAGCTGATGTTTGGAATATCCAGAACTTGAGAGCTTAGTCAGCTGATTTCCTTTCCAAGGACAGTGATGGAAGGATGGGAATATGTGACCTTTGTCAAGGTGCACATTTTTCAAAAGACATCTACCATTCTGGTATGTTTAGACCTGGAACGTCAATTTTGCAAGCAAAATCTTCACTCTTGATCATCTTCAGAATAAAATACTAGTAAATCCTTGTCCTTATAATACTTAAAAATCAAATATTCTGTGATTAATAGTTTCTGGGGTAAGTGTTAAAAATCAAATATTCTGTGATTAATAGTTTCTGGGGTAAGTGTTTCTAAGCACTCTGTTTAAAATACCATTTACACTCTTGAGGCTCAAGCAAAATCTCCCTAACATAAATATAGAAGAATATACCCCCATCTTTGTTTGTGAATACTACTACCGTGTTTTAAAACAGTTATATTCAGGCTTTTACAGTGTGATTATCATTCAGGAAGCAGTTTAAGTTGGGAAATTCATTATTGCAATATTGACTTTCCAGTCATCCAATAAATAAGAAAATGCAAGAGCTTTTATGTATAGCTTTAAATTACAAAGGAGTTCAAATTCCAATAAATTGCCTAACCTGAAATCAGTGACTCTGCTGGAAATGCATGAATCTCATTCAAACAGAACTTGAATTAAGAGGTCAATGAAATGGTTTCTTACTTGGAGAAGGAAGAACCATTTTAAAAAAATACTTTGTATTTCTTTCTAGTAGTGCTTATAGCTATTAGCAATAACTATGCAAACCAAATCAATATTGATTACAGATAAAGTATGCAGAATTTTTAAAACTATTCCATTTCTTTTCATCTGAGACTAAGCTGCTGATCTTGCTAAGACGGCTAATATATGCAAGATATTCTTGGCTATTAAATTGTGAATTAATTAAATTACTGAAGGAGAAATGAGAAGTGATTGTTGTATGGAGACGTAAACACTTGTTGATTTTGAATGAGGCTTGTGGTAAATTATTGCAGTGCTAATATTGGCAAATAACTTTGTCCAGCTCGTCATGGTTTCGTGGCTGCCTTATACCAGGTTTTGTTGAGGGGTTGAAATTAGAAGCCAAAATTGCTGAGCTTATTCACATCTTTGGTTTTATTACTAAAGATGCTTAATCATTTTGATAAGTTCTGACTAGCTGGTTAATGAATTTATTCCATGGCATCCAGCTCCTGTAGAGATCTCTCTACAGTAACATGAGATTGGAGATGTTTACAAGAAATTCTCCTGAAAGGACCTCAAAAACAACATTTGAGACTCTCCTGTGGGAATTTATAAGAAGTGTTTTCAAAGAGAAAAAAGGAAATATTTGTAGGTTAAAATAAGCGAACAAATGATCAAAGCTTCTGAGGGTCTCTTGAGTTACTGATTTTCTGGTTGTTTCTTAAGCATCACAAGCTTACTGCTCCAGGCAGAAATAATTAACTAATGAAGACAGGAAAGAGCTGCAGAGGCAGGGATGGAAGACAAAAACTTATTAAATTTTAACAATAAGATATCTCTGTTTCATGTAATATCTGCTATGTTGATCACTTTTAGTAGTAAAGGCCTAACAGTATTTTTTTTTTCTAATTATGCAAAAGTAGTAGTTGTAGTGTATAGTCTCTTGTTTTGAACTTTAATCTGTGTTTTCAGCAGTACTAAATACATTTTTTGCTTGTTCTGTAAGTTAAATATGTCAGGCAGTCAGACACAATTTCTGCCAAAAAAGTGCCATATTTTAATTCTGTAGCTTTGGGTTTTAAGCCTATTGCCTGATTGACAACTTCATGGGATTATTATAGGAAGCAAGCTATGTGGTGGAGCTTGAGGAAGCAGAAACTAGGAAGCGACTCATAAAGTTGTCAGGAAATAGGCTTAAAAAACAGAGCTACATAATTAAAATATGGCACATTATTTTGGCAGAGATTATTTTGGATATGTGGTGAACTGAGATCAGAAAACAATTAATTAGAAAAATTTGTGGAAGAAAAGCCTATGGGACATGTTTATGTGGATTTAAGTGCTGGCTTAAATAAACCTAAAATGGTAACTTCTGGAAAGCCATCTTAGGGAAGAATATATACTGATTCTCCTCCCCTTTTCCTTCTTCCAAGAGACACTAACAATGATAAGTGACTGGATTAGATAGTTTGACCCAGTGCTGCCATTCTTCTATTATGCAATTTCAATTCATTTTATCATGGACTTAGCTTGTGACTCAAAAAGTCACAAAAAGTACTCAAGGTCAAGGAACAGAAAGATTTTGTTAGTGTTGAACTTGTAGTTACTTTTCCACAGCTCATTTTGTAACCATAATTTGCCCCTTTCACCTCATGTTAGGGGAATTTCTCTTGTCCTTCCATACTAATACCTTTTGGATCTTACTTACATCCCTAGATCATGTTTCTAATGAGACTTGAGCTCAAACTCTATGGAAGTATCAAAGACATGTATAATTCATATATAGAAACATAAATTCCATTAACTGCACGATCCTTCATGTTCCTTCTGAAAGACCTTTAAAAGATCCTTTTTTCACATATCATTGTGCCTCATTGCCACCCTTTACCTTATTTGTCTGAGAACTTGTATTTTTCTTTTCAAAATACATAGATATTTTGTAGATAACTGTGTATATGTAGATAACCTGCACAAAATAATTGTTTCATAGTGTTAGGCAGAAAGACTTAGCTTTCAACACCAAACTTTTATTGAGTTGTAAAATTTATTTGCTGTGATAGCACAGTACATATGTGTGTTGAGTGGGAGGGGGTTCCTGAAAGATTATATTATTTTTGAATTAGAAAACCTGAGAAACATCTGGCTAACAAATGAGTCCAGCAATAGATTTAGTTCTTCACCTTCTTTTTATCCCTAGGACTAGCTTCACGACTAGATATTCCCAGTGTCAGTCACTCCTCACCAGATGGTGACTATAATGGGGAGCCGAGACCAATGTGTGAGCAGGTCACAAAGAGCATGAGTGTGGGACAGCTACAGTGGTATGGGAAATGTAAGATATGTATCTATACGGATCCAGGCTTTTGTTGTTCTGCATTTTATGGAACAACCTGTTAGATTGCTGTGATACTGAGGACCCTAAGTTGTTTGTGTGGTAGTCAGTGAAAGAAAGTCTGATGACTTATTAGGACTCCAAATGCCTCATTATGTGCAGGGACAATGCAGACAACTCATTTTCTCCACCCAGTGTCAATAACACCTTGCCAAGCAGCACGAGTCTCCCCACACAAATCTTACAGCAAGATGATTCCTTTGGCTGCTGGAGTTAACATCCCATCCTTCCAGTTTAGCAATTTTAGACTCTCCAATTGGCTGCTTTACACACATTTAGACCCTGGGAGCCACAGAACTACACTTATTTTTGTAGTTGGTGTAAGCCATTTCCAGCTATCTTCTTAAGGCTGAAGGTGGCTATGTAGCAGCGAAGGCATGCCCATAATACATGGCTTGGAAGGTGCTCTCAGGTTGACATAGTGAACTGTAGGGGAACCTATGTGCCTTCTTTTGCCATCCACATTGCACCAAATGTATACTTCCAGCTGCACTTTCAAGGTCTCTTTCTTCAGTTTATGGATGTCTCTGATCTTGGATAAACTGATGTATACAAATTGCTCCAACAACTTGGATGCACCTTTTTCCATGCTAAAGATGTGCAGATATCCAGTTCTTTGCATTTCATGCTCTCAGAGCTTTTTCTCTTTTTCACCTGTAACAAAAGAGCAAATTCTCACGATTGTCTCCTCTATGCCCTTTGAACATGAAACATGTTTTTCAGCCAGTCACAACTTCCGTCATCTCTTTGCTATCTTGTTTCTTCCTCACTGCTTCTGCAGCATTTCTGTAGCCTTCGAGCAGTGCGTAATTTCAGTCATGTGAAATAGGGCTGCTTATAGCAACCAATCAGCTAGACTGGATGTAGGCAACTTGTGCTTTACAAGGCAGAAAATAGAGTAACTCCAAGTGCAATAAGCATTTCAAGTGGCTTAAACATTCCCTGATTATGAATTATAAACTATGTATGCTGTCCTGATAATGGGAAGCACCATCTACTGTGATTCATTGCAGTTAAGCAGCATTAACTTCAGAGAGAATTGTGACAAAAGGGAAACTGCTCCCTTGGTAATGGGGTATTTTATGTGGGCAAGCACTGTAGCTATATTAAATTATTTTACTCTACTCATTCAGATCCATTCTTCTAGGTCCTTTTGATGTTGAATTTCTGCACTATATAGCAAAAAGTAAGTTAAAGAGTATCTGAGTAATAACTCTTAAACAGCTTAAGATTAACAGAATAGAAAAAATATATAAATAAATAAACAATTAAACAAAAAAGACACCAAAAAACAGACATAACAGAAAAATCTCATATTTTCACACATGGGGATTAAGATTTTCTAAAGTGTGAAACTACGTATAAGATCCTTGGGTGTCCTTTGTATAAGAGATTGGTAAGTCTGAGTACTGAAACCTCATACAAATTAAACGGATTTTCAGAAAATGCTGAGCTCTAACCGCTGCTGACTTAGCTTGAATTGCCAGGTTAGGACACTTCAAAGTTGCTAGCTGTTCACTGGAAACTCCTGTAACTTATCTGGGTATTGACTGTGTTTCCTAGTGTTAAAAAACACCAAGCACACTGTTTCCCAGTGAAAGAGAATGGGAATGATAGCTTGATCATTGCTTTGAAAACCCCTGAATTGTTGTGTGTGCCTTTTAATCTTATTTTTCAGGATACCAGAAATGTCTATCGGTACAGAATGAACTTTAAGTTTTGAAGACTTCATCCTTATCTGATGTATTATAGAAGGATACTCTTATAGCACTGGGGTATGATAGAGAAGAAGGGGGCTGGGGTGATATCCAAAAGGCTAATCCCCCCTTGCTCCTCAGTAAGGAATGGGAATGGAAAGGAGAATGAAACAGGGTGAAGAAAAGCGAGATTTCTCCTGTCAGTGATCCAGAAGACAAGCTTAGCTCCTTTTTAACTCACCTCTGAGTCTCGTGTTCCGCTGACCTCACAGGAAGCCCAAGGAGTTATATCTCACTAGGCTAAATTTAGTCCTTGTGAATACCTACCTCTGCCACAGACCATCATACAGTATTAATTGAGAATCTATTTTAGCAGGAAATTCTCTCATTATGAAACATGAATGCTGAGAGGGCATTACAGATTACCATTTTGTCTTGGATGTGTGTGTTCAAATTCAATCAGATCAGTACGGCACATGGTGGCATTTAATTTAAATGGAATTAATCAGTAGAGTACATTAGACAAATCATTTTAACACTGTCTTGGTAAAATTCTTGCCCTGTAGAAATCAAGGACAAAACTCCTGGACATGGTGTTGAGATGACAACGTGACATTAGCTCTTCTGCAAAATTAATGCAGCAAAATAAATTGCTTCTTTCCTCCGTTGTCATTCTTCAAATTTTGAACCACTGTCATTTGGACATGCATCCTCCAACTTCTGTTTTCATTTACCCAACAAAGCTACTGCAGGGGTTACTAATGTCGCAGGAGTTTAAGATCTCTCTGTCTGTTTCTTTTGCTGTTGAGCAAGTAACTTATCTACTTCATATTTTTGTTCCTCTTTTGCAAGTTAAGGGGCAGTATTTTCCTCCTCAAAGTGTGCTCTGGGGATAAAAAATTCCAGATTTGAGGAACTCAATTTCTCCATGGACCATGTCCAAGTCTGGGGAAAAAAACTAAATTCTTGTGTATTTTAATCAGATTAATTTCATTTTTTGACCTCTCTTCTTTTGCATACCATCTTTATATATATATTATTTTGCTTTTCTGATTGTTTGAACAAAATAACATGGCTAGCTGTCATCATAGTGTCTTGGAAATTGGTCCAGAAGACCAATTTCTCCACTGTGGCTGAGGACACTCTCACAGGTGACGGTGGGTCACAGGAGGTCCCACCAGAAATGCACCATGAGACGAGGCATACCACCTGGCAGTGACACAGGTAGGTCTCTCCTTGGCACCAGACCCAGAGGATCAGGTGTTTCTCTCAGCAGAGCACAAGTCCCTCAACAGGCAGGGTGTGTTAAGTGGGCAGGTGAATAACCGGTCCCTGTCCTGAACGTTAGCTAACTGAATAGACCGTGAGAAACTACTGCACTTGCCATGGAAAGATGCTGAACAAAATAGAGCAAGGAGCTGACAGAAGTTACAGAAAGTGCCGGGGGGAATGGCCAGCTCACAGGTGGTGAAGGGGAAGTTGGATGAAGGAACCACAGCCTGGCTCTGGTGGCAGTACGAACTCCCCAGAGTCCCGAAGCCCACTGGTTTTGTTTCCCCTGAACTGAAGCCTATAGGAAATGCTGAGAGCTGTTAGTGGTTTGCAGTGCCCAGCTCTCTAGCTCTAGAGCATCATGATTTAGCAAGCTTATTTTCTTTCAGGGGATTTTTTTTTAATTTTTATTTTTTTTTACTTTTTTTTTTCCAACTGTGTTGTTTTAAAGTTGTGATCATCACTTAAAAGTTCTCTTTCCAGGGACATGTTATTTTCATGTGAAAGTTAGAGGATGATTAGTAATAATGATGGATTATGAGGACAGACTTGGGTTCAGGGAGGGCAATTCTAACCTTGCTGGAGCTGAAGTTTACCATTTATTGGTAAATAGATGGGCAGAACTGTGTCTAATGACTTGAACAAATATATTAAGAGAATTGGACAGTCACAAAGGATCTTAGGGAAACTGAATTCAGCTTTGCTTATCCATATGAGTTAATTTCAATCGTGGAGAGAGGTCTGTATTGAAGGATTTAGACATCCCATGGTCTTTTATTTATGAGATCTGTAGGGTCTATTATATTATCTTATAATTTCCATTCTGCCTCAGGTCAAATGCAGATTTCTATAGTACTCAGAGAACTAATAGTGGGAAAGGTTTATTTCCAGATTAATCAGAGGTGGTCCCACACTAGAGAATGTTTATTTTATATATGTGAAACTAAGTCTGTAGAACTTTTCTGTTTTCATTTTCCCTTTTCAGTGTGCTTTCATTATTTATGATTTTTTGCCCTAAATTTTATTATACACTTGTGAATCATAGAAGAAATATTTTACGAATTATTTTTCCTGTTGGGTAAAAACATTCATAACTGCAATGTTTACTCAACTTGTTTATATCTGGGCTTTAATAAGCCTTTTGTACAATTTTGATGTTATTATGCCAATGTGTGCTGCATAGTCTGGCAGTATACATACATAGGGCTATAGCTGGGCATCATATAAGTACTATATTTATTTTAATGTGAACACATATACCTTTAATATGCTTTCAGAGATAAAAAGAAAATTCTCTGAATGTAAATTTGGCTCCACTGAATAGTCGTTTAAAAAGAGTGACTGGAAAGTGACATGTGTACCCTTTTTAACTTGTATAACATTGAGAGCCTTAGAAATTTTAGCATCATTCATGTTAACACATCAAAGTATGCTGGCTGAACTCAAATCTCTCTGAAATGCTAATCTGCACCCTTAACTGTAGTGGAATGAACATACAGATGGTTCTTCTAATTACTTGGAAAAAGAAAGGGGGATGATTTCCTTTAATGATTTCCCCTTCTTTCCAGACTGAAAGCAGTTCCAGCTCTTCCCTCCAGCTAATTTGACAATTAAAAGATGCTTTTGTCTGGCTTTCAGCTATTGAGGTTTCTTGCAATTTGATAAAATTTCCCGTCATGAAGTGAGGTGTGAACCCAGGGCTATGTAGGTTTGGTTCAAAGGTTATGTGGAAGGGAATTATAATCTTGAGTATTTAAAGCCAGAATTAGGGGATATTTTCATCATCCCATATGTTATTGCAGTGATGGCAATTTTTTTTTTTTTTTTTTTGAGCTTAAGTCTTAGATGTAAAAGTTCATTGACCAAGGAACAGACCTCAGGTGTTCAGGCTTCAGACTCATTGTAGCTCCTTTTTCCTGAATATACAAGTGGAGAGATTTGAAGCACATTTCTAAAGCCATTGACTTCACTGATACTTAGTGGCATAACACTTACCTCAGAGGAACTAGAGGAAAATGGAATACTTTCAAAGATTTTAGTTTTCACTATAGACAAGACCAAGGGTTGAGACTTTACAAACTCTATCCTGAAAAACAAGAACTGCGCACTGTAGAAATAGCTGGCCTCATCACTGGTCTGTTGGCCCACCACTTCTCTCTGCCTCTGGATTGCAGTGGTGCAGAAGCTTTGGAATCTCTTTTCATGGTAGGACTTCATTCAGGGGTGACCTCCGTCCAGGTGGGTCCATGCCAGCTTTGGAAAAACATGAAGGGCAAATCTGTTGTTCATAAGGTTCTACCTGAGGAGATAGAAGGTCTCTGTCTTGCTTGGGAGCATGTCTGAGCTGACAGGGGTGGGTGAAAGGGGGGCTGTAGCTGTGGGGACCCACATCACACTGTTTATGGCCTCTGCCTGCCTTCGGTCTGCATGATGTGGTTACATGTCTGCTGCCTTCTTTCAGCACAGATCCCTGTCTGTTGTGGCTAGTTGATACAAACCAGAACAAGAATGGGGAGCTAGAAGGAAGTGACTTGATTTCTTCTGTCTCATGATCTGGATACAGAGTAGTCTTTTATCTTTTTTTTTCTGAAGGTTGTGACCCCCATAGCCTTGCAACAAAAACTGTATGTCATTGCCATTGTCATCCCACATCTCCTCCAAGTATTTCACGTCTTTCAGCATGGCATCAAGCCTCTCCTTTTATTTCAAGATTTAATAACATTTTCTAAAGTACCATCAGAATATTCTAGAAGTGCTCATAAGCATTTTTAAATTAAAATATGTAGAGGGAAATGAAAAAAAAAAAAAGCATAGCTTAAATTGATGTATCTACTCCATTTCCTCTGAATTTCTACATATACATAACACTTAATCACTCAATATCAACAATGTTTTCTGTTCAGTTTTTGAAGAGCTCCAGTTCTCTCCCAGCTACTGAAGAGAACGTGGTTTGGCTTCATGACTATTTTAGTGCTTAGAGAGTCTTATTGTGCGGTGAGAATTCAGTGCTTTTTCCTCTTCATTTTCTATTAACAAAAATGTTGTATAATGTTTTGGCTAAGTAAAATCCTAACCAGGCTTAAAAGCTTCTTTTGCCTATTAAAAATAAAAATAGGAACTATTACTGATGTAGGATACAGTTTTGGATTTTTTGGAAATACAGTCATGTGGGCATCTTTAGAAAAAGCTTTGGAGTAGTTTGTTACCTAGGGCTGTGTATTTTGATTTTGTCTGCTTGAATCTAAGCTTTTGCAATGCTGGAAAAAAATAGGGGAAGGGGAGAAGGGTTAATTAGAAATTCTTGTCTTACCTTCTTGTTCCTCTGAGTGATGACACCTAATATAATAATAGGGAAAAGTGGTTTGCCTAGGCAGGATATCAACAGATCTATATTCCTTTGTCAGTTCTGCCATCAATAATCTGTGCTGCTACAGGGTAAAAATTATCCAGCCTCAGCTTCACCCTCTCTAGTGTGGGAGATGACAGTGATCTTCACTTGCTGTCAGAAAGACATTCATTATTGTGTATGAAATACTGTGAGAATCTTGGCTTGTTAAGTTTGCAGTGATTAAGTTGTCTTCTGTTTGGAAAGATCTTATCTTATTCAATAAGTAATCCTCTCTGCAAGTATCTCTGAACCCCTGGAGTCCTACTAGACCAATTATGTTACAAGAGTCCAACATAGCTTATATCAGTTTACTCCTGTTGAGCTTTGTCATTCTACTCTAGTGAGGATATGGATCTTATGATTCACGACTGCTAGGAATGAAACTTGATCCATTAGTTATTTTGAAGTGACAGTGATCTATTGCAAGGGTTTACCAAAGTCTACAGAACATAAAATTCAAAGTTAAGGTGGCCACATGCTTTTGTTAATGAATATGAAATCAACACTTAAAGTAGTGGTGTTCAACCACATAATGAAACAGAGACTGAGCCCAAAGTAGAATATCACAGAGCATAGCAGTTACAACAAAGGAGAAGCCTTGGAAACCCCATTTGCTATCATTTGCCACCATCAGATGGTGGTTGCATCCAAACTTGAAACCACTGACCCTGGACATCAGACACTTAGAAATACTTGCTAAGTAAAATAGATTTATTCTGTAGAATAAAAATGTCTGTGGAAAAATGGATAAATTCTGGGGTAGATACTTATTGCAGACATTGCATGTTCAAGTGTTCTAACTGATGTTAATTAATTAAATGGATTCAGTTGAAAACAAGTGTCGATAAAATTAGAGCTAAATTATGACTTTTTCTTCTGTTTGTGTACTTGAAAAAGCCCATAAAAACAAATCTCCTGACACAAATGCAGTCATAAAATGAACAAAACAATTTTTGAAGTGGAATATTAGAGGGAAGATACTTGGAGACAAAACTGTTAATCTGATGGCAGTAAGGTAATGAATGTGATAGTATCCATGAGCAATAATAGGGCTGACTATCATGAATTGAGGAACTTTACAGATGAGGCTGGATTTCTGTCTGGTAAGTTTCACTAAATAGTGGAAGAGTATCTAAAGTCAAGGATGAAAGTAATGGGCTGAAAGGACTTGCAGTAAAGGAAGTCTGACAGACTGATTTCAAACTTGTATTTGACAAAAAGATGAGGAAAGGGTAACAGCTAGAGAGAAATATTCTAAAGCAAACATGTTAAAGAAAAGGGCAGGGGAAAATCCAGGCAATATTGAGATCTGCAGCAAAATTCACATTGATTTTCATGAGAAGAGTATCTCAAGTCAGAAGTGTAGCCATTTATAACCAGTGCTACGTGTCAGAATAGGATGAAAGAATAAGAAATAGAAGTGATGTGTGTAGGTAAGTCATGGCATCAGAAGCCACCTTGAAATGAATATTAACCTTCTATATTCCTCTAATTTCCTCCATATTGACCCCTTCCTTTTGCTTTATATTTTGCTTCATCTAACAATGGATGTCTTCAAAGATTGCTGAGTGCAACAAAGAAAATAAGCAGATGTTGAAGCATATCTAAAATGGATACAATGCATGCGCACTCACACATACACAGTGAAAAAATAGTCCTGGTAGCAAACACAGATCTGTACATTTGGAGGGGAGGTGACCATAAACCAGCCTGACCGTCAATATCCTGTAAAATGTTCTATTTTCCTTTTAATTTATTTTGAAATATCACCTCTTCACAGTAAAAGGGACTGTGTTGGAAACATACAGAAGGCTTCATTAGAAGAATATTTATTCGTTTATTACTCCTGACTATGTAGGTTATTAAAGTCCAATCTCTCTTTTCCCCCTTTTCTTCATATTTGAGTTTGCATGAATGAGCACAACAATGCATTTCCAAATACTGTTCTTATCTCTGTAGAGTGTTATTATGTAAACTATAATCAAACTAGATGACAGTCCTCCAGACACACCTCTAGTCTTAAGAGCTTTCGAAGCTCCAGGGCAGATTGTTGCTAGTGGGATAGGTAATTAAATGGAAGTTGGATTTTATTACTTTATATGAACAACTAAAAACAGGTGAAATGGTGTCAGTCCTCTGGGTTTTATTCCAGTTCTGTTTGACAAGTATTAATTGAACTCACTACCCCATGAAAACAGCAAGTTTAGTTACGGTGATGTGGTTACTACAGAATATCTGATAACATTTTATGTCTCCTGTTTCTGCTCGTTACTCATAATCAGGGTAGATGGGCACTTTGGGATACCTCAAGAAGTAGGCAATGTTTTTTCCATCTTTGGCTTTTTTTGGGAAGCGTCTTTTATTTTATATATATATTTTATTTCTGATAGGGCAAGGGATAATGTCTTTAAACTAAAAGAAGGTAAGAAGGTAGATGTATATTAGACATTAGAAAGAAATTCTTGACTATGAGGGTGGTGAGGCACTGGCCCAGGCTGCCCAGATAAGCTGTGGATGCCCCATCCCTGGAGGTGTTCAAGGCCAGGCTGGCTGGAGCTTTGAGCAACCTGGTCTGGTGGGAGATGTCCCTGCTCATGGCAGAGGGGTTAGATTATCTTTAAGGTCCCTTCCAACCCAAACCAGTCTATGATTCTATGAATTTTGGCCCGTCCATTTTTCACAGTTTTCATGAAGAGTTTTTGTTGGCAAAGTAAATTTCGCAAGTAGCAAGAGAAATCACAGGTGCAGGGGGATTTTCAGAGTCCTTTTAGCTGCTCTGTGGGCAGATCTTCTTTGGCACATGGTGGGGACAGAGTGCTCTGAGGCAGAGCAGCGGTGTGTTGCCGTGCGGTGCGGTGAGGTGCAGGTTCTGTCCATGGTGCTGCTGAGCACCAGGCCTGAGCTCTCAGCTTTTCTTGGCAGCCCTCTGCTCCACCAGGGCTCAGCTGTACACTTGTGCCTTGGGGCATTTAGTGACCCTGGCTCCTGGCTGTTTACGTCTGCAGGGAACATTTCTAACACTGAGTTTCTCCAGGGCTCAGCGTTCAGTCTGCAGATGTTTCTGGGAGCTGATTCCCACAGTCTGTTCTAGCCTGGGGTATGTACTCGCATTGCACTCTACATCCTTCCAGGGCTTGTGAGGAGAGGAGAAATGCTAGTTTGTCTGGGGATCTGATGTTGGATCCTTTGCTGGTTCCAATGGATATGCAAATCTACCTCCATACATTTCCAGTTTAATCCTGCTTTGTAAGTGAGACCTTTAAGCCTTTAGATCAAAGACATTCACATGCCTTTTCCCAGGTTAGTCTTGATGTAGCTGTAAATAAAATGTAGGCACACTTTGCCACGCTATGTCAGCACTATTGCCTAAAATCGTAGTTATAAATGGATAAGAAAATCTCTAGCTCTGATATTTCTAAAAATTTTGTACCAGTTCTTTTCTAGTGTTGTGTCTCTTACTGTAGTAGGGATGCTAACAGGATAAGGCTTTATTTCAGTGGGGTTTTTACAAGGCAAGAGCAGAGAAGAAGAGTCAGCGATTGCACTGACTGAAATACCTTGGGGCTGAAATGTTTCTGTGGAGTGACTCTGCTGACCCTGCCCTTCTCCTTACTTTGTAGATCGGCTGCTCTGAACAGGTGCCAAGATCAGTAACAGTGAAAGTTCATCTGGCAAATGTTCAAGTGCTATTCTAGTTGAGCTGCATAGGCACTAGTGCACAAATCTTCTCATCAAACAACCACAAAACAAAACAAAACAAAACAAAACAAAACAAAACCTATAAATGTTTTAGGGTTTAGTCTTTGTTGTGCCCATATGTGTGGGTGTGCTTGTGTATAAATTTTAATTTTATCATTTTGACATTATGAATGGGAATACTGTCAGTGGTGTTATTCTGAAGTAGGAGTGAGTGAAGTCCAAAGTCTAAAACTGTATTGATGTGTGCTGGAAATGAATCTCCTGAAACCCAATCCCTGTGCAAACAATTATACTGCATGCATGTGATTAATAGATCAAGCTTTTTGTTAAAAGCAGGTGTTTTATTCCCCATAGTACACTGATTGTTCCCAAAGCCAGTGGTTCCACAGGGCAATTTGTTGCCCTCCCACTTAGAGGTGTTCTACTTTCCATCCTAAATTTGTTCATGGTGAATTTATTCTTTCATCCGTATTGTTCCTTATCTTAAAACCCTCTTTACTTGCCCTGGAGTTTACCATTCTCCTCAGTGTTTTTAAATAATGCAACATAATTCTGCTCTGGTTAATAGAGGAAGGAGCAGGAAAATTGTCCAGAGATTGCTGTAAACTAGAGGCAAATTCACCCCATAGTCTGTCACAAAGCTGTAAGATTTTTTCCTTGCACTTTCAAATTGATTGCCTGCTCCTTTGTACAGGCCTGCAGTAGAATTTACTCCATCCTAAGCCATGGTGAAAATGCTTATTATTAGGTGACCCTGATTCTTACTTTTATGATAAGTTTTTCCTCTGTAATGCTATCAAACCTTCTTCCTTCCATTCACCTGTCAGTTTTAAGAGTCTCTGTGTAATATTGCAGTCATCCTCCATATCACCTTTGGTTCCAAACTTGGTGGTGCTAGCCTGCCTTTTGTGCTAACGTAATAAAATGAAAAGAACTCCCAGGGCTAGCCAATGCCAAGTAAAGTTCTTGAGGAGCATGAATGGTTGCTGACTTCTGGCACAATTCCTCATCAATGTAGCTAGTCTTTGCCTACCTCACAGTTCTTAGGAGACTTTTCGTTTCTTCTGGTATAGCTGACAGGTCCTCATATGCCACCACATCTTATGACTTGTGCTAGCTGAAATGGAGAAAAACTGTTACAGATCCTAAGTCAAATAAATAAATAAATAAATGTCAGTTTAATGGCTCATAGATGGAAGGTTAACATGGCAAGAGCTTCCTTTGGTAGCCTATTCTGTATCCTTTCTCTCTTAGCTCAAGAGCAGAGCCCCTTTTCTTTACTTAATGTGCAACTTCAAGCATATTTTGACTTTAATTCAGATCCTCTCTTCATTGAAGTTGTTAAATTCTTCAGTTTAAGTGATTTGTTTTAGCTGTTTCCTGACTTTATCAAAGTTTGGCATCCTGAATTTGAGAAAAACAACCCGAAACCTCCAAGCCACTCAAACAAAACCCTTAATGGTAAACATACTTTTTAGACTTTGTGATGGCTCAGTACAACAGGACTGAGTTCAAAGGTATTTTCTTACAACAACAACAACAAAAAAAAACAAGCAAACAACAAAAACAAAACAAATCAAGAACATAGAAAACTAACACCTGAAACTGTTCATCTTAAAGGACAGAAGAAACATTTTGAAGGCTGTAAAGGCTAAATAATGGAAGAGAGGACCTACTAGCTTAAGGAGTACTGTTGAACTTTGCAGGCATAGCTATGATCAGATCTCACTCTTGGCTCATGCTGTTTTAGTCAGGAACTGCCGGCATGATTAGGCATGCATGTACATAACAGCTTTAGTGCTTTAAGAGGTTTACCACTTTACGAAAGTCACAGAGTAGCTAGCAATGTTTCTGCTCAGAGTGTCTGTGCAGAGCTGGTCAGGTTAGCAAGAGAGATTAGGAAAGCTCAGCTGTGAAATGGTTCTGTGAAGTGTTGGTCTGGCTCTAAATATCACATTTTACATTGACGCAAGGAAGATGGGGGTTTCAATTAGACGCTAATCAGCATTCCTATGTGTCACACCCTTAAACACTTGGAATGTCAAAACAGTTCTAAGACACTAATGCAGTTTCTGTGACCTTTTCTCTTTAAATAAGATTCTATGCGTGAAATAGACTTATGCTCAGTTCACGAAGGACTTTGTCATCTAATCTTGGAAATTTCAGACAAGATTAATATTTGCAATTTTAAAAGGAAAAAAGAGGATTTATTTGGGCTAAAATGCTGAAATACTTTTTCTATTCAAGATCCAAGTAAATATTCTCTTTCTATGTCTTGGCTTTAGAATACAGCTGAACTGAAGAAATTTTCTGTCTGGAGCAAAATCAAGTAAAAAATCACTAACAGAAACAGGTTGGAAACCTTCAGACAGAAGGTATACCAGTTACTGGCTTCAGAAGTGAAGAAAATACTTGTAAAGATTAGAGAAAATGCAGGAAAACTGCTTGATACAGCTTGAAATAAAAGAACTTCTAAGCTTATGTACAAGTTTCTGTGACTTCAACATTAAGGTGACCTTGGGAGCTACTTTAGATGATACTTTGTATGATTTTTATTCTCATATAGCAAAGCATAAACCTTTTTCACATAGGAATATAATAAGGGTATTCATTGGATCTACTCTACAGCTTTTCAGAAAGAAACAGGGAGATTACCTGGTTAAAAATGTGATTTTCAAATATTATGTGGGCACTGATATTATTGTGAGGCTTCTTTCCCAGCATAAGCATTAAAATTCCAATAGGATGTGGGCAGTATGCAGGCTATTTACAAATGCTCCCTGTTCATTTTTCCCCTTTGGCTTATCCTAGAGACCAGGACCAAAGCCCATTGAGATCAATTAAAAGGTTCACCTTGATCTCAGTAGGATTTACATCAGTTTTCTCCCACAGTAAGTGAACCAATTGTATTTATGAGTGTTAGGAAATACTTTTGTGGCTTTCCGTTTATAAGCAAATATATATGGTTATAAGCAAATATAATGGTTGCATAGGGTGGTGAAAACAGTGGGAATCTCCTTTTTCATCACCTCTTTGCAATCACTACCCTCAGGTCTCTCTGCCGTTCTGGATTAGGGTATATAGAGACAAATGGGTGCTATATTCCTCTGGGTCCCCTCCAGCTCAGATACGTGAGATTGGACTCTGAAGAGGGATATAACGTCCTGTTTTTTGTATGGGTCATGGCTAGGTTACTACGTCCATAAAGTGAAAGATGGCACTTCTGAGCACTTCAGTTACACTCTTACTCTTCCCTCGGGCTGGAAGTATGGCCATATTCCAGTCCATAGCACAATCTAACCATAAATGCAGTAGCACAAAATCAGCACTTACTGGGTTTGAAATGCATCCATCATGTGAATTTGTGGGAGAACAACTTGGGTCTGAATAAAGGTTACAGAAGATTAACTCCTGTTTTAAAATTAGGGAAAGAATTATGAATTTTGAAATTTTGAAATTTATTTTGATCACAGTTCCCATCAAATCAAGAGATGGATAGCCTTATAGGAAATAGCAGGTCAATATTTTCTTAGAGTAGTCTAAGAGATTAGGACATAAACTGCCCATTGAAGTTGTGTCTAAATCCCCTGAGTGCCTTGCAATGTTCTCTGCTTTGAAGTAAGAAGCTGTTAGGCTGTTCCTTTTCCGTTTTTTTGCCTTTTTTTGCCCTTTTTTTTTTTTTTTTTTTCCTTTTAGTATCTCTAGCTGGTGTAAATAGATGCTGTGGAGTTTTTCTGATTTTTTCACCAGCAGAGGTCCAAAGTGGTTGAAATGGTGAGAAGTTGAAGGAGAACTAGGGCAATAAGAGTCTAATGTTGATGCCTGCTTAAATGTGAGTTCTCTATGCGCCTATACTAATTTTTTGCTTTCTAATGCCTGAACCACACAAATCAAATATGCACTGTTTTACAGAATGGTTAGCATATGTTGGCTGGTATGGAAATTTTATTTACTACAAACATACTGCAGGTGTGAAGAAACACCCCAAATATATTTGGGCAGCTGCAATGTTAAAAAACATTTGCTGTAGTTCACTGCAGGTAAGCCCTTACAGATAAGCTATTTGGATGCTAATATTTCCTTTGAGATCTTTGTATGCTTTTACTGCTAAGGATATGTAAACCCCACTGAAAATACTCACAATGGGTGAGCAAACATTTTACCAGCATCAGGAAAGAAGATCCTTTGTGCTACGTGCACCTTCCTAACCATCACTTCGTTCACCAGGTACGTAGCTGAGTCCCTCTAGTGGTATAAACATTTATTTGGCTTCAGCATGTTATTAAAATTCCATTTTACGGTCACATTATAGCAGCAAATTCACAGGTAGCTGTTTTGGACACTCTGAGGATTGTGGCAAAGTGGATCTAGGATTAGACACTGTGCAGGTTTGTGTTAATGAATGTAAATTGATTTTCAGCTGAGAGGGGCAATTACAAATGCATTGGAAAGGAAAGGGAATTCTTGAAAGGATATTCAAGAACTAATTACTATCAGTAAGACACACGCAAAGAGCAACGTAATACCCAGGGCAGCCAATAGGGATAAAAGCTTATACACAAATCTGTCATGACCTAGTAGTGAAGACTGTTTAAAAACACTGATCTCCACTTAGCTTGTAAATGCGCATCACCCTCTTTCTCACTCATATATTCTCTCTCTCTCTCTCTCACACACACACACGCTCCTGGATTTGCAGAAGCCAGACATCTAGGGCACTTCTTGGCATCCACAGGAAAATCATATGGGATTAAAAAAATACAGCAGTAAGTACTCCCTGCATTAAATATTTATTAAGTGGCATGCTGTCAAGACCTAGATTTAATAGTAAATACAGGAGGACTTTAATGGAAATTGGCTGTATTTGATTTTTCCTAGGAATTGCTGAAAGCTGCCTCTCGAGGATTACAACTTCACCTTTTGCTTTTACAGATGCTTGTTTACTACCCATGTGGCAACCTCTGGACAGCCAGTAATCCATTCATTATCCTGACTGATTGAGTGCGAGAGTAGTGCAGTGGTAACTACTTCACTCAGCTGACGGCAGACGACAAAAGGAGGGAAATGATGAATTCGGACAATTTAACCTCCCGAAGCTTCCTCTCTGCAATTCATAGCAATGCCAGCAATTTATTCTCAGGGCTCCAGTTTGTTCAGTCCTTCAAGCCACTCATCATCCCTTGCTACTCCCTAGTGGTTTTTATCGGTGTCATTGGGAATTATCTTCTCATTTATGTCATCTGCAAAACCAAAAAAATGCACAATGTGACCAACTTTCTGGTGGGCAATCTGGCTTTCTCCGACATGCTCATGTGTGCAACCTGTGTGCCCCTGACACTCGCATATGCCTTTGAGCCCAGAGGATGGGTGTACGGGCGTTTCATGTGCTACTTCGTTTTCCTGATGCAGCCTGTCACCGTGTTTGTGTCTGTCTTCACCTTGACTGTCATAGCTGTGGATAGGTACTACGCCATGGTACACCCCTTCCGGAGGAGGCTCACCATCCCCATTTGTGCTTACATCCTGGCTGCCATTTGGCTGCTGAGCTGCACCTTGGCTGCCCCAGCCCTGGTCCACACCTACCACGCAGAATTCCCAGAGCTGGACTTCTCCATCTGCGAGGAGTTTTGGTTCCACATGAAAAGAGACCGCTTGGCTTACGCCTACAGCACTCTCATCATCACCTACGTGCTGCCCTTGGCCGTCATCTCCCTGTCCTACCTGAGGATCTCAGTCAAGCTGAAAAACCGCGTGGTCCCAGGCAACGTCACCCAGGGCCAGGCTGAGTGGGACCGAGCAAGGAGGAGAAAGACTTTTCGCTTGCTTGTCTTAGTGGTGGCAGCCTTTGGAGTCTGTTGGCTGCCTTTGCACATCTTCAACATGATCAAGGACATAGATATCGGCTTAATTGACAAGCAGTACTTCAATTTCATCCAGCTGCTGTGCCACTGGTTTGCAATGATGTCTGCTTGTACCAATGCCTTCCTCTATGCCTGGCTCCATGACAGCTTCAGAGGGGAGCTGAAGAAAATGTTTGCCTGGAGAAAGAAGAAAATTGGACCCACTACAAACTGCATTATGGCCAGTGTGGTGCTGTAAACACGAGAGCTGGTGGGCGTGGACTTTCTTCGTGCAGTAACACTGTAAGTCGTTTCCACTTTTAATCAGTCCTGGTTCCTGATGTTTGTCCTCAGGGCTCAGTCATAGCAGGAGTCCTCCAGGTAGCTTCCCCAGCACCTAAATCCCCACTGGAGAAGGAGAGGCAGAGGTCAAGTCCCCAAAATGTCTTATCTCTGTGACAGGAGTTAGAGGCCAAGGAGTTCTTAGTGCAGAAAGATCTCCTTATGTAAACTACAAGGACCCTTCCTATCTGTTTCAGATGTTGCTGGCAGCGTAGATTTGGGGACAAGGATAAGCAAGGATGAATAAAATACCTCGATACCTCAGTGAGTAAATGTTTTGGGCTGAGTAAAAATGAAATCTGTGCATCTACCCAGAGTCGAGTCCCCAGCACACAATGCAGGGTAGAGGACTGGCAATACTCCTGTAGCCCCCCTCCGTTAGGGCCGTGATGAAGAACAGCCTCAGGCTGTCTGAGGCGCCCTTCCTGCAGAGCTGGCTCAGCTGCAGGCAGGAAGCGGGGCTGCTGGGGGCTGCTTCCAGCTTTGTCCTACCTGTGCAGGGCTTTCCCCTTCCTGACGGTGTCAGTGAGGTGTGGGGTGACGGCATCAGCTCACTCGCACCCTCTCAAATACCTCTGCACAAGATGAGGGGCTGGCTTGTGAGCCTGGTGACCCACACGTGGATGAGGGCTATTCATCCATATATGCAGCCATCATGCATATATATGCCATATATGCATCCATATATGTAGCCATCAGAGGGGTGTGCTGTGTCTGCACGGCACCGTTCCCTTCCTCACTTCTGCTTTCTCCTTGCTGCTGGCCGAGCAGAAGGAATAGCAGCCTTGGCAGCCCGGCTGCTCTTCTGCTCTCTACAGGCAGCTGCACTGGGCGGAAATCTTTGCTTTACACTTTTTGAACCCGACATCATGGTGTGATCCCAAAGTTGGTGTGTCTTGGAACCTGCAGCACAGTGTGCAGCGACGTGAGCTGGAAACACAGCGTGTGGTGGAAATTCACCCAAGCAGGAGAACACTAAGACATGCCACCACTTCACAGATGGCCACCAACAGGGACATTGGACGGTGCCTCACCTAACCCCAACGCGCTGACCCTCCAGCCAGGTGACCACGATCCCAGCCAACGGAGCGGAGTTCATCGTAGTCATGTCAGAGCCAAAAACCTTTCTGCTCATTCCTTCAGGAGCCGATCTTGATGTGCGGTAATGCTGCCATCAGCTTTGATCTCCAGAGACGGCCGGAGACTTTGATACTGTGCTCAAGAGCACTTCTGGGTGTGCCAGGAGACAGCGGGTGGTCGAGGCTGCTGCCGTAGAGCTGCGTGTGAGCACTGCGTGACCAGTAAAAGAAAGGCTGTCAAAGGTGGGGTGGCAAGTGCTCTCTTCTGGAGGAGTTTTTGGGAAGAAACACTTTCCTTTGGCATTCGCCTTTTGGTAGAATGAGGGAGGTAAAAGCTATAATCAACCTAATGACTTCCAATCTCTTCCCCCTCTGTCTGATCTGAAAATAGGTAATAGATAAATGTAGGGGAAAATGTTCTGACAGCAGACATTTGTGCTGAAGAGGTTTCTTCCAGCCAGAACATTGATGACATGAGAAGCTGTTTGATATTCATCCGAGATCAGCCAGATAAGCAGCAGCTTCTTTCTGGGGGCAGTTTCAGCCCTGTTCATCCTACTGCACCTGGCCAGGCCAGAGATGTACGAGCTACAAGGCAGCGCAAATGGGCCGGGGGGGAAGGAAGAAAGAGCTTATGGCCTCTCTAGTTTCTGAATGTACTCCTGCTGTGAAACAGTGAGTGTCATTTTGCTCATCAACATTCAGTAAGCTAATCTGGTTAAAAAAAATACAGATGCTTTATACACACACTGGGAAAGGCATTGCAAACACATTTGAAATCCCTCTTTACAAATCTCGCAGTTTTCCTTAGAATTTCAAGCTGTTCTGTTGTAATGAGGAGTTGAATTAGAAGCTCATTACAGAGACATTAAATCAAGGAGATCTTTTTAAAGTGGACATTGCTTGCTTTCGCTCTGTGATTAAGTATAACTGCCTTGCTTATCTTGATTTTAATTTGAATGGCTTTTTGAAAGATGCTTTCGCTAAATTTTAGGAAAACGTTTTCCATCAAGCTCAATATATGAAATAACTGGAGAATTTGAAACGGCAAAAAAACCTTCCAAACAAACCAACCGGATTATGTAAGTTTTTCAGCTTGTGTTTCAGGGCTCTTTAGCACAGAGCAGAGAGCAGAGCATCAACAGCGAGCACTGAAACAACACTGATGAAAGTAGCTGGAACTAGCAACAAAATCCTGAGTTTTACAGATTTTTCTTCTAGGGAACTGTGCTACTTCAAGCTCTTAATTTGTCAATTTGTAAAGGCCAATTAGCACTGAGATGGCCCATAATGTTTACAACCCCATGCACTAAATACAGACAGCACTTTAATACAGAGTGATCCAAAGCCCAGTGGAGTAACTAGAAAGACTTGTTAACCACAGCAGGCCTGGCATCATTTCCTTCCTACACAGTATGTTTTTACCCTCATTTGCAGGCATGGCAGTTTGGTTATTAATGTTCTCTTGTGCAGTGCCTGCAGATGGCTGCTGCAAAGAGCTGTATGAAGCAAACAAGCTTGGATTTCTCTGCCTTTTTTTTTTTCTTTTCTTCCTTAAAGACAGAAACGAGCTGTTGTTCTGTGCATATCTTGTTCCCACAGTGATGGAAGTGTATCTCTCTACCACCAGTCTCTAGAGCTGCAGTCACAGCAGCACCAAGGGCTGCATCTCAAGGGGGGGCTCAGGAGCACCCAGCACCGTGGGCACCCTCTTGTTAGCGCAGCTGTAATGTGCCCATGCCTTCAGTCTGCCAGGGCTTGCATCTGCACTTGGGGCTTTGCTGCTAACGCTGCATTTAGACTGTCACCTGCAGGAGTAGGTGTTGTGAATACACCCCAAAATCATCTTGGTGTTGGATCCTGAGACTCCTTCTCTCTCCTCAGCAATCCTGTTGCCACCACAGTGATTGCTCCCTCAGTCCTGGGGCGCCACAAAGCCATTTTTGCAGGCTTTCCCCACATGTGGCCCAGGGGAGGTCTGGCTGGAACCATGAGGCTGGGCGTCCCATCCCATCCCATCCCATCCCATCCCATCCCATCCCATCCCATCCCATCCCATCCCATCCCATCCCATCCCATCCCATCCCCCTCCCATCCCATCCCACAGAGTGGCAGGGGACCGAGGCACTGCTGCTCTTGCGCAGTCCTGCTTCTGAACCTAGCCCCAGCAATCTCTGCTAAATGTAATTACTCTTTTCTCTGATATCCAGAGTAATAAACAATAATAAGATTTAGAGGCACATTGGTGCACTTCTTTAATCCAGTTATGCAAATAATTATATTAAAAGCCTTCATGTGAAATGTGTTTTCTAATCTCCACCTCTCTCTGGGGAAATGCTGTGCTTCTCTGAGGGACCAGGGCTCATCTCTACAGTATTTTTGGTGCTATAATTTTTAATTACAATTTAAAAATCATTACATGCTTTGATTTTATAAAGTAGTGCAGTTCTAAACTTGGTGAGCCTATTAACTTTCCCTGCAAGGGTTTTAGTTGTTTCTTGTTTACATTCAAATCCAAGGACTCTCACACTGCGGGGATGGAGCAAGGTTTGCTTCTGAGCTGAGGTGCTACCAAAACCTTTCCACATAAATTCATTGCAATGCTCTGTGAGGTGAGCAGGATGCTCTATGTACCCTGTCTGCTGGGATTTCATTCGAGTTGTTTCCATGTATTAAGAGAGTTTTAGCAGGCGATGTTTTCAGGTAGATCTCAAATGCATCGGCCAGCAGGTGAGTTATCAGGGCATGGTGAGTTTTGGGCTTCGGGGTCCAATTTAGGACCACCTTTACTCAGTGTTAAAATCAACAGGGAGATTTAATTGGGGCCAGGCCTCCCAGAAGACTCTGCATATCTTAAATGTGGAGATGATGGAGATACAAAAGGAGATGATGGGGAGAAGTGGGAGAGGGAGAGATGTCTCAGTTTGGAGTGGGGAGCATAGATTAAGCTAGCAGGAATGACAACCTCACTATTTGAAGATATTCTGCATATGTGTTGGAGAGACTTATAGGACATCATTCTAGCAAAAGTGTTTCCAGTGACTGCAGACACAGAAATGCTTGATCAGACATAAATTACTCCCTATGGCCAAACATAAGATTGGTATTAAAAGGCACTTAGGAACAACACAAAAATGCAAATCAATATTTGAGCAGCAATGAAAAAAACAAAAACAAAAACAAACAGATTATCAGAACTAAGGACACTAAATGTGAAACCAAGCAGCAAAAGCAAAAGAACAGTTAATCAAACCTCAGTTAGGGTCAGCTAGAGCTGGTCTCTCCCAGACCCCCGGAGCAGGCACCATAGAATAAATGGTTCGTGTGATGCATTGATTTAAGTTCATTCCTTTTAGCTGGGTGAAGAAAAGGGAGAGATCTATAATTGTATCAAATGAAGGCATTGTATTTGGGTAACGGCAGATTACCTGGGATGGGCAGAGGCAGATCCTGCTGTAAGGAGCACAATGACTGCCTCCCACCTAGAGAGACTGGGGAAGGCTGGTGTTTTTTATACCAGCTGAACACCAGGTGCTCTGTGCAGTTTTAATTGAGTGAATCTTGCTTGTTGAGGTGGAAATGGTGAGCTATAATTAGCGGTCTAAGACTATACACGGTGCAGATAAAAGCTGAAAACTGTTCACTTGCAGCTGGGATAAAAAGCCAAATTGGACGAGACTGTGCAGAGCATCCATCAATCTGCCCACCAGGCAAGAAGGGGGCAGAGAGGGAAACTATCTGCAGGAAGTAAAGCCTGTAAGAATAAGAATTTTTACCACCAACCCACCATATTTTTTTCTTTTTCCTTTTTCCTCAAAAAGAGCACTGAGGAATTATCCAAAAAGTGAGGGGTCGAGGGCATAAAGCTCAAATATATCTCCCTGGGAGTTGCGCCTCCTTGGGATCTCTTCACCAAGGAGCTGATGGAGTTGACTTTCCTGCCCATTGTTTACTTTCACTTTCTCCAGCCTGGTTTGTCAAAGTAAGTTAATTAAGCTAGTAATTGATATAAATAATAAAACATGCACTTAGGAGCTCCCTGCTTTGTGTCTGGAGCCCACTGGAAACCAATTTAGGATCACAGCTATCTGCAGCTGACTGGGCTTTGCATTCTTTGCATCTTGTATATATTAATTAACACCATTAAGTAGTAATTTCTTTTATCTTTATTTTATTATTATTTTTTTCTCCTTCTCTGCAGGAAACATACAAAAGAATGGGAGGAGATGGCTTTAATTCCTACATCTGTATTTCCTACAATTTCTACATTTCCATTAGCTGCTGGAGATGCTGCTTCAGCAGCTGGCAGTGCTGCAGAGAGCAGCTTGGTGCCTTCCAAAGGAGCAGTGAGATTTCCCTCCATGCTGATTGCAGTTGTTGGTTTCCAGACAGCGTGCTAGAAAGGCAACCTGTAGCTCACAGCAGCAGGAGGGGTTTTAGCTCCAGGACCCGTGAGATCCCAGTGATGTGTGTGGTGCTGAGGACAAATCCTGCATGGGGGGGGACCCCTTATCAACCGCAGTGACCTGGGCTCGCCATCCCATCACACCCACCCCAAGGCAGGTGAACTCTAGAGGAGAGTTGGCTGTGATGCAGTCATGGGTTTTTAATGCTCCTTGCATCTCGAGTTCATGTAGCCAGCTGCATTTGGGAGTGTGAAGGATGTACAATGCCCTGTATTGTACAACAAGCCTTTATTGGGCTTGTGGAGTCAGGGCAAAAAAAAAAAAGAAAAAGAATATTTTTGCACTTGAGTGATAGCCATCTAAAGGCTGAATCTGTGACCACCCGGAGGCTGTTTCTGCATGAATGGAGGAGGAACTGCTCGAGCCTTCTTGCGAGTGAGGCCCTTCACCTGCAGCGTGCCATTCAGCTTAGCAGCTGTGTTGCATCTCTCCTCACGACCCTCAGCGATACAGCAAGCATTAACAGAGGCAAGTCAGGTGCACGCACAGCACCAGAACCGTTTGCATATGGCCTGGAGACAGCTGAGCTGTGTGGGGGCACACCTGAGGAAGGGCCTTTTATAAAACTGGCTGAAACACTGGGCCTGAAGTTCTGAGGCTGAGGTTCAACCAACACGCTCCTCAGCAACTGCACCTGTGGGAACTGCATTCAGCTCTGGCAGAATCTAGATGAACATAATAAAAATACCGTGTGCGAGAGCTATTCATGAGCTACATCACCAATCTGGAATTGTTTCCTGAGTCACTGTGTACAAATTATTTCGGATCATTCAGAAGAAAGGCCTTCAATGCTCAACTTTGGAATGATTTCTCCTCAATTGTCGGATCCTTTTAAAATCTGTTGTTAATATGCATAACTTAAAAAAAAATTAAAAATAAATGTGAAACCATCTGAAGCACTAGACACAGCATATGGCAGACCTGTTTAATCTTAGCAAAGTCAATACTATTGTCAGTGTGAATCACTTCTCCATTAAAAGATGTATTCACAGCTGTTATATAAAATAATGTTTATTTGTGAAAGCTTTTTGTACAACCCTTGCAATTGTTGTCAGTCACAGCTAATTGTAAATCATTTTGATAGTGCCTCCTCTTGGAAGATTGCCACAAACTGAGGACAGATGAAATGCAAAGCATCAACAGCCAAACCAGGTTCTAGCAACATCACCAACAAAGTCTTCTGAAGAGCCCTGTTTTGCTGTAGTTCACAAAAGGTGGATTTATTTGTTTTTAAGGCATTGTGGAAAGCACTGTTCCAAACTCTTTCAAACAGAAAAGATCTGCATATTCTCATAGTTAGTTAAATTGTTCCCTAATTGCTAAATCAAGAAACATGTTTTCCCATGAAGAAGTTTAAAATGTTTTAATGTTGCTGATTAGGTATAAGGCTCAAACTTCAGAAGGGGGATTAAAAGCCAGACCACCCACATCCAGAAGACATTACATTATTGGATAAATGTGGTTATGTATTCAAAAGTTGTCTTTCAGTAGCTTAATGAGACGATTTATTTTCTCCCCCTGCATATTTTGAGAAAAGGTGCTTGAGTTCCAGGCTATTCATTCTCATGCAGAGGCAGTATGAATCCCAGTATGAAGCACCTACTCGTAGATGCAAGATTTAAAGTCACGTCTTCACTCTGCATCCTCAGTGGCAGCTGTCAGCTAGTTCAGCTTGGAGAGCAACTTATTCTGCATTCAATATTTTCAACATATAGGCATTCAATATTTTGGGTGAGGTCTTCTCCCAGGGCAGTGTACAGATGGTGACTGGGATGCTGTGGATGCTCCTGTGTATTGACCCAAAAAGTCTTGAGAAGTTTAAATCAGATTTGTGGATTTAGCCCAGATCTGCTTTGCAAGAATTTAAACTGCAATTATAAAGTAATTAGCAGCCCTAGGTTAAATAGCTTTGCTATACACGTGAAATTTATTATCAAGTAAACCAAAACATATTAAAAGAATGGATCAACATTAATAGATCAACATAGCTCTTAAAGTGCCTTAACTCCTGGGCATTAGGACACGTTTAAGAGAGGTAGAAGATGTTTTAATGTTTGCCCAATGCTGAAGAAGGTATATGCACGTGAAATATTTGGTAGCTTTCTGGACCATTATGGGTTTGCTGAGGGATCAGAAAAGCACAGAAAATTTGAGGGCAAGAAGAAAAAGTGTTGGATTTTTAGTGGTAAAATGAATTAGTTGGACCAGCTGAATCTGCAATATCTGTTCAACAAACACAGTCTAATTTGCAGTGCTAGCTGTACTGGAACTAGAGATAATTAGGCAAGCATTTTTGCTCCCAGTTCTAACGTGAAGTGTTTGAAATCAGGGGTGGAAGGTGGGAAGGCCAAGCTGGTACAAGGATAACCTTAACATTTTTGACAGCAGTGAATAGAGACTAAAGGGAAAGTGTCAGTACAGCTTTCTAAATCTGAAGCTATTCACATTCAAATATTGAGACCGGAGGAGATGGGTAGAAGTGGTCTAGAGCTACATTAAGCCTTGCAAGTCATGTATTTAAAAACCTAGCAGGCCCTCCAAATTGCCCTAAATTGCAGATGTTTGACACATAGATCTGCAGTTTGATTTCTCCTTTCATTGCAGAAAGCCTAAGTTCTTTGGGAAATAAAGGTTTGAGCAGGGACTACTGTGTCTACATTGCCTCCTATTTGTTGCAGCCCAGAGCCTCAGCCAAACCTACGTGATTTTCTGCTGTAGATAATAGTTTCAAAATGAGCTTTGAGGTGCATATCCACAAGATTTTAATTTAACATTCACAGCATAACCAAAGGATAGAAAACAGCAAGTCATGTAAATAGAAGCTCTTGCTAATGCCCTATTTACAACAACTAAACCTTTTTAAAACCAAAAGAAATGGCTGAGGATTGTTGGAAGCTTTGAAGTAGTCTGTTTAATCTTCACATAGCTAGAGGTGTTTTCTGTGAAACTGTAACTCCTGTGACCTGGAATTTCTGCCTTCTGCATTTGGTTTTGGCAGATCGAGAGCAGTGATGTTTCCAGGGAGAGCAATACTCTTTTTAGAAAATATCCTTTCCTTCTGAGCTAGATACTGCTGCTTTTAATCACCGTACTAACATGCTAGTAACTGCTGAAACACAGCAAGGAAGACATTACTCACAACGACATAGCATCTGGCTATCAGAAATATGCTGATTTCTAATGCAGAAGTATCCAACAGATACCTATTATTCATTGAATCTCAACCCCATGTGTATTTGCCACTAAGTGCTAATTAGCCATATGAGGATCTGCCACAGAGTAACAGTTTCATTTAGTTCAAAATAAGCAGCAGGGTGGGATAAGCTGTCACTGAAAGCTGTATCGCGTTTGAAAAGCAGAGAGAAGCCTGATAGGAACATACAACACCTATGTGATTCACAGCATTTAAGCACCGTGATGTGGCAGGTTTTGAATTTGAAGGATATTTGGACAGAACATAAGAGAAGAAAATACAAGTTATGCCTCTATGATTGCACAGGGAACCAAGGCCTTTGGTCATGCTGTGGGCTGCTCCCCGGTACACCAGAAACACGGCCCCAGCTCCACTGAAGTCAGCAGCAGTCTTAATTTCAGATTCGTCAACAAGTATTTTCAAGGGGTTCTTAATTTTCCCTTTTCCTGCTCCACACTCCTAGAAGTGGTATACAAGTGAGACTCCACCCTATTAGTTCCCTGTTCTATAATATTCTTGAACTGATTATTATTTATTTATTTATTTATTTTTGCTACAGAAGATGAGAATCCCTCAGGATGCAGCAACACAATGCCCCCCTCCATGCACAGCTTTCAGTTCCTAACAAACAAAAGAGTCCAAGGTCAGTGATATCTCC
This sequence comes from Anser anser, assembly GCF_964211835.1. Taxonomy (NCBI): domain Eukaryota; kingdom Metazoa; phylum Chordata; class Aves; order Anseriformes; family Anatidae; genus Anser; species Anser anser. The sequence continues at coordinate 35,144,401 of NC_139727.1, read as the reverse complement.
TCCTATGACAGATGTAGGACTGTCAAGTATCCATGAGGCACGAGCCATGAAGCAGAACGTCAGTATAGATAATTATCACCTTAATCCAGAGCTGAAACAAGTGCTCTAAATCAGAACTATCCAGTAGATCGAGCTCCAGCTGTCCAAGGAACTAATATCAGCTTCCCTTCAAAATTTAATATTCAGCATTTTTACTTTGAATAAAATAGCTAGATCTTTATTCACTGTGGTGTCATAAGTTATTCTTTGTCTCCCTGGAACCTGTTAGTCAGCTGTTTTCTCCTTTATTCTTTCCAAATTAGAGAAATAAATGCTGCTTTCCCTACCCTCGGCAACCTCACACCCTCTTCCCTCGGAGAACTCATCCTCCTGAAGAACACGGTGTCCTCCCACCACCACCAGCTGGCCCTCCAGCACCTGTCCCACCCAGAAGCCTTTGAATAGGCACCCAGAGACCCCACACAAAATGCTGGCAGTGTTGCCAGAGGCTGGGTTGCACGGGAGTGTTTTGTAGAGTTCTAGCTACCAAACAACAAGTTTTACAGGATTACATTATTAGCAGATGCTATTATATGTATTCAAGTAGAATCCACATATGCAAAAGGATGATTAGAATAACCCACTAATACTCGTGGAGAAGCCTATTGAAATAGAAAGAACCCTCCTAATCTGTTAAGAAAATAGATATTGAAAAGAGAGAGCAAAAATTTATAAAAAAGACTGGGGCAGGGGAGGAGGCAGCAATGAGGGAATTGAAGTTCCACTTCATTTTAGGCCTCCTGGTTCTGCTGGAGTAGCAAAACGTTGTCCCTAAGCTGTTATAAGCTTTCTAAGAAACTTGATCTTCTAATTATAACCACTGTCTCTTTGTACAGGAGCTACTGACAGCCAATTTTTTACATGCTTGTTGATCCTGGGGCTGTCTGGATGAAGGAGCTTGAAGGATCAGTGCAATCAGTCCAAAGCCAGACTTGTTCCCACCTAACACTGGCTTTTGCTCTGGAGTTCGTGCCAGCGATCAGTAGGAGCTCGGTTCAACCCTAGCCCTCTTCCTCGTGCTTCCTCCAGCGAAAAGCCAGAGCTGGTGGGCTCTGGGTCTTCCCGGTACAACCTGCTCCGTGGCACTCATACACTCACTGGTGGTGGCATCGGGCTTCTGTGTGCTGCCAGCAGGCTCTGGCACGTGTCTGCTCGTACAGCTCCTGGCACTGTTTGGGGAGCTGGAGAGCTAGCTGGCTCAATTAAACATCAGCTACCGTGGTGTGATGGTCACTCAAGCCCGGTCTGAGGTGCATTATCAGTGCTACCTCTTTGCCCAAAGCTGCCTGAGTTGCTTCACCTGCCCTCATTTCCAGCCAGCAAGGGCTGAGCCTCTGTTGCAGCCCAGCCACCAGCCTGCCTGCCACGCGGTCACACTCCTGGCACCAGGGGAGGCACGTTACCCCAGAACGTGGGGGTTTGTGGGCACTTGGCCTTTCAACGTCTCGGCATGGCATTAGAGAAGGTCTCCGGGAAGGAGAAATCACGTTCTCAGTCGGGGTTGCTGAGACAACATTTACCTACCAAAATACAAAACTGCTTTTCAGTCTGGTTTCCTTTACCCTGGCAGAAGGATAGCTGTGACAACGTGTTCCCTGTGCAGCCAGATTTAGTGGTGGTCTTTCTTTCAGATTATCCCCACAAACTGAGGCTGGTACAGTGTTGACTTTCAGGTTTTAGCCTCACACCACGTGAATTCATAGGGATGTCTTACTCATGGGTACTGGGCTGGGGCCTGAGTCTTTTCGCATGCTTCAGGTTTGATCCTCTCTGTTTTGTTAATCCCCTCTCCTCGTCTATTTCCTTTCACCAACCACTTAAAACAGGTGATTTGAAGATCTACTGAACTTCAGACTGTTATATGTCTTCTGTTTGCAAATCTTTCCAACCTGTGTAGAAAGCTGCAGGATAACAGGCTCTGGATGCTGAACAAGCTGGCACGCAGCCTTCTATCCATATGCCTGTGAGTTGTCTGAGCAAGAAGACAAATCAATACTAATTAATGGTCCCCCAGAAAGTAAATGATTTGTTCACAGTGTGCAATGTAGCAAGGAACCCTGTAGGCTATTTCTGCCTTTGATTTATCACACCATATAAACAAGTGTTTATACGTGTAGTCTGGAACCCAGGATCTGTTCTTTGTAAAGGTCAGAGCTGCTGTTAAGGTAAAAGGAGCCTGGGAAAAGAGCTGGAGCTTTTACTTCCATGGCTGCAGGAAGGAGTGACCATGTCAGCTGTCTGGCTGCTAGTTCACAGGAGCTCCTGAGGATTGGAACAGAAGGGAAAATATTCAAGAGTTTAGCTCAAGTGTTTAGCATTGTACCTAGATCGACCTCCCACAACCTGCAGGATGGATACTCTTCTGATATATTTGTCCTTCCTGTCTAGCAGACAGGGCAAGAACAAGACAGCTAGAATAAGAGAAAACAGTGTTAAAAATAAGAAATATTGTCTAGTGAAGGTTGCTCACAATCTATGGCAGAAGGTTCTGCTTTCGTATGCATGTGCTACAAAAGTGCCAAATCAATAGATATCGCATTAGCTTCATGTGCAACTCAGAGGGAAGGTTCAGCAGTGGCCAGCTGAAGGAAAAGTTTTTTTGTTATTTTTTTTTTTTAAATGTGTCAAACCTTTTACTCACAGAAGGTCATTTAGCAATTTCAGCCTTTGGGAAACAAGTTAGTGCCATTAGGGGAGGTAGGTTCTTCCTTTAGTGCAGTCCCTTCCAGCAAGGTTCGTTCTCACAGAACATGAGCAATTTTGCTTAATTGCTCTGTGAAAGTACATGATGTGAGGAAATGGATCATTGTACAATGGCTGAAATGCATGTTTGAGTGTTGTGCTGTGTGAATGTCACTTCATTATATGCAAACATCATGAGTTTTGTTCAGAGAACAGTATCCTGGGCTGCAGTGATGATTACCTTCATTTTGCAACACCACGGGAAAGCATTGGCTCACGTTCTGCTCATGATTTCCTACAGTCTTGGATTCCTGGAGTTTCTATTTGTTCTGCATCTCTTATTTTTCCAGTTTATCACTCCCACCTACTGCACGTATTTTACTTGGTTCTATAAGGGTTCATCCAGTGTTTGTCTTCATATAACTTCTATAGTTTGTGTAGCTCATTTAATTATCTAGGCCTGTTCTTAATATACTTACATCTCTTCATAGTTTTTTTTTTTTTTCATTTTTTTTTTCCCCTAGAGCTGTAACAGTATAGCTCCCTATTGTACCTACCAGGTCATTAATAAAAGCATTTTTAATCCAGCCAACTCCATGATAGTTGTCAGAGGATCCCATTAATTATACTCTTTTATTTTGACCAAGAGCCACTGATGCCAGCTACGTTTTGCTTAGCTCGGCATGTTCACTCAGCATGTTTGACCTGTGCTATATCAGCATTTCATGTAGAATGCATTTTTCTACCTTTTGAATTAGAAGGTCTTTAGTGAAGGTATCAAAGTCCATTCTGTGATTTTAGATGACATTTATTGTTTTCTCTCTATCCAGACCTTCAACCCATTCAGAAAAAGAAATGAGTTTGCTCTGAGAGGATTTGCAGTTGACAAATCCATTTTGACTCTTACTATTTCCTTGTTTTCTTTCATGTGTTCACAAAGATTTTATTCATTCCAGGGTTTTTCTGGCATTTGAAGGTAAGCTGACTGATATACAAATCCCTGATTAGTCTTTTCCTTCCTTTCTTAGAAACTGAATACATTTGCCCTTTTCCAGTCTTCTGATGCTTATTTACACTCCCTGACTTCTCTCAGATAACCACAAGTGGTTCTGACATTACTTCTGTCATCTTCTTGTTCAGGTTCCTGGAATAAATCCATCAGTCTCAGGCATCATGAGACCCTTGGAGTTCCTTAAGTGCACTGATGTCTTCTTGTGCACTTCTGTGGGGAGATCCTACGGCTCCAATGCTGCTGCTGCTGCTGCTGCTTACTTCAGCCATCGTTTGCACTTGATCTTTTCACTTAGAAATGCAAAATAAGACAGCGAGTATTCTGGCCTTCTTGGCTTTTTTGTGCTGATGATTTCCCTTTTTGATTTGCTACTGAATAAACACTTTGCTTGCTCTCTTTCACTCTCTCTCCATGTATATTTATAGTTGTTCCTTGCTAGCCCTGATATTACTTATCTCCCATGCGGTGTCTTTGTTGTTTTAAAATTTTCTCTCTGCATGCTTATTCTATTCTTTCATACTTGCCTCAGCAGCCTGATCTAGCCTCTCCTTTGTGTAGGTACTTCTATGTTTAAGGTGAATGAAGAACTCAGAACTTTTCCCCACATTTCTGAACCTTCTCCCACATCTCTGGCTGGCTCACAGGGTTGTGCTTTTAATTCTGATGTGCTGAGAAGAGAAGGCATTAATGTCTCTGCTCTGCCCAATAGAAAGGAAAAAAGCCTGATTCAGAGTTCTGCCCTGTTTCACCCTATTCATTCATCCATCAAAAATCTTTTCCTGAAAGAAAAATCTGTCCTTTTCTTTGCTGAATTTTAAATAAAAAATTAAAAAGGCTAAGACATTTGAATCATAGGTGTTTGTAAGATTTTCACAGCAACTACTGTCTGTTTTCTTCCTGTTGAAGGGGTATTTTTAAAGAAGAAATCTCTATTTGAACACAGCATAGAAGAGGAAAAGCAAAGCCAAGTATCCTTCAAAAATTAGAAACAGGGAGGATTTCTACTGTCTCTTTGCTGTGTTGTCTGATCCTGCCCTCTTTAGTAGAGAATAAGACAAGCATTCACCAAGGGACGGGACAGAGCGTTGCATTTCTCTCGCTGGCGCTGGCTTTTACTTGCAGCCTTGCTGCAGGAGCTGCACAGGCAGAGCGTGTGGTCTGATCCTGCACCCTGTGATCTGGCATCTGATCTGGCACCCTGTGGTCTGGCAAGCACGTACAAACACCCGCTGCCTCTCCTGCTGGTGGCAGCTGCTTTTCTGCCCTTGGGCTCACAGCAGTCTTGTGGCAGAAGCTGTCTTGATGAAGTCCGGCTCTTCCGAAATAGAAGGTGAGATGAGAAAGAGGTAAGATGCATGGATGGAATGGACATTTAGGAAAAGAAAGAAGAGGTTCCCATTCCTCCCACCTACTGCTCATGATCAGGATGTCAGGACAGGACTCATCTCCCTTGACGCAGCCTACCAAAGGACCGCCAGTAGGTCAGGCCCACCAGAGCTGTAGTAGATGTGAGGCTCTGCCCACTATATATTTTTTCTTCAGATTACCCTTAACTCATCAGTTTACTTGTGTCTCTTTACCCTGCTGTTGTTTTATTACCCCATAGCTTTAAAGCACACCCTCCCATCTCCCTGAGAAGTGCCAGCAGACCTCTGCATGGCCTAATTCAGACTTAATATCCCTTTTCTTGAACCTTGCATTCCCCATTCACCGTATCTGTGAGCAAATGTGAACTTTTACCCCATCCTTTGAGCCCCCAGATGTGGGGACAGACCTGGGGCTCCCCAGGGGCAGGCCATGGTGCCATGCCCGCAGGTTGTCCCTCCTGGCAGCCCCACCATGGAGCTCCCCTGGCAGCAGGGGTCTCCCAGCACCTCTGCAGGGTGGGCCAGACCAGCCCCTGGGTTCGAGAAGCTTGGAGAGCCCCAGATTGTCCAGGGCTATGAGTGATGTTTCACTTCAGAAAAGAAACAAGGCAGAAAGGTGCCATCTCATCCCGGTCAGTTTTTCTACTGGATTTTTCTCTTTTGTGGAAGGTTTTGCAGAGATCGCTTTGCCTTCTGATTGCAGACAAATCCCCTTCCCACAAGCACACTTCTTTTGAGCAAGATCTTTTACAAGCTATTTCTTTAAACGGCAAAATACAAAACAGATGAGTGAGCAAGGTGCCAGTTCCATTTTAAGGGATTAAAACCAGACTCCAGCAGGTCCCTCCACCTGCAGCAGCTTGCAGGACACTAATGTTATTCATGGTAACATATTTTAAATTAATGTTAAAACAGCATTGTCTTTCCCTGTGGAGGGTTTGATTAAGTTTTCCTTGCAATAAAGGCAAAGAGAAGGGGGCTCAGGCTCCTTAACTAATATAGACGTAAATCATGATGCTGGGTAAATTCGGAGACCTTTGCTTACTGTGAGGATCCTTTGTGTTTTCAGGCAGTTAAAGTGGGCCTGATATTCAGATTTTCAAATTTAATTACCTGTTTGATTAATTAAGATGATTAAAGCTGTCTTGTAATTCAGTCTTTTGCAATAACACTTTGAGGAGAGTTTTTCTTCTCTTAAAGTGACCACGTGTTTCCTTACACATTAACATCTTAGTAATTATGGGACCACAGATTTTGGCACTTTGAGTATCACAGATAGAAGATACCTCTTAAAATACCCTAAAATGCCGCTGTTTGCTGTTCTGGCATGTAAAGTATTCCTTATTTCTGCCCGGGATGTTAAATTGCACCTGAGCTCGCAGACCAGGCTTGCCAAGCGTTGGGTGCTCTTTCACTGCCACCTTCTGGTCATAACTAGAGGGACTTCGCCTAACCTCTGCCCATTGAGCTTTAACCTGACATTATTAGCAGGGTAGTAATGAAAGTGTCAAACGACCATGAAAATCTAACAAGTATATAAAAAAAAAATAGTTTTTTTTTTTGGCACCTGATCTTTACTGTAACTTTACTGTAACTGTAAAATTAACTGTAAACTTTACTGTAACTTTTGGCACCTAATCTTTACTTTTACTGATTTTAGAAAATAAGTGTTGATGGAAATAGTGTATGGACCTCTAGTGTTTTTAGAAGTTGTTGGCTTTAGTTGAAATCCAGTGTTACGAGCTAGACACGGTAAGCTAACTGTGATAAAGGCATTTTTAGTTACATACATCACGAGTCTGTCTGAGTTGTTACAAATGTATTAACATTACAATTTGAAATTCAAGGAGAGGCTTAGACCCACCAGTGCCTCACTCTGCATCACGGCCAAGAAGAGCAGGATGGTGTTACGACAACATAAATATCCTATTAAAACTGTGATGCTTTTTCTAGTTTTCATACCTCTAGGACTGTGCCTGTGTTTTAGGGTATTTTTTTTTCCCCCCTATCATACTGTGAAATGCAGCAGCACACGATCCTTTGGGCTGAGGTTCCGTGCTGCACAGTGCCACGGGCCACGCTGGGCGGTTCTGCTGTGACAACTTTCATAAACTCAGAAAGGAAAGCAGACGGACTTTGTTGATTCTGTCCAGATTTTACTGTTACAGGCACCCAGCGTGCTTCATTAATTAAATTGGAGAGTAATGTATTTTATGCCCAATTTAAAATGATCAACCAAGAAATGTCTAGCATTTAAATTCTGTCTCCAGCAGATGTCAGTGGAAGCTTCAGAATGGAGCAACTCCACTAAAGCCGGGCTTTATTCACCTCTCACTTTCATGAGGTGCTCCCTGGTCAGGAGAGAAAGTGAGAGAGAGTGAATGCTCCATTCTACAACGAAATGTTATTTTAAGCTGGTTACCCTTTTTTTTTTTTTTTTTTTTTTCCCCCCCTTCCTTGAAGTAGAGCTCAAAAATGTGTAGGCGGAATGTTGTGACTGTCAGAAGTGGACAATGACTAACCAGGTGTTAAATCACTTATTGAAGGGACATTAGACGAATATGAAAAGTTTGAATTAGTGACCCAATTAACTCATATTTCTGCAGGGAGCCGTGTCTTTGACTTTTACAGAGTAGTGCTTTACCCTGTGCAGCACAAACACACAAAAGGGTAGAGATAAGGTTCTCCCAGTAGCTTAAATCCTGACATTTCCTAACATCTGAGTGCTTTAAGTGTAGCTGATGGAAATTCTAGCAACACGCCACCATGACATCTACCTATCTAATGCCCTACATCTCAAAGGCAGGGGATTATTACTCCCCCCAGACTCTGCCTGCAGTGCTGGAGCATTTCCCACAAACATTTGGCTGTTTGCTCAGCCCTCCCCGACCCGTGAGCGCTAGTGCCACTTGCTGCCTGCCCCATCCCACCTTCCTCCCTGGGGGGCCCTTGATTCCTGGTGGCTGCCCACGTTTTTGGGTGGTCCCCCAGGCACTTTCCCTGAGCCAGCAAGGAGCTGGCGCCAAGGTACATACAGCCCTGGCTTGTGCTCTGCTCTGCAAGCCAATGGCTTTAACTGGCTGGTGCCAAAAAATGGCTGGGATACAAGGGTCCGCGTGTGGCTGCTCCCTGTCAAGCTCCTGGGAACGCAACTGCAGGAATACATGCTTTAAAATAGGAGGTGGATGAAGACGGATGAAGGTCAGAGTGGTCTTCCCTGCTCTGGCTCTCACCAGAGCAATGATGAGGCTCTAAGACGATCGGAATTACCAAAATCGTGATGCTGCCAAACCAGAGCTGAACTCCAGGGGCCAAAACAGCCCCACACAATGGCAGGCAACCTGCTGCTGGGAACCAGTCAAAGCAGGGGCAGCTTTAACCTTACAAATACCAGGGTCTGTTCTCATCAAAGTGTTATAGACCTTTCTAAAACCTTCCTTTGCTGTTTAATTTTACTTGTGACACAGAGCGGCAGCAGAACATAACAGAAATTTAAGAAAGCAATACTGTACAAAACAAAACCAGTATAACATCGTCATTGTCAAGAGAATATCCACAAGGCTAGGATACTTAGTTGTCGTGCATGTGAAAACAGGAAAAAAAAAAAAGATCACTGCATCATAAAAGACACTGCAGTTTTGTGGTCTTGGCGTCTTTTTGTGCTTACGTGGAGCTGCCACATGTACCCTGCACGCTTGCAAAAGCCCTACTGAGGGCTGCACAAGCACATGTGCATAGGAACTCTGAAATGGCTTTAAACTTTAGTGGAAAAAAATATTTGGGACAATTTGTTGCAACATGTAAATATATTTGCTGGCTGTTCCCAGGCTCTCAGAGACAGGCATGTGACAACGTGGGATGTTTTTGAAGAACAGTGTGTAGGAGAAACTTTGCAAGGTTATTTGCAAGGTAAGGGCCAATCTTTCTGATTCTGAGCATATAACAAATAAAAAGTCTCATCTTCTTAGTATTATGACGGTGATGAATAACTTAGGCTGCCCTTGCTCTTTGTGATGTTCTCTGGACCCCCTATTGAACATGCACACACAAATGCACACCTACGACACAATTTTCTGTTGCAACCCCAGTCAAATAAAAGGAATTGCAGCCTCCACGGACTGGAAGTGATGGTGATGAACAAGGGCTGAGCAGACCACTAGCATGCAGCCACAGAGCACAGGGTTGGAGCTCTGTGACCTTTGGTGTGGCTGGAGGCAGAATTTATAAGGCTCCATGGCACGACCAAGAAGTTACTCAATACCCAGCTCCTAAGCATCAGGCTGAATTTGTTCTGGATTTCAGCAGTGGTTAGGCTTCTGAATACTTTTTGAAGATTTGTGCCAGAATCCCGTAACACTGCTGGCTGCATTTACTGCTTCACGGTTTTGGTACTTGGGCTCGCTGCATCCAACAGGTGGAAATTGCTAGAAAGCATTAGCTGATGATTTAAACAAGCGGTGAGTTAAAATCTCTGATGTGCTATATTTCTGCAGAGGATTTTGTTAAAGGAAGTTCTTACCCCAGATCTCTTGAAGATCATGATCCTACACTGCTGCTTCAAAAGAACATTTTTACATTGTTAAATACTAACAAGGGGTGAGCCCACCCATCTCCTGTGAATCAAATATTTTGTGTGATGTTTTATTAACAAGGTCATCAACACACATTTGCAAAGCTTTCCATGATCCTCTATCAATTAATCCATTTACCTACTCAGAAAAGCAAATTTATTAAAATGTGTCCATTACTGAATAATGACTCTATAAGTCTTCAAAGACAGTACATAAAAACAGTTTACAGTGACATGAAGTTTTGGAAAAAAAAAAAAAAAAAAGAAGACAGTCATAATATCCATTACCTGAACTTACAAATGTCTAGGAAGGAAATCCCATCTTCATTTATTCCTAGATCTCTAATTAAAAGCTCTGCCATAAATCCCCAGCATCTGCATTTCTATTGTATTGTATTTATTGTGTTGCATCAAGATTCACTGAAAGAAGTTATAGAGGACTCTTGACGCATTACACAAACTTTTCTCTTGAAGTAGATTTAGTGAGGGTTACAAAATCTATCTTTAAGGAAGATTCAATAAAGTATATGAGGAAATAATTTGGAGTTGACTGTAAATAAGAAACATTCTCAGCCTCACACAGGAAATTACTGAAGTCTATTTGGCGTCACCAGTTTACATCAAACAGGGAAGACGGGCTCTTGGTGTTTTGCATTTAACATTGTCTCTCCATACCCAGTGCCAGCCTTCACTTTTAGAACAAGAAGATTTCTATTTTTTGTTAAAAATACATGCCCCTTCCCAGGCATGAGGGATTTCTCATAGGCTCCCTATGATGGTAGGGGTGGGGTTTGCTGCCTAGGTGAGCTACCAGGTGTAGCAGTGCCCCGCAAGAATTCCTTGGGGCTTGAGGAACAACACGTGGCCAAAGGCTTATAGGGACAGGTGCAATCCTATCAGTTATAGATGGGGAATCTCCTTCAGGTGACAGGCACAGGGAGCACAGCCGTGACTTAGCAGCCCCCAGCTGCCTGTTTCTTTCTTCCTGCAGGAGGGTTTCCCATGGAGGGCCTTACACCTGCAAACTCTGGCTTGTGTTGCCAGGGCTGCTGGGCCTGCGCTAAGGCATTTGGATGCCTCCATGGTGTCAACGCTACTGGGAGCCTTAGAAGCCGAAATGCTTGTCAGCACTTGGTATACCGGAGCTTTGCAGACAACCGCAGGTGGGGTGGCAATTCTGTAAGCAGTTGTGTGAACCTCTCATTAAAGGCAATAGCATGTTTGAGAGAAGCTTTTGCCAGCGCTGTATTTACAAAGGCCTCTCAGTCTCTATGGGATGGGGAAGAACATGACTCACCCAGGGAGGAACTTTCCAATTGTGTTGTGCATTCAGCTCAGCTAAGAACCATAACAGAGCTGCCAACACCAAGCAATTATGTTATACAAGATACCAGAGGTAGCTACCTGCCTGGGGCTGCTTATCAAAGCTTGTGCATGGCCAAGAGCCACAAAGCACAAGCTTCAGGGAGAGAAGCAATGGGAAACCCTGGAGGACACATTGGATGGGAGGGGAGAGCTGTACCCCCAAGCTCTCGATGCTGTGGGGTAGGCTGGGGCCGGGTTAGTAGGCAGCTGAACCTCAGATGTGTGATGGGAACAGCCCCAGAGAGGCATTAGGATTAGCTTGTGGCCACGGTGTTGGCCACCGGACATAGCCCTTGTCCCCAGGACCCACACCAGAACTGCTCATGATCAAAAGATGCAGGGCGACATCCAAGCAGCAGAGAAAATAGGCACAGGAAAAATCCCAGCTACTGGTGACAGTTTATTATGAAGTTGTACCACTCTGGGTAATGAATGTCACATCACAAAGGGATCTACTGCTCTAATTTTTCCAGCATTCAATTGTGCTTTCTCCTACCTTGGTGAGATAATCAAGCCACGTAGTGAGAATAAAATCTAGGCACTGTGTGTATCCACATGTTTAGGGAAAACTATTTTTTTTTCTTTCTTTCTTTCACTTTTTTTTTTTTAAATATGTGACTGATTATCTGCAGATACTTGATGTGCTTGTGATTTCAATCAGCATTTTGTTCATTCATTGCCTCTCAGTTTATTGATTTATAAGCCCTTTAGAATGGTATGATTAGCACTAGCATTTTATTCTCAGTGGGGGTAAAATGGTATTTCATTATTAGCGTGTTAGAAGCTATTTCAAACTGACAGTTTGTTTTGAACCTGGGTAAGAGAAGTGACATTTATATTTGGAAGCAGAAGATTGACACAGAAATTATTCTGAAACATAATTACAGTCAAGGCAAATGCAGAAGATTGAAATTCCAGCTAGAGTTTCTCTAACTAACTCTTGCTCTTTTCTCAGCTCAGCCTGGTGAGACATAGCATGCTCCCTGTAGACATTTGCAGTAGATGTAGGGTAAAGAATTTTACCCATTAAAGCAACTCAGCACAAAGCTGTGAGTCAGGATATAGGGATATAGGATAGGATAACTATCCTATATAACTATATAAATATAGGATATAGGATATAGGATAACTGTCCAAGCCTTAATGGACAGTTGCAGTGCTATGGCAAGACCACGTTATGGCAAGACCCTAAAAAAAGACCCGCAGAGACGGTAAGTGTCAGTGAAGCTGCTGATATCCTGGGGCATTTACAGTGAGAGGCACCCTTGTTCTTGGGTTCACCGGGGTACCAGAGTGCCTGTGTGCTCCAGCAGCGTTGGGGGATGCAGGACTCACTGCTGCAGGCCTGGCTCCCCACTGCCACTCTGATTTTTGTGTGTCCTCCAGGCTCAGCTCAGGATTTTCCAGCAGCCAGGCCGACTTAGTGCATGCTCTGGTGCTGTTCGTACAAATTCTTCCCATTTTCCCTCAGCTTAACATTTACGTTTATATTAAAAAGGTGTCTTTTATTGCCAGGGTCAATTCTCCAGTACTCTCAGAGAGTATGTTAAAGACTGAGTTGCTGGACTTTCAAAATTGATTATAGTAGTTATTTTTGTTTGTTTGTTTGTTTATTTATTTATTTATTTCCTAAGGGATTTTGATTTTTGTGACCAATCCTCCACTACTGAGCTGTAAAGGAAATTTTACATCAAACCAAATAGGACTAGAGTCTTGGGCTTTGGTGAAATGCCAAGGGTTTCCATCGTAGCACCAGAGCTCAAGAACACTTTGCAGCTTTCACGTAGGAGTTACATACAAACCATTAGGTGCAGTATATGAAATAAATAGAACCAGAGAGCAGAAATGAGTCAACATATTACATGAAAGCGGTTGCTAAACATGACCTTATTTCTTGCTGTCTTCTCTGGAGTAGAACAAAAAAGAATACCAATTTGCCACTACTGCATTTTTTGTGTATTGGGTGATTTTCACAGTTATTTCTCAGCAGTACATAGAATCTATTACGGTGTAGTATTTAATATTTAATATGTTGTAAGTAGATTAAATAAATAAAACGTAGGCACTCAAAAATTCTTTCACTTAAATGCAGAGGCTTTTGTTTGTGTAAGACCGTGAGCCTTATACTATGCCAGTGAGCATGCATTTCTGCTTGAACTTACTTGAAATTGCAGTATTATTAAATTCTTAGGATGAAATCCTAGACTCACTGAAGTCAGTAGGAGTGCTGCCACTCATTCCAATGGGACAAGGATTTCAGACTTCTGCAGGGTGCACTATTACTTCATCCCTTCTGAGCTGCTGTATTCTGGTGGCCAGTCTCTGTTATAGCGATTCGCAGACTTGGCAGTGTTAGGTTAATGGTTGGACTTGATGATCCTAGATCTATTTTCCAACCTAAATGATTCCATGATTCTATATTCATTTCTAGTGAATGCCGTAAATTGTGTATCCATGATCCATACATATTCCCTTCATAATAAAGGAGGGCAGCAAAACCCAATCGTTATAAATAGTACGTCCAGTTTTATTTGAATAGCACAGAGAAGGCAGCTCAGTGACTAGGCTTATGGAAAAATATGAATATATTTGAGACTAGAATTATTCAACTCCAGACAGAGAAGAGCTGAAGGAAGCAGTATGCAATTAGATACAATTATGAAAGATACACAGGAAATTAGAGTTGTTCATGGATATTTTTCCAATTAACATTTGTCTTTCACTGGAGGAAAACATTTAACTGGAAATATCCACCCAATTTTTGCACTGACAAGCAAAATGCTGATTTCTTCTTTATTGGAAGGGGTAGGGGGTGTGAGGAGAAAACGTTCCCTGAAGTGTTTTTGGAGGGTGGAAGATTCAAAGACAGAAAAAAAATGTTAGTCTTTTCAATGAGAAAAATCAAAATTTCCATGAATAAGTTCCTGGATGAAATAGTAGAACTTGTCTTTATCCTAACAATGACATCTGTTTGCAATAACACTCCATGCCAGTAAACGATGTTATTTTAACTAATCTATTGGCGTGGCGATGAAAGTGACAGTAAAATGTTGATATGGAAGCTAATTTCTGTGTTTGGCCTTGAGATCCATCTTCACAGACACAGAGTGAGTGCAGAAACTATTTTTGGCAACATCACAGCAATCCAGATTTAATTCTGACACTTCTTTGCCTTCCTGAAATCCAAGTAAGACATCTGGCTGCATTTTCTGTGTATGTTTGTGAAGTGCTATTGAAATCATTTGTATCAGTGGTGAATTTGGATATAGAAATGTGACTAGAAGGTGCATATGGGGAGGAGGGGACCAAAAGCCCGGGTTATGAGTAAAAAATGAATGGCAACTCTTCACTGTATAATGCGCTTACTGAAAGCTGAGAATAAGATGTCATTCTGAATATGCTTCTGTGGACTTTTAACTTTCCGTAGTGCTTCTATGTTGCTCAGACCCATGATTTATATGGAATTATGCATATGTATGACATGCAAGGAAGGGGAGAGGATGGCTCTGCCTGATTTGTGAGGGAGTCCCTGCCGAAGGCATCTGTGGTCCTTGCTAAGGGTGTGCTCCCAGCAGCCCCTTAGAAGAATAGCTGACTTACGAGTTCGTGAGTTATCAGTTAATTTAATAAAATTTAGGGCGGCCACAGACTTCTCATCATTTTCTGGAATCTAGAAATGTTTACTTAACCAAAAATAGCTCCGCAGATTTCGTTTGCAGTCGCTTAGCTTAGCACACCACCATCTCATTGTCTTCTGCCAGAAGCCAAGCTCTCCAGTTACTCGCAGCGCACCGAGGCTGCAGGCTTCCTCCAAAAAAAAACTCAAACAAATAAATAAATAAAGCAGAACTCAAGGAAAAAGAAGCGGCGCTCCTCGTCTGCGGAGAGTGGATGCAGACGTGCTGTTCACTGAGGACGGCCCAAAGGGCCAGGCTGCGCCGGGTGCCGGCGGCACGGCCGCGCCGGAGCACACGCTGCAGCGCAGGCGGCCCCTGCGTGTTGAGGCACACATGGCGCGCGAGCCGGCTGCCAGACGCGCTCGCAGAGCCTGTCTGCAGGCTGCCCACAAGGCAGCCATGTGGGTGGAAGGCAGGCGAGCGGCGGAGCAAACTGGCTGATGGCTGTTTCGTTTTGGAGACCACTTTTTCCAAGCGTCCTAAACACGGGCCTTAATCATCAGCACTTCTGAAGCACTCATCGTTCTTGTATCCAGGCAAGGAGCCTTGTTATTACCCTCTGAGAGATACCACATTCCCTCATTTCCGATGGAAGGGGGCCTGCCAGGAGTATCAATACCGGCACCGCTCGGTTTGTTTCAGATTAAAAATGTCCCCAGGGAAGATCTGCACTCGTCTTCGGTGGGATCCCAGTGCAGGATCGACTCCTGCACTGGGCCTGTGGTGGCTACCTTCAGGGAATGCACCGCTCTGCCTTTGCTAAGAGGAGAAAATACTCCCTGCCCAAATTGAGAAACCCTCCCCTTTGGGCTCTTTGTTGTTTAAAATGTTGGCAGAAGAGGTTACCTTCACGCAGCCTGCATTCTGGGGACTCATGTACAGATGCTGTTATGAACGCCACAGACACAGGCCTAGGTGGCCATCCCAGCCACCAGCAGGCTGAAGGCAGGACTCGATGGCTGCCCTCAAACCTTCCTGTGTGCAGGGCAGATTGCAGCAACTCCATCCCTTGATGCGGTGCCTGGCCCTGTGTGGTACGAGTCTGACAGGCTCAGCTCCAGGATCCTGCTGGAAGGGGTGCTTGGAACAAAGGGAAGAGCAAAGTGCTGTCTAAAAGGCCTTTGGTGCATCACTGCACACACTGCCACCTACTCCAATCTACACCTCCTGGAGCAAAGAGAGTGCAAGAAGAGCTGAAAAGAAAAGCAGTGTTTACAGCAAAATTTAAGTTTTCCTCATGTATTTCAGAGAGTTATGCAAGACACTACTGTAACCGTGTATGCTTCATGGAAAGGTCCATCAAGAGTGCACACCGTGGCTGTCTGCCCAGGGAAACTAAAGGATGTTACAGTCCAGCTCATGTACGAAAAGGCCAGTCATTGAGAGTGAAGAAAATACTGTAGATATGTGATATCACAAGTTATATAATATCATGGCCAAATCTCTGCAGCTGGATATCATCAAATCAAAATTAGAAACTCATTGGAAGCAAAGGACAGTCTTTGCACAGATTGCCTATAAATCTGCAATAACTAGTTCTCCCTGGGCGTAACATCAAAAACATTTTTTAGTGTCTCATTAGTAAGAAAATTTATTGCTCAACTATTGAACTATGTCGATTTTTGAAAACATTGTGTGAATAATTCCAGAAAGCATGTGTTTGATTTGTATTCGTTTTGTGCCGCTGGATAGAAAAAGTGGCTTTTCCCCTATGATGAAATGACACTAATCATGAAATTAAAAGGTGAAGCATGTCTACAGTTTCAGAACAAGGTAAATTTTTATAAATATGCTAATGCCCTCTCTTTCCCATAAGTCAAACTAACATTAAGGAGTTCATATCCCAGCTGAGCTTAAAAAAAATAAATACAAGGCCCAATTACAGTTCTGTAGAGGGGAAAAAATCTCCTCCCAACCCTTATTATTTTTTCTTTGTGCTGCAGTGTGTTTTCCAGCTGTGTCTGTTGGCCATTTTTGTGGCTCAAATAGCCTGAAAAAAAGATTGAGAAACAGGGGAAAAGTTTAAATCAAACTCCATGTCGGTCTCATAGGATGCATGGGAAGAGTTTACAAGTACCTGCTATGCAATAGCAATTTATTGACAGTAATGCATGTATATGAGGCAGGTTTATACCGCTAACTGCAGGCAGGGTGCTATTGCTTCTCACATTTTAGCAACAGGAGGATGGAATAAATGGCTCCAGTAGGGTTCACTGGTATGGGCCCAAGCGTGCAAATCTCCTTTAGACCTGTGAAGATTTGTAGGCGCAGGCTGGGGGGGCTGGGCAGAAGCACTGGGGCTTCCAGAGGCCCATCTCAGCTTGGGCAGGTCCTTTGTTTTTGGCAAACCCAGCTGTGAACTGCCCAGAGGCTTGGCTTGCATTCAGGCTTGAGTTTAGCGGGTGAGCAAACCCCCTTGCCTTTGGAAATGTAGCTGGTAGATTGGTTTTATCCTACTGTTAGCAGGGTTTCTTCCCTAATGTTGTTCCATCCCTGATCTCTCCCTCCTTGTTCTGTACATACAAGCTAACCAGCTAGAAGACAGATTTACAGAGGTGTTCCCATAGAGGGAAAATATATATAGTGTGGGCAAAGGAAAGAGAAAAGAAGAAAGTGAGGCAGAACAGCCAAGTGATCTGGTCTAGGCTGCTCACATCTCAGAGGCTGAATCAAACTCGGGCTGGGGAACCCTACCAGACCATGTAAAATACAGCTAAATTTCTTGATGCCTTTGTGAAGAGATTTTTTTTTTTTTTTTCCAGAAGTAAAATAGAAAATATAAGAAATAACTACATCTATGAAATATTGATAGATTATAGGTGGCAGCCACAGTAAAACGTAAAGTCCCATTCCACTCTGTTGTAGCTGCCTCCCAGCCCTGCCCTGTCAATGTCCATGCCACCACCCCTGACACAAATGAAGCAGTCGGCCACCAGGAAGGGCAGCAGGGTGGATGACAGCAAGGAGCAGGGCCTTGAACACCATGGAGGTTTCTCCACAGCAGCATTTTGCCCTGCTTGCTCGAAGGCGCAGGGCCTGCCGCTGATGGGGCCTGGAGGTGCGGCCTGGCTCCAGCCCAGCCCAGAGCACCTCAACGAGGCCCCGAGCCAGCCGGAGATGACACCAGCAGCACTCCTCCGCTCGCCTCCAGCTGCGTGGGGAGAGCTTGTTCCCAAACACGCATGAGAAATGAGAAAATACAGCCCTGGCCTTCACTGAAAGGGGCAGGCGGCAGCGTGAGCCCCCCCCCCCGCTGCCCTGCTTTCCACACCAGGCCTCTTGAGCCCAGCTTTACGGGCAAGAAGGATCAAAGGGCCCCAACTGCTCCCATATGGTTAATGGCCCTATATGTTGTGTATAATTACACCCAAGCATCTCTGCATCCATGTTTTGTGTATATTAAAAAGCGCTGGGTGAGAACCAGCACAGTGTGCACAAGGAGTACATGGTCCTCCTGGGCCCAGCTCCATCATGGTGCTGAGTGGAGACCTCTCCTCTGGCTGGGCTGGGAGAGGGGTTTCTGAGCCACAGGGTGGCATCTGACACAGGCAGAAAGTTAATGCTGCTTCAGTGACGTCCAAGTTGGCTTTTTTGAAAATTATCTTTACTTCCTTAGTATTGCTACCCAAAGGGGATGTTTGCTTTTTATTAAGGGTGGGCAGAAGCAGGAAGAAAATCTACCCTTCACACACTTATTTTAGCCTCTGCAGTTTTTGTTTAAAGTAAATAGCTGTGGAATGGATGCATGGGGCTGTACCCATCTCTGCATGACTGCCCAGGGCCCTGGCCCCTTCCTGTGCTGGTGAAGCACTGGTCCCAACAGAGACATAATCCGGAGCAGGATGCTGCGGGGATAGGACTGTCAGACCATAAGAAACTGCAGATCCACTCTGCTTTTGCAGACTGAGACTGAATTTGCTCTCAGGAATGCAACCCTGCCTTGCCAGCCTGGAAACCGTCTTATATCATGTCGTCAGAAACAGTGCTTTCCACCCCCCCTATTCCCCTCTGCTCCAAAAAGACAGCAAAACCCTCTCATATGGGCAACTGGTGACGGGAAGACCTCTCACAGTGTGATGCAGTTTTGTCAGGACAGGGAGCCAGGCAGTGCAGGATGGTGTGGAGCAGGCAAGGCAAGAAGCAGGCCTGATT
This sequence comes from Anser anser, assembly GCF_964211835.1. Classification (NCBI taxonomy): domain Eukaryota; kingdom Metazoa; phylum Chordata; class Aves; order Anseriformes; family Anatidae; genus Anser; species Anser anser. The sequence continues at coordinate 35,125,537 of NC_139727.1, read as the reverse complement.
AGAGCCTGTTTGGAATGCAGTTACAAATGAGGGAGCTGTGTTCTGGCACTAAAGTGGAGAGAAAGTGAGGGAGAAATGGATGAAGGAGATCTAAGGCTGAAGCACATTCATTTTTTTTCCCCTTTGTTCAAACAGCAGAACTTGAAACAAGTTGGAGATTCAAAGCAAAGCATCCCACGGTGACATAAGTGATGCTGGACTAAGCTGGTGGGGGTAGGATGTCCTGGTTCCCATTTTCAACCTTATGGCAAGGCTGTATGTTGGCCCCCATGGTTCAGCCTGGCCACCCACCACCGCTGGAGGGTTTCCCACAATTTCCCAGGCCAGAACTTGCCAAACATGAGAACGAAGCTTGTTTTAGCACAGCCAAATTACCCTGGAAGGTCTCTGCTTCCCCAGAAGGACTCTGCCTGCAGGCGCTGCAAACCAACAGCCAAGTGTTAATCCCTGGTCATCTTTGTCTGCTGGAAATGCAAAAGCTCCAGCACTAAAGGTGTAGGCACTCATCTCAGCCTGACTTCATTTCAGGCAGGGCTTTGTGTTTGAGCATCACTGGACGTGCTTCTTGTTAATGTGCACCATTGCAAAAGTGGCACTGTAGAGTCATGAGGTGAACTGGCTTCTGAGATTAAACTCAGAGGCTGACACAGTGATTCACTTGAATGCCTGGGCTGATATCACAGACTCATTTTCATAAACACAATCACTGTGAAACTTGGGTGTTTCTTTTAACTAAAGAAGTTTCTCCCTCATATCCTTTCCAACTGGGTCGCCTACTGGAAAAGCTTGTAGCAGATCTTGCTATGGATTTTTCTTCAACAGAATGCTTTCAGATGGAAAAAAAAAATACCGGCTAAGGAAAGCCTGTGTTTTGTGGTGCTCTATCAAGCTTAAAAAAAAAAAAAGCAGACTTTTCCTCAGGAAGACTTCTCTGGTTTTCAAAGGGGATCCTGGGGTCACCTCAGCTCTCCACAGGGCAGGCAGTAAAAGACATTTTCCTTCTTTGCTTACTACTTTCCCCTATTGTCTGCTTGCCTACTGCTGTGGTTTGTAGTGACAATGCTGAATAGCAATGTTGATACCTGGTTTGTGTCCAAGCAGTGGTTTTTTCAAGTAATTAGTTTGGGAAGTAAAAAGCCTATCAAACTGTGCTTTTTCAGGGGCAGGTGGGTTAGATTACCCACTGAGCTGGAGAGGTTACCTGTTTTTTTTTTTTTTCTCTTCAATTCTAGACCTGTGATAGCCTGGGAAAAAAAATGCCTTTATAGAGGAACCCTTTAAAAACAACCACCAGAGCCCCCACCTTTCTCTGCTCTGGAGCCCAAGGGCAGACTTAATTAAAAGTTCCTTCAAAATATACTCCCTACCGCTCTAAGCTACCGTGTTTCAAAAACTCTGGTGCTGTGCCAAAGTGGGAGCAGGCATATATTAAAGTGACAGGTACAAAAGATATTGTTATTCTTTGTGCTCCCTTCTCCACTGATCCCTCTGCACTGAAGCCCCAATGTAAACATTATTTAAAATAAGAAATAATAGCTTCTCTTCTCATCTGCCCATCTAATGAGCAGATTATTGCTAACTGTTTGTCTTCTGCCAGCAGCCTCCTCAGGCAGAGGTTTCCCACTCCCTTTCAAGGTTCACCCCTGCAGTCTCAGGAATGTTTTCCTGGAAATAGCAGCTTTGTCACACCACGTTTCTGCTGACAGTATTTCCCGAGGAAGGCTGCTCAAAGATCAGGCTAGAGTGCTTAAACATCCACTGGCGACTTATTAGTAGCTGAGGTAACCAAAGCTGCCTTGTTACCAGCATACTTTGGATTTTCTGAGTGCATCTATACACATTGCGTTATTAAACGTAGGTCCGTGTTACCTCAGGTACACTCAGAGTCCTGTAGCTTAAAATGAGAGCTGCCATTTGGCACCTGGCGATCTGAAGCACAGCCCAGCTTCTCCCTTCTGCCTCTTCTTCTCTCCCTTTCTCCTCCATGGAGGTTCCCACCACGCATCTCTGGTGCTGCCCAGTTTGTGCCTCTCTCAGCGTCCTAAGTCCCTTTATCTCTCCGCTGTGTGCCTGTTTCAGCTGATGGCACGTCCCAGGCGCCGCTGCCCACCGCCCTTGTGGTAGGCAGTGACAAGAGCCAGTATTGGGTTGTGAGACACTGACTTCCGTGAGAAAGGTGGAATCATCACTTCTCCAGCCTATGACAGCCAGATAATGACAGCCATCGCCAGGCAGTGCGAGGAGATAAGCATCCTTCCCTGAAGACTGAAGAGAGGGAAGGAGCATGAGTTGAAGCATATTAAGCTAATCTAACAGCTTGGCATGGACTAGCTTCCCATTTTCACAGTAAGTGGGAGCCTTATTCTGTCAATGTGCTGAGGAATTTATTTCTAGCGATTTATAGCCACAGGTTCTGGAGTACTCTGTAATTACATGAGTTTACACTTGCAGGGACAAAGGCTGAGTAAATATTTTATTAGGCAATTTTTTATCTTATTGAAACTGAACACACGTGATAATTTGCCTGGTGAGTGGGGGAAGGATAGTGAAATAAATAAGATAGTTTACACAGAGCCTTGTTTGTGGGCTGCATGTAGAATCAGCGCTGCATGCTGCGTTGCTTTCAGCGCAGGTACAGCAAGTAACACCCCAGCCTGCACCAGAGCCTGGTCGAGCCATGGCAATGGGGTAGGTGACACGGACACGTGGCTCTCCATCACACCCCAATGTCACTGTGACCGTCCCTCTTCTGCCTGTGCAGCAGTGGACCCGGTCCTGAGACATAACGTGGCTCACTAAAACCACTGCGAGTCTATTCTCAACATCTTTGGTTAATATTTTTCTTTTCTTATGGTAGAGATGATAAATAATATAGGCCGCAGCTTTCGTTTAAGTAGGACCTCCTGTTGCTGCAAGTTTTTGAAGGTTTCGCTGCTGCGGGATCATCCAGCTAGCGGAGCGGCTGCGAAACCCACTCGTGCCGGGAGTGCTGTGCAAGTGTCTGTGGCACCAAGTCACAAGCACAGCACATTGCTTTCACCGCAGTGTGGCAAAACTTGGGGCTCGTATCCAAGAGCAAACCCCAACGGGGCTGCTCTGAAATTTACTGTTGCCTCTTGCAAAGAAGAGAGTGATGAAACAGAGAGATTTTCCAGCAGAAATCCTTAATCTTGCCCAAGTTGTTGAAATGCAGGTGTGGAGCAGAGATTTGTGTCCCTCACCCCTGGGTTTCTCAGGAGATTGGTGTCCCGATGGTGGCTAGTGGGAAGCAAGGGGCCTCTTTCCTATGCCAGTGGCTTGGGGGACAATGTGTGCTTGTCAGTGTCAGATCCCTTAAAAATTTCTTAAAGGCTGCTTGTCTGCGTGGGGGCTGCTCGTCCATCAGGGTGAGGATGGGGAAGAGGAGTCCCAGTCCAGCTGTGCGTGAGCCCCTCCTCTGCCCTGTTTGGTCAGACGCTGCTCTGACCTTGCACACGCTTTCTGGTCTTCCTGATGACATCCAAGGGGCTGCCTAGGTAGATTTCCCTGTCCTCAGCAGACAGACATCAATTGTAGCTGACTTGGGAAGTCACGATAGCCCTAAATTATGTGGGGAAAAACGGTCCCCCTTGAGGACCTATTGTTTTACTGTTTAGTTTATTGGGATGACACGGGGCTGGCTGCTCACGGCGAAGTGACGACTTGCTAGTCTAACTTCATGACTTCTCCACCCTCCACCTGCAGCCTCACAATCAAGTCTCCTGCAGCATTATGGACCTGATCCAAGTCCCGCTGCAGCCAGCTGCTGTTTGCATGTGCTCTGTATTTACATGGATGTGGCAAGGACAGCATGGGAGGATGCCCGTTGATTTTAAGGAGGCTTAGAGTGAGCTTTCAATAAAGAGTGAACTTCCAACAATTTATTGATCCACAGGCAATAAACTGCTGGACGTGGGAGCTGTATGCCAAATGCAGCTTTGAAATTAAGATCTCGGTGAAGAAACATCAGTATAACGTATTTTAGCAGTAAGACATTTAATAAACATCTTTGCAGGTACACATATGATCGATAAAACCCAAATCTTCCTATTGTATTTCAGAGATTTGTGTTATCGTTCTATTTGCCAACAAATGCAGCCCATTACAAGTCCCAAGGCACAAAACATTCAAAGAATAGTCAAGGAACCTCAGAATTAATTTATAAAATTTTGCAATCATTTTGCAACTTCATTAAATACTCGGATACCTAATAATATATTATTCTTATCTTGATGTTAAATTTTAATTGCATGAAGTTTGGTCCCTCCATAATTAACACATTGTATATCCCACCTAAATTGTGAACTAATTGTCATTTCCTAGTTCTTAATGTTACTTGCTAATTCTGCCAATGATAAAGAATTTTATGTCAAAGCCCCACAGCAAGTGACATTCTGCAGGCACAATAATGACAAAACAAGTTAATTTAATGCAAAGTTGCTGAAAGATGGAGCTTTTTTAATTGCGTATTTGTTACCTTCATTAAAAGGTAAGTGGCTCTTCAGTTATGTATTTGCCCATTTCTTACACATTAAAAAAAGTGCTAATGAACCTGATTAAAATTAATTGAAAAGGTCCAAGATCTGCAAAGAGATCCTAACATCAACAGACGTCTAATTGCTGCTGAAAGATGGACTTAAATAAGGTAGACAGAAATTTCTCTTTCTGTTGCAAGGAATGATACGGGGAATGAAAAAGCGCTCCAGAACTGAAACACCTGGTTATGGATAAGGAAAACGTTGAGTGTCTGGACACGATTTCCTCTCACTCCTCTCTGCTGATCTCTGTTCTTCCTGCCCTCTGTCCCCTGCGCTGGGCAGGCTGTGTTACAGCTGCGTGGAGCAAGCAGGCCCTTGGATGGAAAGCAGGGGAGGGAAACTCCAGCCTCTCCCAGACCGCGTGATTGCGTAGCAGGCAGGGTTGTGAGGTTTCTGAATTCGGGGCAGGTGAAGGGAAATGCCCCGCAGAGGCAGAGATACGAGGGAGGAGGGTACCCAGCAGGAGCGAGGAGGGGAAACTGAAACTGAGGCGCTACCAAGATGCGGGGAGAGATCGGGGACCGGGATTGCTGGGGAGGTCTGAACCCTGCAGAAATGGGGTATGGTTGAAATCTTGTTGTACCCCACCCAGTGCCTTCCTTCAAGTTGTCCTGGTGCTCAGGGTCACCCAGGATGCTGGGCGAGGACAATCCCTGCCATGGTCCCTTCTGGCGTTGCCAGCATGAAGAAAAGAATTCCCTCCCAGAGGGTTTGAAGTGAGGCGCTGTTCACAAACCCTGCCAGCTACTGGACACGCTTTGTCTCTGCTAGTTGGGTGTTTTCAGTGGTCACAAACCACACAGACCCAGGGAAAGGAGCTCATTCCTTCTCTTGGTATGACAATAGTGTATCTAAGATGGGGAGAGGGTATGTTATTTACAGCAGGAACAGAGAGCTGCCTAAAACAACAGCATCTCTCAAACTTAACAGACCTCTTTTTTACTGGAACCCTACAGTCACAGCGGTCCCTTTCCTTCTGTAGCCCCCACTGACCATTCCCGCTGCTCCAGGATACTCTAAGCTTATTAGAACTATTTCCTTCATCGCTGTTAATGGCTTACACCACTTATCTTGCTACCGCTATATAAATGTAAAAGAAGAGAGAAACATACGCGCTATTTTAAATTTTTTTTTGGTTGTTTTGATTTAATTTAAATTGCTGAATGAAAAAAAATAGCTTCTTCTAGTAATTCTGCTGTAACTAACTCAGTTTGATATTGGTTCTATTAGCCTTCTAATAGCATGAAAGCTAAAAAATTAAATCGTTCCACTTCCACATTCATAATTATGTGCAATTAAAATCTTTACATACCCAAAAGTCTTATATGAAGCCCTGAACCCTTCAACTGTCACTCTTCATTATCTCCAAGCCTAACAATTTTACAGTGACACATTGTACACAATGAGATGTGCTAAAGAGGAAATATTATATTTTACTGATGTATGTGTTCTTTAATTTCTCTGAATTAGCTTTTTGATATGGATGCTAATTGTTTTCTTTGAAAGGAGTCGCCACAGATATGTGATTTCTCTATGCCTGTTGCGCTTCAAAAAAAATACAGTTAATTGCAGGAAACAGGAATTTCTCTCTTTTTTATATATAAAAAAAAATAATCAGCTGCATATCAAAGGAGTGAATCTTAATCCAACTTTCTGATTGCACATTAAAAAGAAACCTTCAGTGTTTGTGACCAGCACAGAGTATTTGGCGACTTTTGATGTTTCTCCTTTTCATTTATTCATAAGGAGAGATGAATAATTAAAACAGGACGTTTGGCAAAACCAGCTCACACACACACACAAAAAAATATTTCCATATGAACTTCCAGCTTCAGCCCAAGATAGTCTCAGAGACGTTGCTCCAGGATTGTCCATCTGGCAAGTGTGCATGTAGCTCCGAAACCATAGACCTGGTTGAGACTTGGGATCCTGCCATCAGTGGCTGACAGCTGTTGCTGCTATATAAATGCAAATGCTAAGCAAGGCTAAGACAAAGGTGGCAACTCTGAAAGGCTGCATTTAGGGCCAGTCCTGGGTGCAATTGAGGAGGTAGGACATCAGTAATGTGTGAGCCGTGCTCACAGGGCGAGGGGCAGGTCTGCAACGGGTCTCCAGGGGAAGGAGGAGTGAGTGCTGCTGCCAGTGCCATGCCCCCACAGCTATGCAGGAGAAACCTGAGCTGCAGCACTGAGGTGTCCTTGGTGGAACACCAGCTTGCTCAACACACCTTTGAGAGAAGCCCCTTGGGATGGAGACAGAGGGTCTGTGTACGTGGTCTGTCCTTTTCCTACAGACTGCTCGCAGTTAACATTTATTCTTAGTTGCAATGCTGCAGGAAGTCCTATTTTTCACCCCAAATCTCATATGAGTCTAATTTCATTTACCTCTCCATATTTTAGAGGAAATATAAAGAAGTGACCATATATCAGGCATATCAAAAGGTCACAATCAGGCTGAACTGGTCTCCTTTGTCTTGCAAATCTTCAAAGGAGCTCATGGGTTTTATTTGTCACGTCCTGTTCTATTGCACAGCTTGGAGGATCCTGTTGTCAAAAGACATCTTCTTTCCATATCTAGCTCACACATTCCCCAGTGACTCCAGCAAAGGACTACATTCTTGTCTGCAGCAGCACTAATTTTAATCTTCAAAATTTTAATGCAACTTCTGGTCTCCAATGGACGTATGCACTGGTGCTTGATTGACAAGGAAAAAGTGCTCCGTTCATGTTCAGGCACCATGTACTTCTGTCTCTATAACTTTTCCTACAAATCCTTCTTTTCTGTGTAAATTATGTGTATTTTGTTTATCTCTGTATACCTGCAGTTATTAAAATGCCTTAATTTTTTACACAGACAAAAAGGCTTCACAAATTTGGTTGGTTTGTGACTGTAAACCTTCAGGAGGCCTCTTCAAAAATCACTGCGGTTTCTCCTTGTATCCTCTTGTAGTTTCACCTTTGCCTCTGCCTTTTCTGAAGTGAAGTCGAGTCTGTGGTTTATGAATCGTTTCTCTCTGACTTTGTCCTGTTTTCCCTCCAGAACTGTGGTCTTTGCTTACATTCTCAGAGAGGCAAAGCCCATTTGTTTCTCTTTAAACTTCTGTCAGCTTAAACTTCTATCAGTCCTCTTCTCTGCTTGGGGTCTCTGATCCCAGCTCAGACCTTATCTCAAATTAGGGATTCCACAAGCTTCTGTAAAATGAGGATAAACTTAAATTCTCAGATTAAGTAAAATGAACACACACAAAAAAAATAATTCTGCCTCTATTTTGCTATTCCTCACCTAATGTGCGGATCATCTCCTATTTCCAATCTGAAAATGTAATTTTAAATGCTAGCTTTATTCACTGACATTTTTAGCAGCTCTGCCCACACAGATTTCTTCCTTCAATATTTTCCTGAAGCCCACTGGCATTTTGGATCGAATAAGCTGCAGTAGTGCAGTGTTGTTCCATATCCTCCACTCATCGCTCAGGGCATATTCAGGAGCGTGGTGAAAGGGGACACACACCACATTTCCTAGAGGGATACTTCTTAGAAGCTTACAAAACCTGTTGGGGGGACATAGACCCATCGCCCAGCAAAGAAATGCTTTGAGGGTGTCTGCACATGAAGGGATCTCGGGGTATTTTCTTTTCCAGAGAGGTTTCCTGTGGGTTTCCGTGAGAAGGCTCGCTCCCTCAGCTTATATCATTATCTAATATAAATAAGTTGATTAAGTGGCTTGTTTAAATTGCATTTATCACATTCCATCCTTGTTGAAAAACCCTCTTCAAAAATCTAAGTGGCTGGAGCATTTGCAGAGAAGTGTTATGCTCACAGGAGTGATAATGAGCTAGATGCAGCTGGGAATCAGGTATATGAACACTGAACACTTGGCAAGGGCTGTTAGTCCCTCTCTCCCCCTCTTTCCCTTCTCACAATTAAAAATAAATCAGAAAAGATATTTGTACAACACCAGCAGCAGCTTGTTTGTTTTGCTTTGTTTTTACAGAGTTCTTGCAGCTTGCAGGTCCTTATTAATTTACTTCTCTGTCTTGTTAAATCACCGAGGAGTATCTGCTAGTACTTCTTCATGCCATTCCTTTTTGGGGAAGTTGCTGGTCTTTGACCCTCTGCCTCCACATGGAAATCTCAAGCATTGTTATGAAAGGCTTTCCTCAGATTTGGTCTTTTATTTATTTATTTATTTTTATTATTATTTTTAATATGGTGGTCTTTATGTCTTTTTCCACTTTCTGACCCAGCTTATATGCTGGGCAGGGTGTAGCTTTGGTGCCACTCTGGTCCTAGAGCAGATTCTGGCAATCTTGTGAAATGCTTTTGCTTAAAGAAGGGGATGAGTTTGTTTCCAGCAGCCCCAGAATCCACGACATAACCAAGAATCGTAAGTCCTCCTGCAGATCCATCGATTGATTCACTTGTATGGTGAGAACAATAGAGGATGATTTCCATGTCAACCTGTTATTGCTGGGTTTTAAGCACCTGGAGCAGCAGTAGCTGTTCCATGAGACACGTCCATTGTGTGTCAGTCCTCAGGGCAACTGCAGTCACTTGACTGCACAAGCACCTTTCAGCACCGCATCTTTTTGTGAGGGTGCTTTCTTTATTTTCTGCATATTCATTTTGAAAAGGCAAATGTAAAGATGAAAATACAAGAAAGAAAAATAACACCATACAAATCGTTGTGCTTCCTCTTTCTTGGTACTCTCTGTAACTCTGATCAGAGCAAGAGCTGAGTCTAGCTGGATGGCAGCTTGGCTTGGGTGGCAGATCTTCTGTTGTGCTACCTGTTCAACAAACATCATTCGTCCTTCTAGCGAGGTGCTGTGTCAGACTGGCAGCAAGATGTCATGCAAATTTTCACTACGGAAAAGATGATTCACGAGTAAAAAATATCCTAAGCAGAAGCCCAAAATTTAGACAATGTTTCTCCTTGGGCGACGTGGAAATTCTGTCGCCTAAGAAATAAGCTCAAGAGTTTCTAGAAGTGGTTTTGGGTTTCACACTGTTAGCCTAAAAACTGTAGAGCACATTTGCATCGCTGCCACGAAACAGTGTTGGAGCAGGCAAGGTTTAGTGGAACAGTCTGTAGGGGTTCATTACTGCAAAAAGACAAATCATAGGAGAGATCCAAGCAGTCCACCCGATTTCTGACAATTTCAAAACAACAACAACAACAACAACAAACACCAAAAAACCACCAACAACCACCTTCAGTTCTATCCAAAAGCTCCAATCAGCTCACAATGCCTCACCCAGCATTTTCTTCCCATCATCTCTCTGACATGGGAGGCCCACTCGGTGCGAGCACCTGGATGGCCCCAAGATAGATCAAAATGTGGAGTACATAGGAAGCATCCAGCTGTGGGGTCCAAAGGAGTGGACAGCTAGGGAAGGCTCTGCATTGCAGAGGAAATTTCAAGCTTGTCTCAGAAGGCCTGCTTGGAAAAACAGGGCTCTTGGAAGCAGTCCCAAACCACATCACTGCAGGACCTGACGCTAGCGAGGGCGGCCAGGCTGTTTCCTCTTGGAACAACACTGGAGACTGAGAAGAAAAACCCTGGGGAATAATACAAACTTGTGTCACACTGGGCCAGACTTCAGGGCAAATGAAGTTCTTCATTAGGTGGTTGAACTGAGACACTTCTGTTCGACCCCACCTCCCCAAAAAAAGATGCAAGATACATTTCACTCCTTGTCTTTAAAGAAATTAGATTTATTTTTCTACATAAATTGACATTTTGAAATAAAAAGTTAAAAGAAAAACTATTTTTTTTAAATGCAGCTTTCTTTCTTTTTTTTTCTTTTTTTTTTTTCTTTCCTGAAACTTCACTGAATTCCATGCAAAATCACCCCTACTTTGGGTTTTCTCTAAACTTTCAATTAACTCTTCGTTAAAACAAAACAAAACAAAACAAAACTGAAGGGTCCCCCAACAGAAGTTGTAAGGACAGCTCTTGTTGTTTTCCCTTAAGAAAAGATTAGACCAGGTAGAACCCTCTGGCAGGAAAGCGATGGTTCCTGCCCTGGGGAGATACTGGCTCTGCTCTGAGAATAAAAGTTTCCAAAATGCAGGTGATCAGGCAAGGAAATGAATCAGGAATCTGCAGCAGAGCAGATGCCGTGCAGGAGAAAGTGAGTCAGCAGACAGGTGGAGCGGGGCTTCTGGCACGTTTCATGATCAGTTTGGTTCTTTCCCTGGCATTAAAAGCCAGAAGAGATTTCTGTGTAGCTCCAACAAAGCTCCAGACCTTTAGATTTTGAAATGAAGTGTTTGTAGATCGTTGAAGATCCAAATTACGCCAAAATTATGTTATTATAGTGTAATCATCTTGTTAGCTGCTTAGAACATTTTCTTCATTATCACTTCATTTATACTTATGATGGTGAGCAGATGGTACCGAAGGCATAATGCAGCACAAATCGTTCCCAAATGTTGTTTGAAAACACAGTCGGAAGGTGGCAGGGACACACTCGCCTCCTGATGAGCTTGGTTTGCTCCCTGCACTTTAAGAGGAATTGCTGAAACCTGGCTTGCCACGTAACATATGTTTGGGCTGCTGGTGGCAAAACACTGTGAGTCCCGTATTAACAGCCGTTATAGCATCATTTATAACAGGATTTTTTATTATTCTTTTTTTTTTTCCCAGGAAAGGCTGATAAGCTAAAGGCATTTCAAAGCGGGTTATTGCTCTACAGCCTCGCTCACAGCCCCACAAAGGGGAAGGACCTCCGGAGGCTGTCTGGTCTGACCACCCTGCTCCAGCAGGGCCACCGAGAGCACGTTGCCCACACGTGGTTCCTGTGTGCTAGGGTTTAAAGTTTAGGTCTAATCGAGGTGCCGGTGTCCTTTGCAAAAGGTGCAGTGATCCCTGAAGGCTCCCTGAGTGCCTGACGGACACACGGGCCCTCTCTTCAGCACACGGACAGCCAGCCACGCAGCACAGCGTGCCTGGGACTTCTTCCTCTGTCTGCCTCTTCCCCTAGTTTGGGCAGGTGCAGCACAGCAATCAGCAAAAGAAGAGAGTGTGCTTAGAGCAAACACGATTTTACTCAGAAGCAAGCTGCGATTTTATTCAGAAGCAGAACAAACACGCTCCAGAACCCGATCCCCAGGTCCAGGAGACACAGGTGGAGCTGACACCCAGGGCACCTCAGCAAGCATGGATGTACACACACACACACACACACGGACACACACACATACAAAACATGAAAACAAAATAAAAGCCACCATAAAGCTAGTCATCCCTGTTATAATATATAAATTTAAAACAAAAAAAAAAAAAACAAAACAAGAAACAGAAAAAACAGGGACAAAAAAAAGTAAATAATTTTCATATTTATCCAAAATGTACTTTTAGGTTTCTCCACCCTAACTCCACTCCCCACCCAGAGCTGCACCAACCGTGCTGCTCAGCCTTTGATTCCTGGATGTAATCAGCCTGGCTCTGGCCAAAAGAGCGATTTGATCGTTACCTGCAGCATGCTGAGGGTGCGTTTTGTCACTGCGTGATGTAAAGACCCCCTGCCTAGGTTGTGCGAAGTCTTTCTGGGCTTTATTCCCCTTGATTTCCCTTTGCAATCGTGGTTCTAGCTCTCAGAGGAAATTCATCCCATAAATCTTTTACTAGCCACTAGAGGGGAATGTGCAACAGCGAGGAGGGAGAGTGACACCACAGCCAGGTTGTAGCCGATTTGCTCACTCAAAGGAAAAAAGTGGTCAGTGTCACGTCAGATCTTTACCGTTTTCAGGAGCTAATTTAGTGTTTATCACGTGTTTTGTTCTGCTATTCTTTTCTGTCATATTGATCTCTCTCACCTTCTGCTAGTTTAGAGCCCTGTGTGTTAAAGGCATGTACTCTTCAGGTAACAAAAAAAAAAAAAAAAAGAAAAAAAAAAAAAAAGATCCTTACAGCCACTGAATTTGATGCTTAATACTACGGTAAGCCCATAAATCATTTTGAGAATGTGATCTCCACTGAAACAGTTTCCTATTCAAAATTGTTTACAGACCTTAGGAAGTACAGCATTTCTATCCCAGGAGAAATGCTGACATTTCGGCCTTTCTTTCCACTTAAAACAGGATTAAAAAGTGAGATTCAGATTTATTTATTTTTTTAACAGTGGGATGGAAACTTCACATTATTTCCAGTTAGGAAATGACAAACATTCCTTTGGATGTTCTTCTAAGAGAATGAAACTTTCAGCAATTTTTTTTTTCCTTCAGTCACTGATAAAACAACCCAAATGTCCTGCATCAAAAATGTATTTCCTTGAAGCATACAGGAGCCAGGCACTGCCTTGATAGAGTCATAGCTGGGATCTGTTTTTCCCTACAGCCCAGACCTCGTAATCAGGTCACAACTTCTGCGTTGACCCCACGTCTTCTGATCCCCTGATGTTGTATCAGTCCAGGCCAGGAAAAAATCGATGTGTTGGCTTCCAGTCCTCTTGGGAATCAGGACAATGATGTCCTGCACGGATTTATGCAGCAGGGTGATGAGCAACTGCCATCTCCTTCCCTTATTGCCACCTCTGTGTGACACTGATGTGTTGGGACACGTAGTGGTGGCGAGTGGCTGTGAACGCCAGGATTTTGGGTGCCAGAGGTCTTGAACTGAAAGCTGAACTACCATCATATGGCAAAGAATCATAGGGAAATTCACTCCAGGGAAAATAAATCACTAAGTGATTTAAAATGTTTTTCAAGCCAAATGGACTAGTTAATTCCATTTTTTTTCCCTGTGAAAACTGCAAATCTTCATTGAAACAAAAACTTTCCAATAGAAAATTCTCAACTATTGGTAGCTGAATTTTATTGGAAAAAAATATTCATTTTTATTTTATTTTATTTATCATCCTGATAAAGCTCTGGCTATTTGCATCAGAGATTTGCATTTTAAATATTTTTCCATTTTAAATACATCTTGTTCATGAGCCAATTTTTTGGCAGATAGGAATTAGCAGATTCAAGTCAATACAACCACAGAGATTGACAAAAAAAAAAAAAAAGGACAGTGCATCTCTGCATTTTCTAATGCTCTCTCCTAATATCATATAGATGGATGATGAATTAAACTATTTGTACTTTGTACTGCAAAGAGCCATAAAGTAGACATAAACCGCAGTCTTATCCTTACAGCCACTAGATCATTCAGCCAAGTCACTGTGGGCACGACGCTGAAGAGAATTGCCTCATTTTCGCAAGTGTAACTGGTGAAATTTTGCAATGCAAATAAATTTAGAAGGTTGAATTTGGACCCCCAGATTTTATATTTAGAGAGTGGTTGGTGAAGACATGAAGGCAGAAGTTTCAGATGTTTCTCTTCATATGAGTAGTCGAACACCACACAGCTTTGTCCTATTTCAGATGTATTTTCTGCCGGGGGCCTGATAAGACCGTCCCTGTGTTTGGTGGCGAGCCTCAAAGTTAGATTGATGTTCTTCATTCATATTCTGTGGATGCCGAGGATGCAAAATTAGAAGTTGATGCAACAGCAAACATACTCTTCACTAAAATTATCGCATTTATTGTGATTCCCATAATAAAAACATGAGCCAGCATGGGGAGCCTCTTTCAATTTACACAGAGAGACTTGAGGTCTCCTGACAGTCAGAACAGAGCCAATGTTTCTGAGTAAACTTTGTTAGGAAAACAGATTAAAAACTCCAGAGGTTTAGCTAAATCTTATATAGGAAAACACCTTGTTACCCTCGTGATTTAGAATCATAATTTAGTGCCAGTGAATAATGCATATTAAGTGGTGAATGTGTCTTTGCAACAAACTTTGTGATAATTTTATTTTTTTTTTAACCTGAAAAGTACAAAGTTAGCTGATCTGATTATTATTATTGACTAGTTTTGCAACAGTTGTTAGAATCAACTCTTTATGGCTCCTTACTGGGTTATTTACTGCAAATAGTCAAATCTCACTATGCAAATTCTTTTGGTTGGCAGCATCGCTCTTGTCATATTGATGTGTCTCTGACTGAAGTTTTGTCACATCTAGTTTAGCCACATTTAAAATTAGGTTCTAGATTTTAAAATTGTAGAAATGAGCCCCACATTCCAATTGCTTTATGAGGTAGCATTGAGATATCTCTTTTAAATCTACTATTTATTTAAATTCTGCTCTAAAATCTCATTTTGACAGTGATCATTTATAGAAGATGAATATAAAAGGAGAAAGAAAACTCCTGAGAATCTGCTACCTCACATTCGCTTGTTTTTCTAGCATTGCCCAGTATTTATCTCCATTATTATTTACAAGTACCCATGGTAGCTGTTGCAGTGAGCCTGGCTGCTTTGATGCGATAGAGTGGGGCTGTTCAGCTCAGGAGCTGATGGACAAACAGAAAGACGGATGTTTTAAAGACTGTCCTGAGAGCTGGCTTCCCCTTGGGTTCACCCCAGAGCTGCCATCACTTTATGGCTTCCTTGATCAGGATGAGCTGGATGAGGGAAGGACAGCACTGGGATACAAGATCATGAGTACAGGTTTCAGAATCCCTCAGAAGCGGGAGGGCACCCTGCTTATTTAAAAATAATAATAATGGTGATGATGATGATGATGATAATAATTAATAATAATAAAGCCACCCAAACCAACCCAGTTTCTTAAAAATTGCTCTGCAGGGATTATTTTATCCTTTTAGAACTTAGTTTAATTTTACCTCTGACACAATGTTACTGCTTTTGACAGTTAAACTTTCCAGTCTGCTTGTTCCATGTATCTTAATGTCCTGTTACCTCTGGTAGGGAAGAGCTAAAATTTTGTGCCAGATACTGATGGAGACACGGGAATAGATTTTTTTAATGTTTGCCTCAAAAATAGAAGTCTTTGCTTCTATCAGCAGCACACAACTTTGCTGAGTGCCTACTGGTAATTGCTAGCTAAGAAAAATTTGCAAAATAAAAGTGTACAGCCCACAATCTCCCTTCCCCTTCTCTATCCAGAAAATCCAGATTTCTTATGAGATGTCTTCTTTTCTTCAAGGCTCCCTTCCTCCAAAGGACAGGGTTAAATGCAGGCTTTGAGACGGTTATGTCAAGAGGGCTTGGGGAAGGAGTAGATCTTAACATAGAGCTGATGACAATCTTGGCTTATTCTTTGGGAGGAATATGATCTGTACAGGCTGGAGTCATTATTGTACAGGCAGGTAGAGAGTGGTTTGCCACGCTTTCAAGTCAAATTCATAATGTTCAATATTTCATATGCAGCAACAGAAAAAAAATCCATATGATTTCCTGAATAAGTTGTTAGGATGTTTCGCAGATGGTGTTAGAAAGGAGACATTGAAATCATTTGCCTAATGTAATTTCATTACTAGAAATTTTAAGAACATCCCATCTCAATTTATTCCTGCCTCTCAGATACAACTTTTCATTTAGTTATTTGAAACTAGTTTATTCAAGTATGCAGCGACTCTGGGACATTTGCACAGCAATGTCAGATGCTATCTGGGAAATAAGTAGTACATTTCCAGGCTCTGAAAGTAATTTTTGATGACACCCTTAAATCAACTTCATGGTCAGTTTTCTCATTTTGAGCAAGAACTGGGATTCCATTGTGATAACTGAGGGCTGCATGTTACTTGATCTACGGTAATGTAGAATAATTACCAGTCCATTGCACTTCATTACACTACTGTAATAGGCAGCAGGTCAGTGTTTGAGCTACAGCTGCTCTGAAAATTGAGCTGACACTGATACTATGATAGAAGTGATAGCAAAAGGCTCTCATGCAAATTGTTGAAATTAGCTTCTGCTCAATGGGTTTTGAAATGCAATACAGGACTTGGATCAGGACACCTGTTTTTGACTAACATTTTTTCGTGGGTATAATGAGACGCCCATGAAATAAATTAATAGTTTGATGCCTTATGCCTTATAAAAGGTCACTGAAATGCCAGAGGATTCTAAATACCACGGGACTGTTGGACTCTGGCTAATAACAGCGTATAACACAACAGTGAAGACTATCTGATGGTGGTTTTATTTTATTTGGAAAATTCTCGAAATCATTTGCAAGTGTTCTGCTCCTCTAGTCACAGGACATTACAATACATTAGGAACTCTTACAATATATCAATGCACTTAATTTATCAAGTTTTCAGATGAGGTTGGCAGGTAAAGGCTAGGAATAACGAAATATTTGCCTTTGCCAGCTGGCTGGAATCTCGTCCCAGAGCCACTACACTGACAGATCCCCTGTGCAGTGTTTTAGAGAGACATGCGACAATCCTTGCTTCACGTTAGAACCTCGTTATAGACTCCAATAGCGTCCAGGTTAACGTACTGCCAGTAGTACTAGCAGAGCTGTTTGAAGCTGTTATTTTCATTAAAACATAGGTGTGGGCATCTTTAAGGAAAATACAATGTTTTTCCTCCGAATTGTTCATTTAGTCAAACTCCCCATTTCAATAAAACGAGTTCAGCTGGAAAGATGTTGACCAAGCTGACATCTCGCCCCTCTGCTCCAGGGACTGCTTATCAATATTCACTCACAAGCAAGGAAAAACTTGATATATGTGGAGAAAGAAACCTTGCCCTACCTCAAGAGTAAAGCAAAGTGTTTTATAGAAACACCCATATTGACTACCCTGACTATTCCTTGTAGATGTTTTCTGCATTGAAGCCTGCCTAGCCCCAGGGTCTGCATCTCCTGGCCGAAACGATCCAGTACCTCCACTCAGCCTGCAAAGCAGGAGAATCCATTTTGGCATTCCCCCCTGTCCCTGAATAGCCTTGAATCAGGTCGGGGGGCCCCAGCAGGCATCTTCCTTGTTTTTGAGCTAAGGCACTAAGTTGACTGTTCTGTTTCCGCCCTTGGCATTTTGTGGTTAGTGTGATTTAGACAGAACTCTTTTTCTCAAAAGGTGCATAAGCTCAAGAGAGATCCTTTGACACCTGACAGCACTTAATGAATGACTGTGCTGCTGTTTATGTGACTTTGAGTCATTTCATATGACTCACTGAAAATGTTCTCTTGACATTTGTATTTACCAGCCCTACTACATGCACAAAGCATTATTGTGAAAGGATGCACAGGCACCTGAAATTTTACTCCCTCATGCACCGTGCACTGCCTATAGCTTGTGTAGCTTTGACTGTATCTTTCCCTGCCTCTTGGGGGATTACTGCTAGAATTGAGTACCACTATTTGTTTGAACTCTTTATAAAATAATAAAAAAATCAATACATGTTTGTAAATGTCAGCTAATCAC
The DNA here is from genome assembly GCF_964211835.1 of Anser anser. Taxonomy (NCBI): domain Eukaryota; kingdom Metazoa; phylum Chordata; class Aves; order Anseriformes; family Anatidae; genus Anser; species Anser anser. The sequence goes on along the minus strand of NC_139727.1, from coordinate 35,107,749 downwards.
AAGTAGCTTTGTACAAATTAGAGCAGGGATATAAGAAGAAAGTAAATGGACAATGCCTGTGAGGGTGAAAAAGTCAACACTCGAAGTTCATCTGCTACCTGAATGATTCCAGATACATTCGGCCTCTTCCTCTGGTTTTGTTATTCATGAGAGATGGAGGAGGAGGAGAGCAAAGCAAACACAGATCATGCTTGATGGGCAATGAATACAAACAGCCACTAAGCCATGAAAGTAGGAACTCTATCAGAGAGAATAGAAATGGAGAAAAATTCATCATCTGGATTTCAAAATGGAAGAAAAAAAAATCTTTTTAAAAAACAAACAAACAACAACAACAAGAAAAACCACAACATGTTTCTGGATGAATATCTGGGAAGTAATTAACTGTCAGACCCAGACTCATAGCTTTTCTACATCAGATAAAGCTGTTTTCTGGTTTAGCTATGGGTTAACTATGTCCAAAATTAGCTGTAGTGTGGGTTCACAGTCACTGTACAGTACAGTTATTCAGAGATTGATGTATTACCTCCAAAAGTACATAGGTGTCTCTGATGCATGAAAACATATAGGCATCCTCACATCCCCTTCATCTGAACAAAATGTTTCCCACTTTGAGTTTTGGATGTTTCTGCTTGTCAAAAGCATTCTTTTCAGTACAATTCCCAGCTGAAAATATGTATATATTATTTCCCAAGACAAGAATCGTGTCCTTAAAATCCTTCACTTTATTTATTTATTTATTTATTTATTTATTTATTTATTTATTCATTCATTCATTCATTCATTCATTCATTTATTTTTCCTGGTGTTTGCAGTGAAGCCCTGTCGGAGCTGCTTTGGGAGCTGCTATGCAGGACTTGCACTACGCTGCAGTTCACTTGCTTTGGATGTGGAAAACAGTTGCAAAAGCAGTCTCCATCGTACACAGAGCAGCCTGTGAGCACATCCAGAAAACACACTTTTTTTTTTTTTTTGAATAAACTGCTGTTTTTGCGTACTCCTTTTTCTCACAGTGGCCACCCTTTTAGTCTGTTTGTTCTTGTTTCAAATTATTGATTGAGCCTTTCATCTAAAATATGAGGGACATTACTGAGGTATTAGTAGCTAAGCTGCTTTGTTAATCACAGGCAGGCTCCTCTCTTCTCTGCCTGTCAGTTCCGCAGCAGAAATGGTGCCAAACAGCTCTCCACTCGTTCTGGGTCAGTGGGTTTGCGTTCACACCAAAATCTCTGCTGCCTGAGGTTCCCAGGTGATCTTCCACCTACAGGACGGGCAGAAGACCTGCTGAGGTGGTGAATACGTGGCCACACGTGGTCATGCAACAGGACCAGTGCCCTGTCTCTGGTTGGAAAGAGAGTAAGAGCGGGACAAGCTTTGTCCAGAGACCAATCTTTGGCACTCAGTGCATCTTGTGGCACAGTTAGACAGATTTTGTTTGCAACCTAGTTTCTTTCTAGTTCGAAACCTGTCTTTCTGAGTATATATCCTGAAGTTGGAACGGACAGCGATTGATAACCTTCTGTTCTTATTTCTTTTAGGATATTATATTCCTTCTCATCCGATGCCTCTCCAGGCTGAATTCATCATCTGCTCAAGTAGGAACCATTGTTAAGCTGTGACCATCCATGTCACATTTCTCCTGCCTTCTCCAGGCCTACACACTTCCCTTGGCATGAGGGGACTCTACATTTGCACCATTCTCAAGATTTCATCTTGAATTTATACAGGAGAATGATTTTTTCCTGTGTTGTTCTCTATTTCTTTTCTAATTACGAAGCTGTCTATTTGTTTTGACTATTGTCTGGCATTAATCTGATATTTCCACAAAACTGCTAATTATGAACCCAACACTCTGTTCCTCATGCTTGTAGACAATCAAGGCTTCTTTTAAGTATATGCAGAATTAAGTACTTTTTCCATGATCATCATGTTGCAATTACCTACATTGAATTTCAGCTTCCATTTTCATGCTATGGAATGATAAGCTTCTATAGATTTTCACAGCCAATCTGTGTCTTTACTCTTCCAAATACTCTAAGTGTCTTCAGCAGATTTCACTAGGAGAGAGTTGCTTATTGTTAGCTAATAGTGACTGCAAGAGTCACCTCTAGACACTCTGACTTGGTCAAGGAACCAAGGAAGCCTCTGGACTGTGATCAAGCAACCCTGAGGATGCTTCTGGCTGCTCCATCAGCCCTGAAGTTTGGCCAGATGAGAAATCTGCCAAAAGCTTAGGACAGCATATTCACTAAAGTATCCATATGTAAGCAGATGGGAATTTGGGATGATTCTGTCATCTCCAATATTTAGAAGATTTGTGATGGTGAACAGGTCACTCCAGAGCCTGCAGCACTTACAGAAAAGTCTATTCATTCTTTGAGGAGTTTTTTTTTCCTTTCAAGGACTTAAAGAAATTCAAGATATTGCCTTTACCTGTTTAATGAGTGTTATGGGTTATTGCTTTTACAAACTGCAAACACTTATGCAAGTTATAATGCGTTTGTCTTCAGACTGCATCTGGTCTTTCAAAAGAGATTCTCTTAGTGATTTCAGTATTATATACAATTGTGTTTCCTTATTTTTGTTTATACTTTTAAGGAATGCTCACACACACAAATGAAAGAAAGAAAGAAAAAAAAAAAAGAATAAACTCTAATCTTTCAGGGCCAAGAGATAGCTAAGGAAAAAAACAAAGCCAATGTATTTTTCCCTTCTGTAATTCTGTTTGTGAATAGAATGTAAATCAAGTTAGCTGGATAATTTGCTAAAACCCATGGATGCAATAATTCTTATGTTGTTCTAACACAGAAAGAAAGTAGAAAATGTTACAGGGAGAGACAATATGCAATTATGTATGAATGCTAACACCCTAAGGGACAAATTACCAACAATGACAGTAAAATACTGCGGATTTCTTTTTGTGCTACAGCATAATTGACTTATACTCTGACGAGAAGAAAAAGCTTAGCTCTGGAGAAGAATTTAAAAATACAAGCTATGTATTTGCTGGAAAGTGTATAGTCACTGTGTTTACCATTTTTCTTTACCTGTGATATTGATTCCTTTTGCCTTTTTTTTTTTTTTTTTACTTACGTATGTAGCTTGTTTGAGAATACATCATTTTTTTGTATCTTTTCAAGAAATCATTTATTGTTCTTAATGGTATTAATTATGTGACTTCAATTATTTAATCAAACAGTCAATGCCTTCAATGTAAACACTTTTAAAATTGCATGTGGGAAACCACTTTGTTGTTTAAGTGAAGGAGAAATAAATCTTTCTTTAATGACTCACATGAGCTGAGCCTCAAGGGGCTGTGTCCGTCCATCAACGCTGCACCTTGTAGAATCTGCTGCTTGGCACAGGAGAGCAGTAGCTGATGTAACCTGATAAGCAGCAATCTACAAACACCAATCTTGGGGTAGAATCAGGATCTTAATTTGAATTTTAGTGTTAACCTAACAGAAGATTAAAGAAACACGGTCAAGGCAGGCTGCCCAAAATCCAGGGAAGCTTTTGAGTTATTTTTGCAAAATCCATGACTAGTTTTCAGATTGCCCTCTGTCCTCCAGAATATTCTGATTATTCTTTCCCTGTAGAATGGTTAAGGAGTCAAGACAGATGTTCACAAAAACAAACAAACAACAAAAAACAATCCTTATATTTTGTAGATAGATGCAGGGCACCTAGATGTGACTACAAGTAGAGAGCACTTGGGAAAACAGGAAACACTGTCAATGACAAGATCATTTTGCTTGCAAAACAGTTCTGAAATGCCACATTGGAAAATTACAGCTGGACTCTTCAAGAACAGTACAGCAGTTGCACACCAGGGCGAAACCAGGTTTGTTTTTTCTGTCTCCTTGGTATTTTCAAGGACATTATCTTTCTAAAGATAGAGTAAGGAAGGCAAACATATTTTACACAGTTAAAGACAATTACATTCAAATTAACTAGAAAGGTTTTAAATTGCAAAAGTGGGAACTACCTTATGCAATATCCAGTGGAAACCAGCAATAAGCGAAACTTATTTTGACCTAGGGAGGTATAACCCACTGAATGTAGCACTATGCTGCATAAGCAGGCACACTGCCTCAGAGGAGTCCTTACATTAATTTATTCTGTTTCCTGGCTCAGCATATGTAATTATGGTGGACAAAAATGACAGTTTGCACAAAGTATCCCTCCAAATCAAATTCTGTCAGCAAAATCTGCAGACCAAAGGTACCAACGGCAACTCGTGCACAGTCTGGATGTAAGTCACACTATTTAATTCAGCCACTGTGAAACTTCAGGTCAGAACTGGAAAACATACAAGCATTGGGAGAAAATGAATGGATAGACAGAGTTATCTTCACACTCCTTAGTAGAGAACATAACAATATGATTTATCAGTCATCACCTTTCTAAAATAGGACTTGACAGTCTCATCACTGTTTAAAAACTACTAATGAACTAATGCAGATGTTATATCGTCTTGAGCCTGCTTCTAGCAGCAATCGTGGGTAAACTGGAGATAGAAAATGGCTCAATCTATGTACAGGAATGAAAAGTGATTTGGGGTTATAGGAAAATGTGAGGCAGCGATGTGTTTCATGTTCTTCATTGAGGAGAAGACTGGGAGTATAACTGTAATGTCTGACCACATGAAGAAGACACATTTTGGTCCAAAAAAACAAGAATGCTGCATCAACAGTCCCTATGGAATAATTCTGGTGGAAGGCACTGAACCTCAGGATATGTCCAATGCAAAGTCTTGTGTTAAAAGCTAGGCAGCATAACAGAGGAGACCAGTGATCCATCAATGGTACTCTTCCGTATCCATTAGCCCTTGGCCCTTGCCTTTAAACTTGTTGGGGAGACAGTGAACTTCATTTTGCTACAGCTCAGACAGTAATGGTCTGTTCTGAAGTCCGTATTTCCTTTATTCCATGCAGCCACTAATGAGTGCTTAGTAGTTCCCAGTCTGCTGCAGCTGAGTAATATATTCATAGACAGTGCAGTTTCAGGTGGAGTTTAAAGTAAGAAACATGAAGGCAGTGACCAAATGCATTTGACACCTAAATTGGCATGGAGTCGGTTCTACTTGACCCAAACTGTCAATCACATCTGATCACAGACCTCTCAATATTATCCTTAACAGTTCCTTAGCAGTTGGTCCACTGGCTGCCCAGTAAACCTGGAGAACCTTTCAGCTCTCAGGATGTCTGCCAGTCATAGAGCTTCCTGAGCTGCGAATACTTGTTAGCACCTTGCACAAGATGCAGAAGATGCTCTGTCCTGCTGCCAGTCATGCCATTGCTCTGCTCTACACCCAGCATGCCTGGACAGCAGCGAAGCTCTGAAATTGTATTGGCGGTTTGGTGGCATGCCTATATCCATGAGCAGCCTGAACACAAAATCAGCCGACCTGCTCCCTAAATAATGGAGTTTGGCCAGTCAAACTGGTCTCATTCCTTCTCTTTCTTTCACCACTGTTAGGACTCCCAATGGGTTAGGGAGGCTAAAAGAGGTTTTACGGAGACAAGAACTAAATACACTTCTAGCTGCTACTGCCTGTGAAGACGCCAAGCATTTCCTCACTTGGCTTGCCTTTAGTCAATACACTCTCTGCCTCAGGCATGGGGACAGATACAGATGTTGGCCTGATAGTAGCAGACACAGCATCTGAGAGTGGATTAGAGTCAAGGAGAAAGTGATACTGGTGGCTTCTTCAGAACATAAGCAGTTCCCCTGTACCACTTAAGCCCTTATCAGATTCTGGTGCCTTCTCTATGCCTTTGACCTTAAGCCCCAATGAGATAAAGTCCAATGACTGTCTCCACGGCTAAGCAAGATATTTACCTGTTATGCTACACATGCAGTGTGTATGCGCTCTCTGGAGTTCAAAATGATTATACAAATGCTAATAATCAATTAAAGTCACACAATTTCTGAGATTAGGAAGTGTTATTATCTTCATTTCACAGATAGGAGGAGAAAGGCTGTGAAAGGTTAAGTGATTTTTCCCAGAGGTCGCTCAGGTTGTGATACACAAAGGGCTCCCCAGTATCGAAGCCATTCATAAGGACTCCTACACTGAAGTGTTAAGACCTGGAAAAAACTGATCAGGAGTCAAACTGAACTTTTAATATGCTGAGCACCTAGCTATAAGTCAGAAGATTAATGCTGACTTAGCTATCACCAACACATTTTGTATTATTTCATAGTCTAACACTGATGACGAGTGTCTGAAACTTCTGTTTTTCCATCCTCTTACTTTTTGGCTACATTAAAATCTCCTTACACCTGGTTAAACTGGCGAATATCTGCTTAAACACCTGTGTTCCTGATACATCTATTAATATCACAGCATGCAGCACATGCCAGGTGCATTACTTCAAGAGGCTTGAGATAGGGATTCAGTCTAAAATGATGCTGGTCTTATTAAGAACCATGTTTTCCTCTTTCTCTCTGTGTTCCTCTAATCTTCTTACAAGGCAAACAAGCCAGGTGTTTTCCAAGTACTTTTGAGAATTCTGTGCTTTGGATTCAGCTCCAGATATTTACACGCTGGCTTTTGTGGAATTACTATATTGTCTGTGTGGTGCATCACTTCAGAGGGCCAAAATACTTCTGTCTCCCCCCTTCGCTTACCCCAGAGGGTAATAAAGACTTTGTGAAGGTTAACGAGTCATTTCAAGCACCCTCTGAAACTGGCAGTGTAGCCATTTAATACCTCTCAGTTACACCTTAAGACAAGAAAAGCTTTTCAGTGTGCACAGTCACATAAAGCGTATTTAATTTTCAGGAGAATATTCAAAGAATTTGAGGTGGGAAGGAGGTACACGGAAAACAAAGCTTATGCGAATAATTTGTCCCTTCAGAAAGAAGTTAAAGGCTGTCCAAAAGTTGTGTGAATGCACTGCTAAGTCTCTCATTTTAGAAACATTGTTGGATAACACGAGCAGATTTCAGGCTAATACAGCTGCACACACATCTATCGCACAGCAGCCAATTCCTGGTGAATTCTGCAATATAGTGACAGTAATGGAAAGCAAAATGATCTCTAAATAATGGTTTAAGATGGCTGCTTGATAAAGGGCACTGCAATAATTATGATCAATGGAGCATGGATTCAATATATATTGCCCATTTAGATGCACCAGATTAGTTTAACAGCTTTCTTTAATGTTCTGAGTATTTTGTGTGTGTGTGTGCGCGTGCGTGTGCGTGTGCATGTGTATATGAGAGGGAAAGAACCACACATTTTGGTATATTCCTCATTACTTAGTATTTATCAGTGCAGGTGAGCATTGTGCTGTATGGGGAAAGTGAAATGTAAAAGATTAGCCGTTGCAAAGACAAAGCTTAAAGCAATATTTTTTATTTTATTGGGGGGTTATAACAGTTTTATACTTAGTGCCAATGTCTGCAGAAAGTTTTTATATCTTTAATGAAGCTTTGAGCAGAAGCAGAGGCAGTGATGGGTTCGACTTGCTTCAGGAGGATCTAGAGATGCCTTGCAGACTTCCCAATTTCTGTTTGGCTTCCCAGGATGAAAAGACAAGTTTTGGAAGTAAAACATTGTGTTAACTTTCAAACACCCAGAAGGAGTAGTTGAATAATTACCTCTAGGGCAACTCCACTGATAAAATGTTTCTCCCACTAAATTTCCCTGGAAGGTCATCGGTTGGCTCCAGCATTACACGGAGCTGAGAGTTGGGCGGTATCATGAGGCTGTATAATATGCTTTGGTCAAACAAGCAACCTCATTTACACAGACGTGGTGCACGAGCCTTTTCTGCTCCTCACTGGCCATGTCAGCACACCACGAATGCCTCTAGGATTCTAAAAAGACACAGAAAAAAATTATCCCAAATTTAGCCTGAGAAATGGAGTCATACATGGGATGACATTTTTCCCAGAGACACCAAGGCACTGGCTGAGCTGGGAACAGATGGCTGAGTTCCTAATCTCAGTCTCAAGCTCAACCACTTGTAAATGCTGCCTCTTATTATGCAATGAAATAACTAGCAGTTGAGGTTTTGCTTCAAACTGAGAGAGGACATCATTTTTGTGTTACAGATTCGACAAGTTTAGGACTATATTTTGGCAGGACACTGAAGGGCAATCACAATCATCACAGGCAGGTTTTGTCCTCATCAACTAGAGAAGCAGGGATATTTTTAAATTGCAGAGTTAATGTACAATCTCAATAGAAAGGCTCCTATCTGTATATAAAATAATAATGACAATACAATAATAATAATGACAATAATAATATTGACAATAATGATGATGATGATGACGATAATAATGATATAATAATGACAATAATAAGTTGGAGATGGTTTTTGTTTTCTCTGTGCAATTTTTTTTCCCCTGCTTATATGATATAAAAAAAGACGCATCAAACTTTGAGTGGTTCCCTAAGACTTGGAGAGAATTTCTAAAAGTTTTTTTTTTTTTTTTTTCCCCATACAGTATAATGTATACAATGGGAAACCCCATGAGCTGTCACTGAGCAAGCGAGGGATGCATTGCAGTGATGTGCACTGCAACTGAAATCATCCCCACGATCCGCTGCTGACTAGGAAAAGCGATCCTGCAGGGGTGGTAAAATGCACCTAGTCCTGCCCTGAAGGTGACGCAAGTCTTCATGCAGATCAGTTCCAGAATCATGACATAATGATTTCATTTCAAAGCCACCACAGGACAAGATTTGTATGAAACCTGCCACGATATTTAGGGAATGCAGTGAGGCACAAGCTTCTTAAGGCACTCCCTCCAAAATAGTGGGCAAACTACATGAATATTAAATACAGGGCTTAAACTGTAGCACCACACGCTGGCTCTACTTCATGAAAAACAAGGGTGATTTGTGAAACGATAGTAATGTGTGATATACAAATATTTTGGGTGAAATATATAATCAGTTAATTGGTTTATTAAATTATAAAACCTTTGTTTGCTTGAAAGAGCAATAAAACTAACTGACAAAATGAATATTCGCCCCTTTGAAGACTTCTTACATTAATTATGTTTATGCATCACTTGCAGCAGTAATGTTAGACAAAGGAAGCTTTATCTTTATATGCCATAGCTACATTGTATTGTGGTACAAATGATGGCACCGACTTTGTGTCTACATAATTACTGAAATCTTATCCCTTTTGTGTTTGCACATCATTTTCAGTTTTTTGGAATAGTTAAACTCCATTTTACTTTTTAATAACATTTTAGAAATCATTCTGATTCAGGTAAACAGAATTTGATTGCTTTGATGGATTGAAAATGGTTAGCTCAGCCAGAGCTTATTTGATTTGTTTCTTCAGGGATTACAAAGAATAGGATTTTATCTATGAACTGACAAAAGAGGCAATCTCTGCATTTTTGCCTATGAAATAGCAGATCCACTAAGCCATTGCTCCTTCACATAGTGAATGTATTAGTCACGGGGTTGCTTTTTATTCATTTTCAAAGTTTTATTCCACACTGTGTGGGGTGTCAAGCTTCTTTGTTCTTAAAAAAATTAATCTGAAAAAATAATACTGTCAAATGGAGTTTGGGGAGATTCAGTAGCCCATTAGATTTAAAGCAGATTTTAAAAACAAATAAACTCTTTCTCACCAGTAATGGACATCTTAGACAAATGCTCTTCAGCTAATGCAATGGATTTAAAAGCCTGAAGTACCTAAATGCTAATTCCCTGCTAGAGTTCAGGCTGAGACTTCTCTTGTGGGTTTCCTGGGAGCTCAGTCCCTGACCCAGCCAGATTACATGGTTTTCCTGGTACCACTCTTCATTTCATCCTGTGTGACATGACATTTGTAGAGCAGACAGAGTCAAGAAAATGTCAATATACAGTATAGAGATGATACAAGACACCCCAAATAAGATATTTGCAATTGTTCTTACACTGGCCAGCACATTCGCTGAGTCCTCTTCAGAGATGCTGCCCACCACCAGGGGTTTGGTCCCACTGGGTTTGTTCCAGATTGTAGCACGATCCTCAGAAAAACAGTGAACAATTTTTTAGTGAATTCATAATTTGCAAGCTCAGTGTTCGTCTCACACTGTCTCTGAGAAAAGAAAAGAAAACAAAACAAAATAAAACTGAAATCCTGAAATGGAAAGTAAGCTGGTCCTTACTCACAGAATCCGCAGCTGAGAATTGGACAACGTGCATTAAACACACTTCTGTACAATGAGCTTTTTTTTTATTATTTATTTTTATTTATTTTTCTTTTCCCTCCATTTCAGCTCGGAGTAGTAAATTAAGAGGAGCTTCCAACACAATGTGCAAAATATTTCAGTGCACATTCAGTTTTCAGGGACTATCCACTTGCTTGAAACAAGTTTTTGCAGGCTAGGACCTCGTATCCTTACAGTTCCTGGATTTCAACCCCATGCTCAAGCTATTATAAAACAACAACAAGATTTCCTACCCGTGCTTTAAAACACAATTAAATTTGGTGTCATATGCAGTCTACTCTTAAGAAAGTCCCTTATCAGGAACAACTGGATGTTCTTTCTCACAATTTACGTGTATGGATAAACAATGATGGGAAATGTAAAGTGGTCCACTTCTGCATCATCCCCATTACACATGAGGTTTTAGATTTGCTCCATGAAATTTAACAGGTGGTCTCACATGCCTCAGATTAGAAGATCAGCTGGTGGAAGTCAGGGTTTTCCCATTTCCTCCTTTGGTTTGCACCACCTGAAGAGTTAGTGCAGCATCGCATTGCCGCTCTTCCCTCTAATTCATGGATACAGTAAAAGCTGCTGGTTTAGGTACCTTAGGCTGTGGAAGACATCTTTGAGGAAACAATTTTCCAGACACATTGGCACTGGAAATAATAGATGATGGTTGAGGGTCCCAGTTCAAAATCATTAAATGTTAGCACTAGCTCCAAAGATATTCATGCTACTACACTACTACTTCTTCTTCATCTACTACTACTACTACTACTTTTAATAAGAATACTCATTTTCTTGATTCCACAATAGAGAAATGTGTCATGCACCTCATTTCTATAATTAGATGTGGTTTTATGCTGATCTATAACATCAGAGAAAACACAGAGAAAGATTCACCAGGAAAGAGTTAAATCCACTCTCCTTTCCAAAAGCAACAGGCTGGATCATGCACTTTCTGCTGTTTTACAAGGCCAGGTGAGCTCATTCATGAACATCAGTCAGCTCCTTGCCAGTGTGCTGAACTCCCTCTGCTATAACCTGAGATTTGAGTTGCATACTTCTTGGGCTTAATCCTGTATTTAATTAAGTGAAGGTCAGGATGAGGGTCAACTAGACTAGTGAACTTAATCCAAGACCCGCAGGTTATACAATAGCTGCTTTGGGCAAGTATCGTTGTAGATAGGAATCGAGAGAAGAAAAGACAATATAATTGAACAAGTTGTATGATAAAGGAGGAGGGGAAAGAAGGATATTTTTCAGACTGTACGGCACTGGATGCATTTTACAAGAATAGCCACTAGATAGCAGAATGGGCATGACACTTTGTTGGGCCAAATGCAAGACTAATGATGCCTTGGTCCTAGCAAACAGGGTGTGTGTGGCTGAGTTCAGTGGTACCATTGTTTCACAGCAAAGAGGGATTTTTAAGATGCTATTCAAAATATTGCTTCCTGCTGTTTTTATCATAGTTTGAGCATATTTTGTTTTTCAGCATGCTGACAGAGGAGCTCGTTTTCTGAACAAAGAATCACCTCTGACTTTTGTTCCAGAGCAACTTTCCTAATGAGTGAGCAGTTCATTAGCAGAGGGGAGAACCAGGCCAGTGCAGAGCAGCCCTGCCTGCCTGGTGCTTGAGCAGCGTGGTTGGGGCCCTTTGTTGGCTACACCAGGGTGGGCTGTGAGCCTGGCAGGGCTGGTACCGGGACCCTTCCTTCCAGCACAGCCGCCTGTAGCATGCTCAGGATCGTGTCACCAGCACTGAGCACTCAACGCCCACAGAGTGGGCTCTGCTGCTGGGCTTGACTCCAGGTGGCTCCTGAGCAAGCCACCGAGGGGCACAGCTTTCAGGTGACTCTTCAGGGGGTAATTCACACCTCTAACTTGGCCTTGCTGAGTTTGAAGTTATGCAGCCATGACTTTGCAAGACCTAAATTACAAATGTCTCTTTTACAGACCAAAAAACCATTTTTGAGCATTGATTGATGGACTCATCCAGTCCCCAGCGCAAGGCTTTAGGTCTTCAGCAAGGGCTGGAGAATTTCTGTAAGTGGGAACAGAAAAAAAAGGCACTCCAGGCATTTACATTGTCCCATGTTTTGCAGCCTCATGTGACCTCTCAAACCCTCTCTAATTCTTACACAGTGTGAGCTGCTTTGGAAAGTCTAGACCTTAATTACTGGAAAACATCGCAAGATACCAATAGTAATTGATTGCCATTACAGATTCAATTTGTCTGCAATTGTTTTAACTAAATAACAGAGCTGTATTTCAGTTATAGCAGATGAGGGAAGGGGGGTGGAGACTTAAACAAGGATACACTTTCTAACTCATAGCCTCAAGGGGAAAACAAGATTTTTCCAGAAAAATTAATGTTTTAAAGTAATTAGCTCCTGGGCTGAGATATTTTCAGCCTGCTGTGAATTTTTATGACAGTGCTACCATTAGACTGCTGAAAATAAGGTTTCCTAGTGTATCTTGCAGAATTTTAACTATGACACACAAGTAATATTGCAGGCTGCTAATTATGTATCTGTAGCTATATATATGCATGCACGTGTATATTCCCCAGAAACTGCATCCTGTCTCTTGCAAGAAGTGAACCTCTTGTGCTCAGTGAAAGAATGAACTATATCGCCCAGGTCTTTATTATTTTATCTGTTTAAAAATGAAAAAGAAAACAACGGTATCCTTACTTCAAGTGTATTTCTTAGTGAATACAGAACTTGGTGGATCTCAGAGAATTACTTTTCAATGACAGCTCATTGTTTGACTCTGGATGAGGCATATTTCCTCGCTAAACCCTATCCTCCTGGTTTGCAAATTGAGGAGTATTTTGCAAAATTAATTTGCAAAATACTTGAAAAAAAGAAAGAATAAGACCCAATACTCTTATTTGATGTGAATCTTGTAATTCTGTCAAATAAAAAATAATATTCTGTCCCGTTGTACTCTTTCAGACATCCGGTGCACTCAGTGCTGAGCCACATCCAACTCGTGCAGAAATGCCAGGCCTTTCAACGTGACCCCCTTCTGCAGTTCTCTGCCAGAAGCTCACCATGGCCCATACAGGGGTCAGTCACGGCGGGGTCTTCCTCCTAGAACAGCTTCAACACCACCCACACCCACCAGTTCACGTGCAGTACTGGATTGTCAGTGACACCGAGCTTCTCCAGCCTAAACGAGAGAAGTGTAAGGAGGAAATAATGCCGTCCTGCCTGTGTAATTAGAGAAGCCGACGCGTGAATCATTGTTATAACGAGTTTAATTATAAACATGATTAAATAGGCAATTAGTGCATATTCTGCCCCAGATAAACAAAATTAAATTCCTGCAATATTAACATCTTCCACAAGGTTTATTATTAGATTACTGTAAGTCATGTGGTACAGGGACGTGTTCGTGTCCTATATTTGTTGTGAACAAACACCGTCTTTTATTTCCGCTTAAGCAGATGCAAAGGTCAAAATTTGCTGCTCCTCTAAAGCTCTGGGATCTCTGGAATACAGCATGCAATGCATTTATAAAAATATATCCTGTAAAGCTAGCCGCAGACAGTGCAGACCTTCCACGTTCAGCTGGCAACAGCTCATCGCAGACAGGACTGGCAATACAGGGATCCAGAAAATGGCAGCAATACCGGGGTCCAAAGGGAGTGCTCAAAATAAGGTTACGGCAGGGGCAAAGCTCTGGGGAAAAAGTGCCTTGAAGCCAGGGATGGAACAACTCAATTACAAGGAAAATGCATAGGATTTTCTATTTCCTATTTCTAAAGACTTCTTAGCAGCTGCGTTTTACTTCCTGTCACATGGATCTCCAGTGACAGCCTACAAAGAAAGGCAGTCATGCCTTCAATATACAGCCTGTCTTTTTCGCACGTAGCTCCAGAGAACTGTATAAATATCAAATAGGCATAAGCAGCCTTTTCAGTTCAGTGACAAGTAATTTGGGTGGTGTCCTGCTTCAGGACACAGAAAATACTGAACGCCCATGTCTCCAGAAATCAGGCCCTTGAGAGAAGCCTCAGGTTAGAAATATCAAGTCATGAACTGGTTTCTGCAAACACTGTAGCTCTGGTTTTCAGATGAAGAAACCGGTAATGAGAAACTGGTTGAAACTGTTTATGAACTCCAAAACAATTTAAGATTTGTTTGCATCATAGTCCCTGTCAACATGGGAAAAGTCAAAGTCAAGACAGTGACTTGAGCACAGAATTTATGTTTTCACAAGCGTGTAATGAATTTGGAGATCCATACATCTTCCCATGCATCCTAGCCGACTGGGTTGTGATTCTTCACCAGCCACTTACTTAAAGGTCTTCAATACATGCGTAACAGAGCTACACGTATTCTTTATTTGTCCTCTCCCAGGCCCAAATCATCTTTACTTGAGAAGCTCTTGGGGCAATTGATAAAAGAGAGTTAGCTGCTACAGCAGCATTTAGCTGCAGTATCTCATCCAGTGCCATTACTTCTGTCTGTTGAGATAACCTGGGAACTCTTTTTTTATTCCTTATTATTGGTCTGTGAATCCAGAATGGATCCAAAACACACTGATATACGAGCCATATGCATAAACCTCTCTCAGTGGAAATTGATTCAGAAAATTGTCTATAATGGTGAAGTCTACCTCACTGCCGCTATACATCATTCATTGTATACTGAGATTTTGGAAAATAAGCAGCATGTATGTAAGGCAGACTCACGCTGTGCAGTTAACATCTTCAGCAGTGATGGAATAAGCAAGTGCTGGTCACAGAGTCCTGGGAAAATCTCAATTTGGATAAGAAATTGCCACAAGTAGTTTTAGTTTTGCTCTGCCACAGTCCCTTACTCTTTCATTAATTAGGCAATCTTCACCTTTACAGCATGGCGTTCACATCTCGTAGGATACATAATGATGTTCACAGAATAAAATGTTTGTGTCTCTATCTACAGCTGTTAGTAATGCTGTAGCGTGTAAATTCTAGGGTGGAAGACACAGATAGCTAAACTCCAGCTTTCCCCCATATAAAAGCTGGGTCCAGGTGCAATTTTGCTGATGAATGGACCAGATCAGTTGCAGCACAGAAGGCTTGGACTATGACTTGAGTGTCAACACCAGCACGGAGATCTGTGCTGGGCACATCGGATGAAGGTGCTCTGTATCCCGACCGTCACTGATCGGTGCAAAGTGTCAGCAGTCAGACAGGAGGGAGAAGTTTCGTGGCACAAGCACTTCGTGACTCCAGCATGAGCTGAAGGCTGGTGGAGGTATTAGCACGTTATCCTGACCTGCTGTACAGGGGTGAGTGTCAGGATGAACTAGTGGCCTTGCTGACCGCTCCTGGCATTGAAGCAAATGGCATTTATTTGTTGCACGGTTCTGCGTCAGATATATGTTAATATTTATACCAGTCAGTAATGGTTGCAAGCTCGGGCACATATTATTTTGTGAAAAGAAGTAGGTGACATACTGAGATATGCCTCCCAGATGTAGGAGACAGACAAGCACAGCCCTAACACATTAGAAAACCTGCCTCCTCTAGGAACCACTTATGCTTAGTGGGCCCTTTATCACGTTGTCAAAATCAGCACCAGCTTGAGCTTTCTGATATCAATATAACGCTCACTTGTCTTGGGTCAACATTGCCTATTAAAAAGCGGGCAGGAATTTCAGAATTCCCCGAGACCAGCACACTGAAAAGCCAATTGAAGCCAAAAAATGCTTTTCCTCCAAACTAACAGGTGTATTTTACTTTCTCTGATTTCTAATTGAACTTCTTGACATTCTAGCCCATGCTCTGCAGTGTATTTTGGAAAACAATAAATCCTAGTAACATGAGACTTTGCTACAGTATTTCACTTTTAAATCTTTGCTGAGATTCGGGAAGAGCATACCAGGGTTTGTGTGATGAATTATGGGGTGTGCGGATTAATGATTTTCCCCCTTAGCTTTTTCCATCACAAAATCAACACACAGTGAAAAATCTCTGATGTCAGATTCCTGGTGTGTCTGCATTTGAGTGGTTTAGGGCCAAATGCATTTCAATTGCATTTTAATCTTTCTTTGAAGGTAAACGATTATTTTCAAGTACAGAACATTGCTCTTTTATTTTATAGGCTAATCGATATCTGATTTTCTTCAAAATGTGATTTGATAACAGTGTGATTTCTCTTTGAAGTAAATATTTCTCATAGAAAAATAATTTCAATTTAATTTCAAAAGCAAAACTAAAGTTTCTTTTCTTGTAAAATATTTCTGTTTATAATTTAAATCTATTTCTAATTTTATACACAATTTTTGAAAAGCAAAAATATTATCTGAAGCTTTTTTTTTCATTAAAAACAGTCATTTTGACTGGAAATGTTTGGAAAAAAAAACTTTAAAAAATTTACATTGAAAGCTTTTTGTTTAAGATTTCTTGTTTGTTTTATACCCAAATATTTATCTGTTTATTTATTATATCTTTGCTACTGTGACTTCCTGAAAAGCAATCAGGATTTCTGATACAATCAGTAATTCAGTATTCAGGAACTTCTAGAAATTGTCTGAAATGACAGGTTAATATGAAACTTTTGAGAAAAAAAAAAAAAAGACTTGTGAAGTTTCAAAACCTCATATATATTCTTAAAGACCTTCTGAGTCATTTTTATATGATGGTGGGCGAAACATCATTGAGGTCTTAATCTAATAAAAGCATAATGAGACAGCAGAGAGTTACCGAGACTTTGCATTAACAGTGATTAAAAACTGTGAAATTGTATTTAATAGTTTATACACTAAATTTTAACTATAAGATCATGAACAATACTTCTTTTTGATTATTTTTTTCCAATTTAACATCACTATTCTTCAAGGACTGGAGGAGCATAACTCTAATGATTTTCCTCTTTATTTCTGAGAATATTATTATGCTGTTTTAAGAAAATGTCCTAAATGAATGTAACTCTTTCTGCCACAGACTTTAAACACTGTCCAAACTTTTTAACCCAAGCTGACCTGCAAGTTCACCTGTAAGCTCTTATTCTGTTAAAATCTTTGATGATGTCACGAACAGTGCTAATAATAAGTTGGGTTGGTTTTACCCTAAGCGCTCTTTTGTCCTTCAAGTTCAGCCATTAATATGGGAGCTTGATCATAGCAGGTATAAAAATACGTAATATTACTGGGAAAACAACTAGAGTTCTTTCCAAACCTGTATCCCATATCCTAGTTTCACATACTTAATGACATTTGAACTAAATATTAAGATACATATGAAAACTTCAATTTTGCCTGTATTCTCATAAGCTACACAAAAAGTGCCGTCCACCTGAATGGCCCAGAAAAGTAGTTGCCAGCTGTAATATAAAGAAGGACAGTACGAAAACTGAGAACTGGTTATGGCAGATACCCTGTCAAAGGAATGATTTATAATCTGGAAATACAAGCAGTAAGAGAGGCCCACCAGCTAGACCTGTATCATCTGAAGCAATCAAACCCCGCAAATATAAAGCAATTTAGCATTACCATTTCCAAGTGCTCCCCACAATGAGGACTCTTGTATGCCAAAGTTTAATATTCAGAGCAGAAACCACAAACTCTAACAGCAGCTCCTGGTCAAGATAGCTAATAACAGTTCCCAGGCAATAGCACTGTTGTAATAGTATTGCACAAAGCGGCTGGGGATTTACTTGTATGTCAGCTTCTGCATCTGAGAACTAGAAAACGATGGTGGGTCAGACATCCATTTGCTTTATATATTGATATAATTTCATCAGAATTTATGATGTGGGAATTATTGCACTGGCAAGAAATGTAATCTAACCTTCATCTCGCACAATGTAGTACAGACATTATGTTTTTGAGAGAAATATACCGACTTGTTGAATCAGATTACTCCAAGTGCATTCCTAATGGATTTCAATATTCCCTGGGATAAGCCAATGCTATTTGTTTTGGTTTTATTAAATTTTTAAAAAAATATATACAGAAGATAAAACCTCTTCTGACACCATATATTCTTTCATTTTGCAAACTACAAACAAACATTTGTTCATTAATTTTAATGCCTAAACTTCTCCCTGGGTAACAGTCGCTACATTTATTCAACTATCTCTTTTTCAACTACACACTTCAACTGTATAAAGAGTTTTAAGTCCAACTGTATAAAGAGTTTTAAGTCTAAGTATTGACAACTAGATACTTCTCTCTTTCCTTTCCTGGATTACACAGCTTGTCTTTGCATATCTGGGAGGATCGCGTGGTATAATTATTAGTGCAGGGATAGTCCCAAATGCCAGGGAGTGCCACTGGTAATGGGTGATGTATTTAGGATAATCTTTATTGTGACACTTCTAATATAACAGAACTCCATGAAATTTTATCAAGAGAGAAAAGTTAGAGTAGTCCTGAGACTGCTTAAAATTATGAGTCAATAATGGGGAAAAAGAATAATAACAGTAACAAGATTCATGTGAGACAGAGAGAGAGAATTTTTCCCCTGAATAGCTCTGAAAAGACCTTAAAAAAATCATGAGCACTAGTCCCTGCCCCATAGTTGGATTATCCCCAAGAATATAATTGCCTTCAGACCCATCCATATCACGAATGTACCCACTACTAAGCCATCTTCTTCCAAGCTCTTATTTGCCAATAAAAAACACTGGCAGGTGCCTGCGAAAGGAGATGTGGTGTAGCATCCAGCTTGGTGAAAATCCTACACTGCAGCTCTTGAGAGCCCTGAAACACCTCTTGGGCAGGATGTCCCCTGAGCAAGTCAGGCCAAGTGGAAAAGGGATGTGCAGGAACAGAGCACCCTACTCCTGTCAGCTCCCTGCAGCACCCTGCTCATTCCTACAAAAGTCTCACCCAGGCAGGGAGACTCCATGCAAGCAAGGGGTGAAGCACCAGGCTGCAAAGCTGGACATAAGACTTCAAAGAAGTAAAGCAAGGAAAACCATCTCTCCTTGGGGCTGGAGCTTTATCCTCAGCTGTTACTCCATGATTCCCCTGAAAAGAGTGAAGGAACAGGGAAGAGTGACACAAACCACTGAAGGCAGCAAATGTTCTCCCAGGCAGGATGCTGCCTTCTGGCATGACCTTCCTCCTTCCTCACAGTACGGCACTCACCCTCTGCCTTACCCAGTAGCTGCTGAGCAGAAATGGTTCCTGTTTTATCCCATTTAGAGAGGCCCTTGGTCTTCTGGCTCTTCATCTAGCAGATTGGTTTATATTCCTGCTTCGTTTTATTGTCCTTCCCTCCTGCTGTTATGGTCAGACAGGACAGAATAGGTCAGTATATCAATAGAAATGCAAACCACCGTGTGTACTACACAAACATGGACATTAGGAACAGGGAGACTGAATTAATACCTCCACACACTGTTGGTTCCAGGGTCCTCAGTCATGTCTGGGCAGTTCTATAAACAAACACGTGAAGAAGAAACAAGACATTCAGACTAAGATCCTGCTCCCTTGCTGTTATTTATCCCTGTGCACAATTGGGATCAGAAGACAAAAATTAGACAATCCACCCAGACTTACTCGTGCAGAGTCCTGGAAAGGGTATTTTAGTTGGAAAGCCTTCTCTTTGTACAAAAGCTTCATATTTTGTATGGTCTGTTCAAGCCAAAGTCAGTTGAACATTGACACTGGGTTATTTTTTAAGTGTCAGACAATATAAAATATTGTAATGTCAAAACATTCATTGAAGTGCTTCTAAAATATTCTCCTGCTGAGGTCAGGACACTGCTATTCCCAAATTCCACCGAGCTGATAGTGCCAGGGTTGGTCTGGTGATCAGAATCTCCACACTGAAGAACTTGTGAGATGCAGTGCTCACCGCTGCGCAGGAACGAAACAGAAATCAGATCACAGAGATGCTTGTTCTTCTTGTTTTTCTTTGAAAATAAACCTTCAGTAATGAAAACTCAACAATCTCCTCAGGCATTTTAATGTATTCCTAGCATAGTTTTCCTAATAAAGACAGACATACATCTACACATTAAGTCCATTATTTCTTGAATGATCCAGCATGGCCGTGGAGAACGCACGCTTCGTATAGAGCTTAATGCATTTTGCCGTACGGATTGTACTTGCCAGCATGTAGATATGCAAAAGGTAGGAGTAAATTACTGTCAATTATTGAGATCGCTGTCATGCCCCAAAGTGATTGCCATTTTGAAGTGGGTGTTTGGAAGAAACAGTTTTTCACTGCAACTCTTAGGAAAGGCACATAACAGTGATTTCTTCTGCCTAGCCTCATACAACATGACCACTCTGTAGTCACTGCAGGGTACTGTCAAAAAGTCTGAAATAGCTTTAAATGAGCTCCTGGTTGCAGCATCATGGATAGTTCCACAGGTTAAGACACCTTTTGTCTTAACTTCTAAAAGAGAGCACATAGGAGGCATGCGTGAGCACTCCAGGTTTAGGGTTTCTATTGAACAGACCATTCTATGGTAATGGATGAGAAGAATGTGTTCAGTTAGTGCTTTACCACTATTAAGTGGCAAAGACATTATTGCAGAAGCAGAAGATGAGATGGGAGATGCTTATAAGCACATCATTTCCTGGGCAGAGGTGGGAGTGAATAAATGCATTGTGTCTCTTGAGATGGTCATCACTGTTTCATTCACCTATTTATTTATTGTCATTTGATGTTCATTGGAAAGAGGCATTATTAATGATGCAGAAACAGCTGCAACACACTGAACTCTTCTAATGTTTGGTTGAGTAATTTCTTGCTTTCTTCACCATATAGTCTCCTCATCTTTGCACTTGAAATACCTATGCCTAGCAAATACCACCACGCAGTACTAACACAGTCCTGTTTTGAGAAGATTTTCCCTGAGAGGGGTGAAGCTCTGGGTTATGAAGCTAACAGCCTAAATCATGGCTAGTATTAAATACTGCACACGGAAAATGTTTCAGCCCAAAATTAAGGGGAAAAATAACAGTAGAATCTGAGAGTGCAGTCATGTGAGTACATCTATCTGTGTTTTATAGAGAAAAGGTTGAGGTATTGCCTAAAAGCAGTCATTTCAAAGCAGTGTAGTGAAGCCTGAAGGAGCACTATTTTAAAACAAATCAGTCAGCATTTTATTGGTGTCGGCCCAGCTTTGTACTAAACACTCAGATTAATGTTAAATCACAGCTCAGGAATTATTCATGAGATCTCATACAATGTAATTGCTGATTTTGGCATCAATAGTCTGTATCCCTTTATTTCCTAGATTAGCTTCCCTTCCTGAACTAGTATATGTCATGCTAGAGACAATGATTTCATATGACATATTTAGGAAAGAAGTACCCACCTATTTTACATAAAACAACGTCTGAGGAATGCACCCTTACTGCCGATATGCCCGTCTGTGCTGACACGTTGCTGAGAGAAGCAGAGCCTGCTGAGATAGCAGAGAGCACAGCACTGGATGTCTCCTTTCAAACTGTTGACTGAATGGTTAGTTTTATTCCAAATCTTTATAAAAACTAATGAAATTACCCTTCACCTATCGTCGAGGATTAGCATTAATTCTCAGAACAAACTGCATGACTACTAATCTCTTAATGTCCCTTAAGATATGTACAAAATGAAATTTATAAATAATAAATGAATTCCAACATTTTCGAGAAATACCAAGTCATCCCATTCCTTCCATCTCTCCCTCTCCACGAGGGTCATGTGCTCTCGTGTGAGGTTGGGGTGATGCAGGGAGTTGGAGAATGGTGACTTCTAACATGGCAATTACTGCTCCATGCTTTGGGTCTCCACCAGCTTTGCCTCTAAAAATATTGCCCTTTCTTTGTATTTGACAGCAGCAAGTTTAGATCTAAATATCTCCAACCTCTGCCCTCTGAGTTGAAGAGAAGTTATTAACGTTTGTCAGAATTCACTGCATGTACTACAAGCAAAAGCATTTCCCAACTGAGAAATCCAACTGATTTTCTCTTAGTTGGAATGCAAAACCAGTATTTTTCTAAATGGTGATACTGGAAGGATTAGTCACTCTGATTTGAGAGACTCACGCTTGCATACTTGAAGATTTTGGTATCTACTTTTAAAGATGTGCTTTTTAGACTGTAGAAAATTACAGACTTTGAATTTAATAGTTAAAATTTCCCAGGAGAGCTGGTCTCTGACCTTCATGCCCTGGGGTGTTTGTTTGCTTACCAAGCACACCTGAAGTATATTTATCTCACTTGCACATATTTTAGAGTACAGCAGACAGAAAATATATACATATATATTTTTCCTTACATAAATAACTATTTCTGAAAGAGTGTGGCAGCATCACCTTGAACTGATCGTAATGATACATTTCGAGACAGACTGGATCTGTTGAAATTCGTTCACGTTTTCAAGCCCCTGTCATTGCAGGCCTGACACAGTCTGTCCAAGGGTTCTTCCCAGGTCATTCTTTAGATTTGCATTTTCTCTATCCCTAAGAAGTCTTCATGTGAGGAAATGTTTCAGAACAAAGACTTTGAGCTTCTCAAGGACTAAGTCACAGAAGACTAAGATTCAAGACCAGAAAGATCCTTCATCACCAAATTGCCTAAAATACATGCACTTGATTTTTTAATCACTGAGCCCTCACAGGAAACTTGGCCACTTAGAGTAGGCATTTAGGCTTTTTATCCAAAGCATAAACAAAGTTACATTCTTTGTCTAGGAACACACAAACACAGCAAGCCAAGTGACAAGCCTCCAAAGTTGGAAAAAGAATCCCAATTTTTTCCTAAATCTTTCCCATGGCAAAGGGGAAGGACAGTTTGCCACGGCTGTCAGAGAAAGGGATACCACCACCGCCTTATCTCGAGACTGCTCTAAGCACGTAAGAGTAGACTGTCCTTATCATCTTGCTCTGTCCAAAATCATCAGCACTGACTAGGTTTGTATGGACATGGCCTGATATTTATGTCTACTTGAAAATCAGGCAAAGTGGTCGATGATGGCATAGGACTGGTTCCCTCAAGAAAATGTGGTCCCTTTGATTCAAAAAACAAAAGAATAGGATTAGAAAACAATAATGTTGCTGTTGTTCAGACTTAGATTTCAAAAAAAGCCTATCCCAAAATCTTATTTGATTTCAGGTGTGTTTGGCCACAACTTCAGGCACTGGAAGCCTAAAACCCTGTTGAGTAGGGTTTGTAAGAATGGTTATAACAGAATTATATTTATTCATGGTAAAAGAGAATACTTAGTGGATAACGTATGCTCATAGAAAGTACATATATCAGAAAGGTATGAAACATCTTTAAAAAATACTTCCCAAGCAATCATTACTGTTTGAAAGCCAAATAGTGATTTTGTTGAAATAAAACAGACCTATTTCTGAAAGTCATAAGACTCCTATAGGCTTCAAGTGGAGTTTTAAGGACTGAGAACCCAGAAAAGCAACATCTTTTATTTCTATGCTCATAATTTTACATTGGCCAAATGTAGAGTTTTTTAACTTTATAAAAAATGCATACATTAATAATACAAAATAAAAATAGTATGACACAAAGTACCTCAAGGCTGAGATACCATGTGCCTAATTTCAGCCCAATTTTCATGGCTGTGTTATCTGAGCCCGCATGTTTATAATGGAATTGCTGACAACCCCTTTTTTGCAAAGAGACCCTCATGCTATAAGACCAACATAAATATAGCTGGACAAATTTAGTATGCAGGAATACAAACATTAATAAAGATTTTGATACACAGAATATAGAAATGACAACATACTTTTGACTCTGTACAAAGACATGCATTCATCTGTAAATGATTACATTTCTGTCTGTGGCAGAATAGTAGTGTGGGGCATATGAATCTCACCTTCAAAAGATATTCTTTCGTTCTACAAAAAAAAAAAAACGGCAAGTACAGAAAACTTCAATCAATGTCTTATATTCGAAAACTATGACACTGTCAAACTGGTGTCATTAAAGCTAACTAACCATATTAAACGAATATTAAAATATAGGTTTCTTTGCATAATATAATGAGTAAAACTGCTTTTAAGTTTTTCCCTACGCTTTGAGGTGTAGGTGGCATTTTCATTCCAAAACTTTGAAGTCAGAACAAAATGTACAGGTAGAGGGTACCAGATCAAATAATAATCAACTTCAAAAAGCATTTTGGCTGTTAGATGTCCCAAGGCTAATTTCCTCTAGACATTTTAAATGTAAATGTCTAAACTCATTTAAAAATTGTAAATTGGTCTAGGTTCAATCAAAACCCATCCTGACACAGAACAGGGAGACTGGGCTAATTGTCATTTGTTTGTCAAATGAATTCCATTTGGAAAGCAATGAAACCTCCAAGCTAATTCTTTTAAGGTGAGCTGGTAGTTGTATTATCAGTTAAATGCAGTAAAATGGATAATCACATGATGATAATGAAAACTGAACCTATGTTAGCACTCAGGCTTAGTCTGCCACAGGGCATATAGTGATGGAACTTAAGTACTGTAATGTTCCATTGGGCACAATGGCACCAAGTCTGCTCTTTAGCCTTACAGACACTTTCTTTGCATTTTAAAAAACTTTATCAAAGCACCGTGGCAATGTAGAAAATGTCAAAGTGAAATGCACTGTAGGCAAATTGAGATTTCATTAAGTTTAAATTTATTGCTTTTGACTGATGTATTACCATGCTTGTTAAGAACCAGTAATTTGGAATATCTGCCTGCCTGGTAAAATAGCTTTGTCTCCTTGCGTAATACTTTACATGGACTTTGAAAGACCACAGTAATTCAAAAAAAGTGTGGGTTATTTTATTTTTCTAAAGAACAATTTCAAATATTTTAAGGTCCCTGACCTAGTGGATCAATAGACTTATGCATGGGTCCCAAGTGTGTTCTTGGTGCACTGGGTAGAAAATTACAGCACTAATATATTATTTTTTTGACTTGGTATAACTTTACACTCACTGACAACAGAACCTTGGGAAGCACTTACCAATTCTACTTGTTGTGCCGCTCTCAGAACATTTATATTGTAAATAAATGAAAGTGTTTTTGAGAGATAAGGAATCCAACCAACTAGCTGAAGACTGCATACAGATGCATACATTTTATATAAATATATATATACACATGCATAAATTGTGTGCATATGTGAATTTGTGCATAGGTATATAAACAGACAAAGCAGAGAGACAGCAGCTGTATCTGTATCATGGCAGAAAACGTGCATGCATTCTCTGCATTGCCCAATATATATATATATATATATATATATGTTGTTTAGTTTCCAAACTGTATGGCAAAAGCTACATTTGAGATGTTGACATAAAATCCCTTAATGTACTCTGGTGCTTTATTCTCCTTCAGGAAAGGATTGAATCAATAGTGTAGGACTAGCACAATTTCTGACTGATGAGGAAGGTTAGGCCTTCAGGAACAGATTACTGCCCTTTGAGAGAGACCTGGATTGAATTTACTATATTCCAGATACACTTATTTACACTAGGTGCCAGGGTTTTATGACAGAAGTGACAAAGTTTGGGAAACCCAGGAATGCATTATCATGTTATCTGGTGTCTCAGATGGACAGTCAATATGAACAGACTGTAGACACACCTGTCCCAGTATCCAGTTCACCAAGTAATGAAATGGAAACAATAAAAGTCTTTGAACAAACAACAGACATTTGAGTCTTTGGGTTTAAACAAGAGGATTGTAGAACTCAAATGGGTTTCCTCTAGTGCTGCCAAGGCAGCCATATCTGTACTGGTGCCAATGTTGAAAGTCACACAACAAAGCTTGATTTGTGCCTGCCCATGTGCTTTAATTCCACAAAGTATTGGAAATACATTTCTCTTCTTGAGGTGAGGGTATGGGATGAAGGAAAGAAGAGAATCTTTAATTATTTTTATTTTAATAATATTTTAAGTGAAACTTTGGACTGAATACGGAAGAAAAACTGAGGCGTGGATTTTGATTAATTTAAGCTTATTTTTTATCATTTAAAATCAATATGCTGAAGGTTAGGGCACTTTATGTAAATTAAGACAAAATAATTTGCCTTACTTCTCTCCTCATAGGGAAAAAACATGCTCCCCTCCTTCCCAGTATTCAGGTTCCCTCAAACCTGCCTGTGACTGCAGAATTACTGAAGCAGAGTATGGCTGCATCTGCAGAACAATAACCCAAATTCACCCGAGATACTTTTCAGCAGGGCCACTCATCCCCTTTCAAGGGGAAGCTCCAAAGACTTCTCTCTCATCCTCCTCCCCAGGATAATTTGCCTCCTCAGGAGGGCTTTCTGCTCTCAGAAGTGTCCAGCCTGAGCGCGTGGCTCCTGTACCCAGAAGGGGTCCGTGTCCACCACAAAGTCCTGAGAGAAACAGGATCCAACCACAGATTACTTGCCTGAACCCTTACTCAGTTTTAGATAATTCCTCCTAAGACTAAATAATTCTTCGTTTTAACACAAGAATCTCCTTTGAATGAAAAAATGAAAGGGGTCAGTGAAAAATATTTTTCTAGTGGCTTCACAATTTCTGTCAAAATAATATTTCAGCAAGGGAAGAATACGTACTCACATACACAACTGAGATTAAGAATCACAGAACATACAGAGCATCCTGCTCCCAGCGATTTCAGCACTAACACTGGTTCAGGCTGAAGCTTTACTTCTGAGGAACAGGGACAGTGTCTTCCTATTAAAATGACCAGGAACTTGTCACCTCTATTTCAGGTTGTAAATCTCAAACCCTACTTAAAAATGAATGTTTTCTAGTTTTGCTTTTGCACATTGTACAAAGGCTATATACCAATGCTCAATAAGAAGGGTGCAGAGTCAAAGTAAGAGCTAAAGTAAAACATTTTATTTGATTTTTTTTTTTTTTTTGCTTTAAGACACAAATATGCAGCTCCCTTTGAAGTCCAGAAGAGCTATACAAGTGTACACTTGAGGGCAGAATTTGGCCCAATGTGATAACACGGGAACTTGCAATCTGAAAAAGGAGTGTATTTATTACATTTTAAAGAATGTGTTGGTTAACTTAAAATTTGCCAGGAAGGACTAATGCCTCTGAAAAATTCTCCTTCTCCACATGCACTTCAGAACACTGTAAGAATTACAAGTAAACCCTACCTTTCTGCTTTCTTTTAAAGCTCTGGACAAAATTTGCATTTTGGAGTAAGCCACTAGCTGGAGCTAAAGACCTGTAGAGCAAATTCAAAGGAAAAAAAAGAAAGGAAGGGCGGAAATCCACAAGCCTTATTTCTCTTGAGAAGAAATCCAGACTTTTTAAGGCCAGCCTCAGGCCTCGACTGAGTTTTGGATACTGGCTGTCATCTGTTAGAAGAGCGGATAGGCCAGCTAAAAATATGAAAACACTTGCATGCCTGAGTTCATGGCTAGCTGAACTAAACTGAAGCAAGGATATTTAATCACAAAATGAACCAAAACAAATGTAGTAAAAAGAGCTTTTAAAAAGCACCCAAAGGAGCAGTGAAACAATAAAAGAAAGGAAAACCTGAGATACTAAAAAAGTAATTAAAGGCAGAAATTCATTGTTTGGTTGTGTTTTGAATTGAAAGGGAATTACCTAAAAATATAAAAAGTACCTAACATCTGACACATTTGCTTGTAATTACTGGTATTACAAAGGCTCTTCAATATGTAGCAATGTAAACATTACCTCGGAAGATGTTTTCATGATAGCAGAAGATCTCTTTTTGTAGATAATGATCAATTTACCTGTGGCAACCAAATACTACATAGCAGGTGGGAATGTAGCACTCCCTGCTTTTGAAGGGGCAAAGTAAAAGAGAAAAACACACAAAAAATCTTTTTCACATGCTCCTAATTCAGCAGCACGTACACGGGATTTAATTGTGGATGTAGTGTGTAGCACTCAGATGTCTGATGAAAATGACAATCACAATGCATCGATACGGCTGCAAGCAAAATGCAGTGCCAGCCTTCCAAAGCCTCATGTACCAAACGGGCTGCAACAGGCCAGCTTTCCTTGTGGGCTTCTGTGCAGGAAAACCAGGAATAAAATGCTATTAGGCAGTCAGTAAACATTTCTTAATTTTCTGTTTGTACCTTTTCTACACTCAGTTGCTGCAGATATTGAGGCTGGCAGGCAAGGCATTACAGCAGGGGAAAGCACATAGAGGCAGAAGATGAATGTTTCCACGAGGGTTACACATGCTGTGCTAACATTGCATGGCCTTTGGTACATGGTGGCATCTTGTTTTGAACTATGTATGACTACTTATTGCCATCCTTTTTTTTTTAGGGATCAGTTGCTGTCCCACTGGAGAACTGACCTCAGTAGCTGTGTATGTATGACCTAGCCAGAGACAATTCTCAGCTTTCCCGGAGATATATTTTAAATGACATTCTGCTAAGGTTATGCCATTCTGAAAACCTTAGATTTTCTTTCTCTTTCTCTAAGGACGAGAAAAAAATCCCAAAAGCTGAAAAAGCACACCTTGAAATTATTGAACTTTGTTTGTTTTACATACGCAAGTATATCATACCTAAGACACTGCATTCATAACTTATAATTATATTGAATGGGACATATTCATTTAAACATTTTAATATACAATTTAATCATTTTTTAATATACATTCCTTGATGCATAGTACTCGTTACATTAAACACAGGTAGCTTCTCTACCTTAAACTGGATCTTTCCTTTCACTCTTTAAACAGTGCTGTTTTCACATGTGAACATGAGACTGTCTTTCCTGACTCAGGAGAGGATTTTTTTAAAACAATTTCCATCCAACTACTTTCCCAAACCAATAGCCTGCAGACATTGTAAACAACTACATTTTCTCCACACCGACCATTAATCCTTCTCTTTGAATTGTCCCAAGAAACTCTGAGTCACCACCTTCAGAATTCTTCCACAGCACTGTGCCAAGAGTATTTACATGTTGCTGCATAGGATCCAGAGACAAATTGTATTGTTTCACCGCTCTAGGCAGCACTGCAAATTAAGCTTTTTTCTTGATATACCTAACGATTCAGAAAAGTTTCCTTCTGGATCATCACTTTGTGATGTCTGTCACTAAGTTCTTATGGTCAAGATAGAGTAAGGCATACGAAACATGAAGAACTCTGTGTGCACTCATGTATGTTCCACTTAGACTGGTGTTTGGAGAGCTAGGAAAAGGCACAATATTCTTGAAATAGTGACTGTCTTCATTCTGTTTCACACACATTAAAACAAACAAACAAAGAACAACAACAAAAAAATTGAATTTAGAATGGAGTATACTTTAGAATGGAGGCCAGACTCAGGCTTATTGGGTCAAAGCCATCTCTAGGAATGAAATTTAAAGAGCTGATCTGTGGGCTGAGAAATTTCTAGGGAAGGTAAACTGACAGGAAGGAGCCTTGCCTGCAAGAACAAGGATAACATACAGTGAACCCATTTCTCCATGCCACCCTCTATCTTGCATACTATCCCACAGCAATTTCACAGAAAGGAGAGGCATGATCCTCTCCCCTTGGGAACTTGTCACACCAATACCATGGTCTTGGGGTTCTTCGCAGTATGGATGGGAGTTGCCACAAGAGAAGAAGAGAGTTGTGCTGTATGGAAAAGCAGCATTTCTTGTAAGAAAACCAGGTGAGGGGTAAACCAGTAAGACTAATGTTTGTTTTGGAGTGGAGATGCAGCCGAAGATTCAAAGGCACCAAGCACAGCATGCGAACGAGCACTGAAGGTTGGCTGGCTGGGGAGTGCCTCTTGGTAATGCGGTATCGCGTGTATCCGTAAGAAATGGCACCTACCATACAAAGACATTTGAGTCATTTACATAGCCTCATCAGCAGTGCGAAATGGCTCCTTGTGAGTCAGACATTTGGAAACAGATAAAGCCTGTAAAGAATGCTTCTTTTCTCCCTAAGAGATTAATGTAGATGTGAACACATTAGCGCTGTTTAGGGGAGAGTATTCTCTTTGACAGATAACTGGGATTGGGAATATTAGATTACCAAATAATGGACCTTTTAAATTCTGTCATCATTACTTATCAGGTACATTAGTTTAAAACCTGCAATTTTGAACTTAGCATTATTGAGCTTTTGAAAGATTAAATTACTGAGCTTTTGTTTGTGAATGGCTCCGTGAAATTTCCTGAAAAGGATAGTTCTCATCCTTCATTGTGTAAATGTGAATACCAAATAACATACTTTATTGATATTTACAGACATACAAATGATAGGACTAATGCACCTTAATGTCTGTCTACCTCAGTGAAAAGGCAGAGGGTTGTTAGATAACATGGTGTGCACTGTATCTCTTTTGTAAACCCGTTTGGAAGAGTTAGTTTTACCTCCCCCCTTCCCTACCTCAAAACCTTATTCTCACAAGTAGCTCCTCATAGGCAGGCTTGCAGTACAGGCTTTCTTCTAAGGGTTGCTTTCTTTTACCCATTAGGTATATCAAAAAAAATACAAAAATTTGAGTTACAGAGATAGCCTGCATGTATAAGTGGGCAACAGAGCCATTCATGTAAATACATTTTTAAAAATTGCTATTATAAACACAATAGTATTAGATAGGAAGGATAAAGCCCCACATTGAGCAAGTGATCAGACTCAACCAAATTGTTAGCAACAAATTACCTTGCTGTGCTGTTAGTGCATTTCTCTTAGAGGCTTCAGGAAGCCAGTGATTCTGTGAGACCTGTTCCAACAGGCCTTGCAGGGTGCTCGACCATTCTGATGATACAGGTACCATCCAAATCCTGGACATGATAATCTGTGACCTTCTTCCTCTTCGTTATACCGAACTGTGAGATTAAGTCTTCAAGGCAGGATTTTCAAAGTTGAATAAGAAAAATAATCTCACAAATCCCTTAGACATGCAACGTGAATTGGGCATTTTTCTTGTACCAACACTTTTGAAAATTCCCACTGAGTTTTTCAAAGTTGTTTGGTGAAAGCACGACTTAATTTTTTTTCTAACTTTTCCAACTTTGTAAGAAGCCAATGAATTAGTGAGACAACAAATATAAACAGTGATAAGCTACAGCCATGAAATGCAAAAGGAACATGTTTGTGAGAATATACGTTTGTTTAATGAGGTAGATACAAATTATGCTCATAAAACAAAATCAGAGAAAAAGAAAGATATACTGTAAATATCCTTGACTCTCCATTAGACCCCAAATGTAGGTACCGCCTATGCCCAAACAACTCAAAACACTTGGAAACAGTTTAAAATGTATTTTGGTTTGGTTGTTCAGTTTTTATGTTTTTATTTCTATTTTTTATTTTGTTTTAATTACCATGTTTTTTTCTTGCCTCTGAGATAAAACCTGTTATATTTGGGAACCAGACTTCAAATAGATGAATGTTCTGTGTATGTTAAAAGAAAAAGAATGATTTCAAAAACAAAGTCTAAGTCTCTTCTTCTGAATGATGCTTTCTTCCCTCTTCCCAAACAAATGAAGTTTACTTTCAATTCAGATGCATAAAACTGGACATCTATTCAACATATCAACTCAGCTAACAGTCAGGAGCATACTCTAGATACAATATTCATGAATTGCTTATCAGACCAAGTTTAAAAGCCTACCAAACTCTTGTATGTTCTTAGGTGTCTTTGACACAGAGAGAAGCTTCATTGTTATACTTGCGTATTTGTAAGACTTGCAAATTGTCACACAATCATTAAAAAAACAACAAAGTTACTCAAGAAAAATGCATTTCATTCTCTCTTTTAATTATATTACTGTTGTTAGCACTCATTGAGACAAGGAAAGATTAAAATAATATACCTTACACCTATTTTTTTAATTTGGAGAAATTATGTTTAATCTCACCTAAATTGTTCCAAGTATGATTTGTCACATACAAAAGATATTATTTTCTATATAAGTAAGCTATGCCTGCTATTTACTGGGTTCCTAAATCATTGCCTGTACATGACTCTGTACTGGTACATTTTAAAGGATAATAAGCACATGCAAACAAAGGAAAAATAATCAAGGCAAAATTAAATACTTGATTTATTAATCCCAAATTAACAAAGCTATTGATAAGAAGAGCACCAGATCATGAGGTTCACGGAAACATGAGTATCTCACTGCTTTCACATATTTATGCAAAATGAAAGGAATCAATATGGCTCATTCCAGCCAAGGCTTCCATCTGCTTGGGTATTTGGTGAGCAAAGTGGCTTGGAGACCCATAAATGCTTTTTGTTGCTTTTAGAAGCTCTTTTCTATAAAGTTTGTTAGTTTACTGTCATGTTAAAAGCTCATTACCATTTTAATTTCTAGATCATGATTCTCATTAATTGCCACTGAAAGAAGGCTTAAGTTTTGAGCTGTGTATAGTGTGAGAGATCTCGCATGAGTATTAAAACAGGTTCTTTCCACAGAGTATGGGAGAGTGCTCTGTGGCTCAGGCGATTAGTACACCAGGCTATACAGATCCCCAAGATAACTGGCTTCACTTCTCCGAGCAGTTGAGGATTTTTTTCACTTCCTGCTAAAGACACAGCTAGAGATGCATCATAAGATCCACCACAAGATCATACACAAGGTAGCTGAGATGAATTTTCTCTGCTATGTTCCTTAGAGCATAAGGTCTCAGCACCACAGGAGGTGAATGTCTTCCACTTGTAAGCAAGCAAGGCTGTTTGAAATGAAACCTTTTCTGTTCAAAATGAAAAAGATAATATGCAAGTTCCTAAACATTAACTTACTCGAATTTACAGAAACCTGTTTAAAGACAGTAAACACCCTGCTCATATCTTCCCAAAACAGGTTTATTTATTAATCATTTCAATCAATATTTTGGTGCCATACACAACACCACAAGTAACCTGTACCACTTATGCTGGAAAAAAGACAAGATCATCTCCTACCAAACAGAATTTCGCAATACCCCGGTGAAGACAACATGAAAGTAAGGAAAATCAGATTTTCATTTTCCCTACTTTGACCTCCTTTTCTTTCACTCCAGCAAATCTTTACATAAGGAAATGATCAAACGAAGTCTTTAACCCCAGGTCAGCTGTACGCTAGCCTTGCAATGCCCAGCTGCAAGAGCCTTTGTCTATAGGGAAAATGTGTTACCTTGCATGGGTGGGCACCTCGTATGAATAATACTTACACACCTATGCACTAGCAATGTTATTTATGTTTATTAGTAAAGAGTCTTTAAGAAAGTGAACCATAAATATATTTTATTATAGGACATAGAGTAGAAAGATTACATATTAATAGCA
Organism: Anser anser; assembly: GCF_964211835.1. Taxonomy (NCBI): domain Eukaryota; kingdom Metazoa; phylum Chordata; class Aves; order Anseriformes; family Anatidae; genus Anser; species Anser anser. Next base: position 35,074,398 of record NC_139727.1, on the reverse strand, counting down.
ACAGCCAGGAAAGAAACATGACAGTCAGGGACAAAGGAGAGTAAACAAGAGAGGCAGAATTTAAAAACAGCAAAGATGCAAGCAAATATTTGTGCAGGCTAGCTAATGTCAACCTACCCCCGCAATGCCTGGGGCATGTGGCCCCTTAAGAAGGACCCTAAACCCAATCCTGTCTGTGTCTCAAGGGAAACAGGCATAACTAGAAAGAGGCCCAGTACTTTGGGAAAGAGGAGCTATTTCTCAAAATGCTGTTTAGAGTGGGGTCCTCCAAGACACACTTGGGGCACTTGAGATTGTTAAATACAAAAAAAAATTAAAAGCATAGATGCTAGGGTACTGTGCAGGACAGAAGCCTCAGTGGATAATTTTAACAGAGAAGAAAGGTTGACACACCTTCCCTGAAGGGCTGGTATTTTGTTAGGTGTAGAATTAAAATGCAGCTAAACAGAAATATTGCACTTGAAAAGATAAAGATCATGTAAGTTCAGGCCTCAAGTGACTGTATTTAAAGCTCAGGTAAACGTGAAGGCAGAAATGGAGCAAATGCTATTGGAAGACAAGATGCAAATTGCAGTCTAATCTCCCTGCAGTGATCAGCACACCCACTTTATCTGGGCTCCATCTGTCATCTGAGCTTCAAGTTTACAGGCAAGGTACTGTCTGTCCTGAAATCTACATAGCCTATGAGGCATTCAGTTTTCTGTAGTGGAGAGCCTCCTCCACTGAGATAACTGTCTTTTTATTTGGGAAAAAGGTAAGGAAAATTATTCACACACGTACTGGAAAGCAGAGAACTTTTCTGTCTCTCTTTAATTAAAAAAAAATAAATAAATTATATGACATACCGAAAGTTTTATTTTTAGAATGGGCTGGGAATACAAATTCCAAGCGCAGAAAAAATGTTTTAGATCAGTTTGTTTCAGATAATGGTGACAAAAGTTGAATGGAACAAAAAAAGAACATTGGCTTCACAATCTAGTGACCACAAACTAGTGGTCCTAGAAGGTTTTGTTTTTGTTTTTTTTTTTTTCCCAGTAGGTCATAAAACTCACTTTTAAAGAGTCTACTGTATTGTGAAGCCATACAAAAGCATAAAAACATAGCTGCTAGGGTTCTGTGCTGGACAGAATCCTTAGTGGGGAATTCTGAAGGAGCAGAAATGTGGACATACTTTCCCTGAGTACCGCTACAACAACGAATCTCAAAGGCTTTTCCTCATTTTACATGGGATTTAATTTTGACACAAAAGTTGTTCTATGCTTCCAATAAAGTGTCAGGAGTAGCAAATCTGGAACCAGTCAGTACATGAGACACAAAAACATAAGCCCATGCTGCCTACACTCTTGGTGTCAGGCATTTCTACCTAACTGCACCTAGCTGGCCATGCCACAGACCGGGGAAAGGTCTTTGTGTTCACATGTTTTACCTCCAAAATCAACTCTGCATGGAACCCAAGATGGCCTTGTGATTGTCAGATAAGAGCAGCCATGGCTGACTTGGGTATTATCCCCAACATAAAACCCCTGAATTTATACGTCTGTAAAATGTGTGAACCTTTTTATTTATGCATGCATACTTTTGCAAAAAGAGGCATCACTTCTGAAATGCAGTGCCTTTGTGAGCAGGCCTCTGATGACAAGTCCGAACCACCTCTAAATAAACCTGCTGCTGCTCTTTATCCACTTATTAAAATGCTTCTAAAAAAAGTAGAAAAACAAAGTGCCAAAAACTTGAATAGAATAGATTTAAACTCCTAAGCCCTATGTGAAACAGGTGTTAAATCTAGATGCAATGTGCATTATGTGACCACCTGTGCTCATCTTATTCTGTCCAAAACAATATCCTCTGCAGGTGTGCAGGAGAAGCAGGAATGTAACAGTGCTTTAGAGTAAGGGGAGAAAGTGGCAGCTTTGGCTGAGGCTCTCACATCAAGTCTGCAGTCAAAGAATGCTCAGCTGCGTGCCAGAAGATGACCAGGACTGTGTGCAGAAATTTCTGGGAACCACATGCAGGTGTGTACGCTGAGAAACACCTTCTGCTGGCTAGACCTCTCTCTGTACTGCTGGTCCATCTGGAAATGATGGCCCATGCCAGTTGCAATATTTACTGGGGTTATTAAAAGGATCAATTAGACAGAGTCTTTAACACATCATATTTATGAGCGGATTCCGACATTTCATTTTCTTTTCGCTTTTATTTTTTTCCTTTCTGTTTCAGCAGTGGCTGAAGAATGCAGATGAGATACTAATTACGGTAATTCAACCCTTAGCTGCTCCCAGTGCCTAAAGTTCAAGTGGAGATCAGAGGGGTTTGGATGGAAAAGTAATAGATTTCACCAGTGATCCTGGTTTCTCAGCTTCTATGGGGCACCAGATCCATCAGAAAAGTGCTCCTTGCTCCATGAATACACAGTATTCTTTCCTCATGTGTCCAAAGTTTATTAAAACTGTGAGTGAGACCCTGGAAAACTTTGCTCAACCTTGCTGCAATATTTCCTGTATGGGGAATGTGCCATTTATATACCTCTTGTTCAACTGAGATAGGTTCTCGGCAACACTTCTGCACAGTGACCTGCATCACTTCCCCACAGATATTTGGAAGGTAGGGCATCCACGCCAGGGGGAGGGATATACTTTGAGCAGTCGCAAGACTTTGTTATTCAAAACACAGTTTGAAAATGGCTGTAGGAATTTAATTAGAAACTTCCATTAGGAGATTAGATGACTAGAACAAAGAAAACCAGTGAAAAGGCTTCTTATTAAAACCAGTAGCACTGCAGAATATTGATAATTTAACAAAGGAATGAGTGGATATGCATAGCAAATTATTAAAGGTTACAGATAAATGTCCAAAATTTGCTTAGTTTCTGGTTATCCCAGTAAATACGGAAGCCAGTGACAGAAGATGTCACATAGTCCCTGCCCGGGCAGAATACAGGACTGAGGACAGCTAGAGGTACAACACTGCAAAGCTGAGCAGAGCTGTGTGTTAGCTATTTGCATCTTTTAGTCCTAGTGCATAAATGAAGTGTGAACAAACCCAAACAAATCCACACACTGCATCATCCATTCTAGCCCAAAAAATTAGCAAATGTAAACTCCTCTGATGAAGAATGGAGTTTAAGAATGGAAAAAGGGGAGTTTAAGCATGGAAAATGACTGGAGCGAGAAGAGTCTCAGAGCTCTGTGACAATGCAGAATCCCCAGATAACCCTCACTGGATAATGTTAGCTCAGGAGAGCCTATGTCCTAGGAAATTCTCCCCAGAAAACTGCCTTGGTGGAGTCAGCAACTTTCACAGGGAATCAAAAAATCAATTAATGATTTAGGATCAATGTTGGATCCAGTTCGACTAAGTTCACCTTCCTGGAACTCAGATGCCACTTCTGGGGAGAACTTAGCATCTGTGCACTTGTCCTACTGTGTCCCATGCTGAGAGGTCCATATTCACACCAGCTATCAAACCCCAACTCCTTGTGGTTCTGCCCTCTACACAAATCTGACCAGTGCCTGGTTTTATAGTTTATACAACTAGGAGCCCAGTCTTTAAATCACTTTTTCTGACACAATCTGTCCCACTTTTGAATCTGCATTTCATTTTTTCAGGACTTATTCAAGAGTAGTCAATGTGTTTGTAGTATGTATAGGACAAATAAATGAATGACACACAAATCATCTCTTTATTTTCAAAACAGAAGTGCTAGATTTTTTAAGGTGTTAAGCCTAAGACTGTTGGTTATGTTTGCACAACAGTGCAGCATTGAGCTAGCCCAGGGCTAATTAGCCAGCAAAGCACTGTTGATGTAGGTATGTTGCTACCAGTATCTAAGACAGGTCATGTGGAGTTTGATCAGATATCTTTGCATGATACTTCAGAAAATATAGAATGATAAACTGTGCTTTTTAAAAATACTTCATGTACCAGGGATACACAGAGTGTTTATTTCAGACTAGGGAAGCTGAACAGTCTCTCATTTCAATTGTGGACCCCCACAAAGCTACCTACCCTTCTTCATGAGATCAATGTGTCAAATAAAGCACCAGCTTTGCTGGAGATTAATAGATCTACAATTACCTCAGTATTAGCTATACTGCAAACCAGGTAATACGTATCATCCTGCAAATGTGGAAGCCAAAGTAGTTCAGCTGGCAATGGCAAGAATTCAACTATTTTTGTCTACAGAAAAAAGGAAGTAGAATTAGCACACAAAGATTTATAGAGACAAGTTTCCTAATTATGAATACAAGAAAGCATTTTAATAGTTACCAGTTAATAAAAGGTTAACAAATTTGAATATTTCCAAGAAAAAATAAGGGTATTACAAGATGAATAGATAGCTAGATGGATGACTGTAAAATACTAGAAAATTGCTGATTGCTTTGCTAAAGGGCAGAGGCAAATTACAATCATTGTCTTTTGTTCTTGTGAACCCAAGGCATTTAATTTTTTTATTTTTTTTAGTCAAGTTATTTTAAAATGAACCATACAAGAAACTATGATGTCCCAGGAAAAAGTGAATATAACCCAGGACATGTAAATAGGTCATGAAGACCACTTGAAGCGATCCTGAAACACCCCAATATATTTGACTGCTTTACAGGCTTCAAGGAGTATGGAAAAGGCGAGAAAACACGTGTCTTTTAAACAATACCACAGGTTATTTTTACAGTAACACAAGCTTCCTCCAAAAAGAAAATTGTATAGCTACTTCAAGATAGTATCCATCCGGCTCAGTAACATGAAAATAACAAATTTCAGTCTTCTGCCATCCTTGTTGATGAAACTAAATGGGGCTATCTACTTAGAAAAACAATGAATAAGGAGGAGAAGCATGTAATGATGGCAGAACAGATCCAAAACAGAACTTGCTTGGTGCTAATAATGTCTCTGTAACAGTCTTTACTATCCTGTTAAACAAGCAAATATCAAACTAAGCCACACCTCAGAACTCTTTCATTGTTTCAAAAGCCTGTCATGGTTCCTGGGAAATTATTTTAATAATACTGTGATCATTCTTTTTAGAAACTCCAAAGAAGAAACAGACTTTCCCTCTGAAGAGGAATGAAACCAACTCCAGTGTTTGAGCTCACTACACAGAACACTGTTGCCTTAGCTGGATTCCCATCGCAGCTAAAAGCTTGTCCTAGTGGTAATCTGGAATAGTACGCCTTTCTATCTTTAGTACATCCTTGTGTCGCCATGAAGAAGTATGATGATGTCATGCAAGAACATAAGAATGCTTGAGACTGACCCCCATTTTTGCCGTGTTTGAGGGCTCCCTTGTTTTGAAGCTCAGCAATGGAAGGCCAGTCTTCTCTGGTGCTCTCGTTAAATCCCCCACTGGTGACACTGGGGTGAGCCAGGGTGGTAGCCCAGGAAGCTCTCCTGGCACCTTTCCTGAAGATGACAGGCTGAGAAGGAGCCTAGCCCAAAAGCAAGGGGGGGCCTTGGGACAACCGGGATCTTTGGAAGTCAGCAGCCTCGGACACCTTTGGGGCCCTTTCTTCTTTAGGGATGAGCTCCTTGAAATTCCACTCAAAATAACTCCAGTATTCCCCTAACCACACAGTATCTGCCTCAAACTTATGTTTATATGGTAATATTTAAATTACAAAGCACTAGCCTTTCACCTTTAGGTTCCTGACTGGATTCAAACTCTCCTCCTATGGGAAATGAGTTTGGTGGCCTAAGCTGAGTCTCAAGTAGACAAAAGTCCTTATCTCAAAACTCCAAACATAATTCAGCACAACATGGCATGATTGGAAGTCCCTGCTCAGGAAAAGACAAGGAATGAGCTTGTGTCAAAAGTAAATTACTTAAGTAATCAAATCAATACTGAATTCAAAGTGGAAATATCAAAATTATCAGGTGGTGCTGTGGAGGCTATAAAATTGCTGTTTAGCACAATGTTTTCCAGCTATATTCAAAATGAGAAATGTCATTTAGAACAGATAAACTACAAAAAATGAGGTCAAAGCTGCAAAGAAGCATGAGCTGAGAACCTTAATAAATTAAAAAAATTTCTTGAATAGCGCCTTATCTCCCTTGGAAGAATGCATTCAGTCTGGAACTGTGCATCTTCCCCCCTCCCAAGTACAAGGCAAAGAATGACCATGATCTGCATCTCAGATACATTTGAAGATGGCTGAGCATGGGGTAGAAATATCATTTAGAGATGAGTCTTTAAGCAAATTTGACAGGTTTAAAATTGGACACTGTAAATAACTGGGACAAAATATGGCAAAATAACTACAAATGACAAAAAAATATCTTTAAGTTATAAGAGACTAGAGGAAATACAGAAAAGTGCAGTTCTGTTCTTGGGTTGGAGGTGATAAAAAGATGTAACAGGCTGTGAACCTCTTCACCTGATAATGAAAAAAGAAAAAAAAAAAAGTGTCTCTTACTGAAAAAAACCGTTATGTTATGATCCTTAAACCATTTCCTGGTCAAGTTAATGTGACATTAGATATTCACTTCCCTGCCTGCTTCCTTTATAGTCTCTACCCTTTTCTTGCAGCAAAATGGATGACAGTTTCATTACAGAATGGCATCACTTGTCAAACTTTGAATTACTGATCATAAAAATATCGGTTATTCTTTGAAGGATTGTTTGAGCACTCTTTTTTTATGATTTTTTTTTTTTTTATCAGCATTACTGTTTAGTGCAACATACACAAGGGGCTGAGGGGGAAAGTGATGGTAGAAAGAAATCAAACCTGGCTGAAGAGCTATGAGTTTGCAATACCCTACCCATACAAACAAGCTTCTATCGCAGTTATAGACAGCAGAAATAAAAGGCAGCTTTTTGGCTCACAGCTATAAAAAAAAAAAATTATCATAGTGATGAAGTTCCTCAGCCATCAACAGAGCTGTGATAACGCTGTTTGATGATGATTTTCCCATGAATGTTAAACAGCCGCCACTGCGGAGGAAAAGGAGCTTATCTGCACCTAATACTGATCTCTAATTCCTGCCCTTCTTGAACCATCCATTTTCTAACAGCATTAACTGGCAAATTTACATCCCATCTTAATGCTGCTAAAGAGGACAGGAGATGAAGAGTAAATGACAGCAGTGTAATGAGGATGGCTTTTTTCTCCTTTCTCTTTAATGGCTGAAGATTTACACAATTGTCTGTAAGCTTATATAGAGAGCTTACCTGAACCTTTTGCCAGCATGGATTCAACTTACAGGAGCTTTTGTTAACTAAATACACATAAATATTTTTAAGGAGGTTTAATATTGTGACTTCAAAGAAAGCTAAAAGACAGGAAGAGAAAAAATGTTTTTTAGCATTTTGCTTATGGATAAAAATTGCCAATATTTCTGTCTTAAGCAGATGCAGTTGTATTTCCAAAATACAATAATCTGTTTTTAATTTAAAATAAATCTGTTTTTTAAAATTATTATTATTTTTCTTTTATGAGGTAGAAGAAGAATCTATTTTCAGGTTACAGAATTTTGGTGAAGAATTATCTCCAAAACTCAGAAATCAATGGTTATCCAAATACATTATGTAGAGCTGTGTTTCACATGTCACTCACAATATGGATTGCTTTCTGATCATGTAGCTTCCATCAAAATAGAAGGCACTACATTGCATGGCAGAAAGGAGAGTAAGAATGGAATGTTCTAATATAGGAAACCACAGCAACAGTACTTGACCAGATTCAGTCAAAGTATTTCTATACATCCAGATGATAATTTCAATGGAAATTGAACCAGTTCAAGATGTGCTGTTGATATTCAAAAGGCTCTTGGTCTGGCTCAGGCTTTTGCTCACATTTAAAAGACTAAATTTAATTAGCAAGATTTTTTTTTAAAGATAGACAGCAATTTTTTTCCAATTCTTAATTTAGTTCATATACATTATTTCTCCAGGGTGTGTAAGAAAGGCTGTACTTGAAAGTAAAAATGCAAAATATTGTTCAGAAATCCAAGGGTGCAGGCTTCAACTCCCTCTATATGAGTTTAACCCAGGGCACCATACGTGTCTGGAAGATGTGCAAGACAGGGGACTTACTGTTTTTTAAAGACTTTTTAAAAATAGTCTATTAATTTTATTCTTCAGAAACTTCATTGTTTGTTTAATGCATATAGTGAAAATGTCACAGATATTAAATATGTACTAGATATATTTATTCATGTATCTATATCTACATGCACAAGTAACAATGTATCAAATACATATGAAAAATGTAAATGTCTAGCATAATAAATATTCAGAATTTTAAAATTTTCTTTCAGCAAACTTGGTATACACACTTTTTCTCAATAGAAAAACTGTAAATGTACCTTGACAATAGCTTCTCAGCAGTGTGTTACTGCATGTCTGCCCATTTACCTATCATTACTCATCTAATGAAGTTTCATGAGCCCTGAACCACTCTTGTTTTGGAAATGAGAAAAGCCTGGAGTCCCAGGCCAACTGGGAGAGTTAGCTACAGTGAGCTATGTTCCTTGAAGCACATGCACCTCAAAATACACATTGTTCATTATGCTTTAAGATAATAATTGTCATCTAAATTTATAAAACATACTTAGGACTCCCAGGGCCTAGATTTTCAAAAACGTGTAGGTTTCTGAAGTTTGCTTTACTACTTTTCATTATTTGGGTTCATGTTTTGAAGCCATTAGGACATACAGTAGATAGAATCCAAGACATTCAAAATTCAATATACAGCCTTAATTACTGAATTATATCCTTTGCCATTAGGTCTAAATGTAAATTTGAGTGGCTCTCTTCTGATCTGCATAAATCTCTTGATCCTAAGGAATTCAAAAAATAAAGGAAGCTACTTTGGAATCTGCCATTACTGTCCAAAACAACCTAAATAATTTGTACTTCAATTCGATCTACTCAGCACTTGACCTCAGAAAAGTGGCCCTAACTTTATTCTAACCTCTAGACACCTTAATTCCCTGTTATAACCGGATCTCAAAGAGTCAAATAAAAACAGCACATACCCAAAATAAATAACAAGTTCATGTCAGTGCTTCTGTTTATTAACTTGGGGAACTATAGGCCAGTCAGTTTCACCTCTGTGCCTGGCTAGATTATGGAACAGATCCTCTTGGAAACTATGCTAAGGCATATGGAAAATAAGGAGGACACTGGTGACAGCCAACGTGACTTCACTAAGGGAAGATTGTGCCTGACAAATCTGGAAGTCTTCTATGATGGGGTTACACCATTGGTGGATAGAGGAAGAGCAACTGACATCATCTGCCTGGAATTGTGCAAAGCATTCAACACTGTGCTGCATGATATCCATGTCTTGAAATTGGAGAGACATGGATTTGATAGATGGACCACTCAGTGGGTAAGGAATTGGCTGGATGGTCACATTCAAAGAATTGCGATCAACACAATTGTACAAGTGGAGACCAGTGACAAGTGGCGTTCCTCAGGGGGCAGTATTGGGACCAGTGCTTTTTAACATCTGTCAGTGATATGGACAGTGAGATTGAGTGAACCCTCAGCAAGTTTGCTGATGACACCAAGCTGTGTGGAGTGGTTGACATGTTGTAAGGAAGGGACGCCATCCAGAGGAACCTGGACAGGCTTGAGAGGTGGGCCTGTGTGAACCTCATGAGGTTCAACAAGGCCAAGAGCAAGGCCCTGCATCTGGGCTGGGATAATCCCAAGCACAAATACCCGTTGGGTAGAGAATGGAGTGAGTGCAGGCCTGAGAAGGACTTTGGGGTCTTGGTGGATGAGAAGCTCAACACGAGCCAGCAATGTATACTTTCAGCCCAGAAAGCCAACTGTACCCAGGGCTGCATCAAAAGCAGCATGGCCATCAGGGCAAGGGAGGTGATTCTCCCCCTCTGCTCTGCTCTTGTGAGACCCTACCTGGAGTCCTGCATTCAGCTCTGGAGCCCCCAGCACAAGAAGGACATGGAAATATTAGAATGAGTCCAGAGAAGGGCCATACAGTTGATCAGAAGAGGGCTGGAACACTTCTCCTACATAGACAGACTGAGGGAGTTGGGGTTGCTCAGCCTGGAGAAGAGAAGGCCCCGGGGAGACCTTACCGCGGCCTGCCAGTACCTCGAGGAGGCCTACAGGAAAGCTGGGGAGGGACTCTTTGTCAGAGAGTGCAGTAATAGGACAAGTGGTAACAGTTTAAACTAAAGGATAGATTTAGATTAGATATTAAAGAAATTATTTACTCAGAGGGTGGTGAGGCACTGGAACGGGTTGCCCAGAGAAGCTGTGGATGCCCCATCCCTGGAAGTTCAAGGCCAGGCTGGATGGGGCTTTGGGCAACCTGGTCTGGTGGGAGGTGTCCCTGCCATGGCAGGGGGTTGGAACCAGATGGTCTTTAAGGTCCCTTCCAACCCAAACCATTGTGTATATATAAATATATCTGTTTTGCAGAGATAAATTCAGTACACAAATGATAACCAGTTTTAAGTAGTATGTTGACATGACCCAACACTACTTAGCTCCCATAACCAATGATGAAGTCACACAGAAGTCCCACTGATTAGCAGAATCAAAACAGAAGCCTGCATTTTGTGTTTGATCAAACAAATTTCAGAGGCTGGGAATGTACATATAACATGATTTTGTGTTGAATTGTCATTTGAGCATCATCCAAGCTTTCACTCCAGTTGGCTTTTCGGCAGGTGGAAGTTACTGACTGTTACTGACTAGTTTGCCTCTCCTAGGGCTGTGTAGGTAAATGAAAGTTCTTCCAACAGAATCACTTTCGTCACTTTTCAGATCTGAAATGACCACGTGCATATGAATTCATCTATCTACATTCTGATTTAGCACTCTCCAATCTAACTTTCCTGGCAGTCCATCCTTCAATATTACATGTGAGTTCCTGGAAATGATAGTTCAAGGACACACAGGTAGAGGCCTGAGCTCAAGAGACAACTAGAATCTTCAGTACACAGAAGCATAAAGACGTACAGGACACTGGAAAAGAATTTACGCTTGTTCAGCCAGGAGAAGAGAAAGCTCTAGTGAGATTTAATTGCAGCCTTTCAGTATATAGAGGGAGCTTATAAGAACGATGGGAAAGACTTTTTACTACGCCCTGCAGTGACAAGACAATGGGCAATGGTTTTAAACTGAAAGAGGATAGATTTGCATAGGATGTAAGGAAGAAATTTTTCAAGATGAGAGTTGTGAGACACTCAGCTTGCCCAGAGAATTTGTGGGTGCCCAATCACTGGAATTTAGGTTGGATGGGGGCACTGAGCAACCTGATCTAGTGGAAGGTGTCCCTGCCCATGGCAGGGGGGTTGGAACGAGACGGTCTTTTAGGCCCCTTCCAACCCAAACCATTCTGTGATTCATGTCTCACTCATTACTGTCCAGGACTATAATCCTGAAAGAATCTCACTATAGCTAGGTAAGAATTTTTGACAAAATGCTACTTCCAGAAGAAAGAAAAAAAGAGAAAAAAAAAAAAAGAGAGAGAAAAAAAAAGAATCAAACCATTATTGTTTCCTTTTATAAATAGAATGAAGTATCTCAGTCTGATGGCAATTCACTTTGAAATAAGAAGAGGTTTGGGGTTGTCTTTTCTTCTTTTCTTCTTTCCTTTCTCCTCTCTCCTCTCTCCTCTCTCCTCTCTCCTCTCTCCTCTCTCCTCTCTCCTCTCTCCTCTCTCCTCTCTCCTCTCCTCTCCTCTCCTCTCCTCTCCTCTCCAACTTAAAATGGCTCATTTAAAACATCTGAATTACAATTCCCATCCATCACTGCAGTATATCAGAAAACATCTAGTTTGAAAACGTCTAGCAGAAAACATCTCGGTTTGGTGTAATAAACTAAAATGAAACTTTCAAATATTTTTGAGTTGCTAATAACAACACATCACATTGAAAAATTCAGTCTGACATAATGGATTTAGAAACACAAAAACTTCTGCATAGTAAGTATTCTGTTTTCAACCAATTCTTCCACACATGCATACACACTCAGATCTACATTTAAAATTAGTTTTTTGTTGGCTGTATGGCGAGAAAGCAAAATCTGAAGTTAGCATGGCAGTGTTCCCAACATCCCAACTTTGGGATGACTATCCAATTTTTATTTTGCTACCCATATTAAATAAATATAACACTATGAAAGAAAGAAGACTAGTGAAGCAACTGTAGAGGTCCACCTGCATTGCACACTTGAAATAAAATTGAGAATAAAAGTTGATATAAGTTGATATGAGTTGATATATTATAATTAAAATATCATCACAAAATTTCATCATCTCTTCCTGTTGCAGCATGCACCATGCAGAATTGGTGTTGGCAATGCAGAATGACTGGTGTACCAAAATTTTATCTTACTATAAATTGTATTTTTTTTTTGAGCTAACATTTTAGCATAAAAGGACATAGTAAATAAGCAGCTTCAACTGTATTTTACAAAATATTTTCTCATGGGCTAGATATTTGGGAAGAGAAGGGGAGAGGTAATGATGGAGGAAAAATACAGACAAAAATTAGGGGTTTGTAAAGAAGATGAAGACATACCCTTAAACGAAACCAAACCAAAAAAAAAAAAAGCCTCACATGTCATACAAATTGCTTGAATACCTCACGATGCCCCAGATTCTGTTAACACTAAGCCTTACAAAGAGAGATGGGAAATATGATGTGGCAAAACTCTGCATTTAATCAAGGTGAATCCCTCTCTGCTGATTATTAAGTGAGGATAGATTTCCTGCTCCACTCTCTGTCCTTATACAAGAAGAAAGATACTGTGACCGATAGCATCTAAAACCATAATAAGAAAATGAGATTATGTTAACTGTTGCTTAAGAAGTTTCTTTGTACCAGAGAAACAAACAAATTGAAGGTTTTAAAAATCAAAGGGCAATTTAATGTTTCAGTTCTACACAAACACAAAAGGACTAATAAAGAGCTGCCTCCTCTTGTTGCAGGTAGATCACAGAACTCTCACTGTTTCGAGCATGTCAGCAGTGGCTTCCTACTATTACCACCTTATAACAGCACTGGGGGTACATGGCCGGATAGCTTCATCTTTGAAACTGGATTATAGGGTGTCTATGCTAGCTTTATTATTGTACCTGAGAGGATAAAATTGCAAGAAGGCTCTGCTTTTGGAAACATTCAACATACCTGAGTAAGTTCTGTTTTTCACTTGTGATATGGCTCTTTGTGCCAAGCTACCTACCTGGAATATCAAGCCAGAATTCCCTCCCAGACTGCAATGATAGACCATATACAGAAAATTGATTTTATTTGGCAGAAAAACAAGCTAAATGCAAGATGAACAGTCTTCATCAGAGACCCCTAAGTCAATACCAGAAGCGCTAAAAAATCCAATATGCTTGAATGAACTGAAAATCACTTCTCACATAGAAGCATAGAGGATATTGTGGGGAATGTGTAAGCTATAATACTGCATGCTTGAGAAAGACCATGAACAACTGGGTCCTTCTGCAGTAAGAGATGTTTCTCAACACAATGTCGCCAGGAAGTGATTTTCAGATGAAAGATAACAGTGACTGTCCTGTAGTTACACAAGATGGGGCAAGGACATTGCAATATTGCACTGTCCAAAGTGCACAGTTCATCTCAGGTGATCTCCTTAATCTTTACCCCTTGTTCCCTCCCACACACTGGTTCACAGATGAGGATTTGTGTGTCTACAAACTTCAGTACCATTAGTTTTTCTCTTGTCATATAACACAGCCCTTCGCATGCCCAATAATCTTCGCATGGCCACCTGTACTTGTGTAGAGTGTGATATGATATATGTCTGGCCTTAACTTACAAACAGGTATTTTTTATTTCAGTCAATCTGACGAGGTAAAAAAAAAAAAAAAAAAGGAAAAAAAAAAAGGAAAGAGGGAATAATACCAAAGAGTGACTATATATTTAGCAACTCAACTCTGGGCATCCAGACCTGATCAAATATATGGAAGATGTAAGCAATTGTGACAGACTTAAAGGTAAGAGTAAGTCTTAACCAGGATCTCTAGCTTTTTACACACACACACACACACACACAAAAAGTGTTTTGCTGGTAGTGGCAGACTTACATTAATTTATTTGACTGTGTCAAATTATGATGCTTATAATGCAGTATTGTGAAGTCAGCCTGCGCAAAATATCAACAATGACATTTTTAAGTGGTCCAGTTTAAAAATTTGACCCTTAGAGACTTGATGAATAAAATTAGTCAACTCTGTAACTTTAAAATAGCTCTTTTCTAATTAAAGTGTGATGAAGCTTTCAGCCTATCTAGCTTGGGATGCAGAGTGCACAAGCAAGCCAATTAGAGATAGTAGCAAAAACAAAATGGTGTCACAAAAAGATTTACCACATCAGTCCCTCCAGTAGCTGTACCATTTCTGCTGATAAAGGTGAAACAACAGCTACTGCTGCAGCTAAGGCTGAAGCTAATGTTAAGCTGACAAATCAACTTTTAGAGTCTTGGGAGATTCAGCAGAGCTATCAAGAGGCACAAAGGCTACTAATGCTTATGTCATACTTCTCAACTCTCACATTTTACCCCGGAGACACCAGATTTTTTTTGGCTTAGAAATTTTTTTATTTTTGTATTCTCCTGGGCAAAAATCAAAGAGACCCATTAATTCAACGAGAATTTCACATATCTCTCTGCTTGATTTTTTTTTTTTTTCACAAGACTCACACTGTTTGAGGTTGAGAAGTATGTTCTACTTTGATAATGACACCCTGAAGGATAGAACTGGTAGAAAGACGAGCATACAACAAAATCCCAGCTGCTGCTACTCAATGTGAACATCCAGTACATGTCGATGCTTGAATGTAGGTGGAGAGACCACCATATATCACTACATTGCCGTTCAGGGAAGCCTACATAATACGACACAAAGAACAACGCAGCTAGTATTTGAACCTACACAGCACAGAAAAGAGGACAGATCGGCCTGACTCCTGTACGCAAGCATACAGTAATAATCTGTCAAACATTTGCACGCCTTGTGGTAATCTAGTTCACCACTTCTTAGAGGACGTGATTACATGCTTACTTGAACAAATCTCCCTGGCTGTCTAGCAGTGAGCATTAGTAGAAACGGGACAAGACAAACAAATATGATACCTCATAAAGAAAAAGCAATGATTTTTATGACAGACTTTTCCTCACGTTCTAATCTTTCATATTTCAAAGTGCTTTGGGAAAAAAATTTAACTTGTTCAATATATTTTTTTTTTCAAATATTAAAGTTCTAGATGAAAGCTAAAAGCAAAGCAAGTGGTAAAAGTCAGTCCAAGGTCTAGCAGGTAAAGTACTTCTCATGTTAGGTTCAAAGTATGTTACAAAAACAAGAATACAGCCAGCTCCTTTGGGGTCAAAAGCATATATCTGGGCACTTGAGGGCAAAATTATTAGATCTTCTCTAGACTATGTGTTACCAAAGCAACCCAATCTACTCTGTATTTACATTCAGTCACATTCCATGTTACAGATCTTAGTTGCATGAGATGACATATAAAGATCTAGGAAAAGTATGTGGCTCAGATTTTGAAAACCTATATCTAGCTTAACGGAAATCTATTATCTTCTTTGTTTCAGTTACAGATACTTTTGTAAAGATAGAACATGTGCCTAGTACAATGTCATTCAGAATGAAGGTGAACTATACAAATCCGGATGTAAAGTTTCAAAATTCAGTATCCCAGTGTAGAAAGGTTTCTCACTCATAAAGTTCAGATCTGAAAGTAAACTCAAATTGTAACTGCATGGCTCTTCAAATCCAGAGATTTGAATCAAGCTTAGCTGCAACATTACTAAAATGATGAAATAATAATTAAAAGACCAAGTTAAGCTGAGGAATTGGGAAGAGTTGTAAGAGAAAGAGAATTTTGGGATGTAGGTAAATGTGGAAGAATAATATCTAATTAATTAAATGCAATGGGGAATGGAAGTAATATGGGTCAGGGGCATGTTATTATTTAAGAAAGTAATACTTAGTAATATATCATAGACTCTATGAGATAAATTGAAGAAAGAATAGACTTTTTGCTGGTGCAATTAGAAAAGGTTCCAAGTAAGTAACAACTGTATAGTCTAACATCTATGGATGAGACATCTGTTCAGGGAAAGCAGAACGAAGGGTGACAGAAGATTTTTTGACTCACTGGATAAACAATACTTGCAAAACAGTGAAAGCATCTGAATTTGACTGAGATGGTGTAATGACAGAGGGGGAGACCTTTGGAAAGAGGGAATAATGCTATCGACTTGGTGCTGGAAATGGGAACTAGAGAGGGAGAGTTCCCACAGTCTTAAAAACTCAGAGGGGAAAAAAAAGAAATTCCCAAGGTTAAGATTTAATTTTCAGTCTTCAAATAACAGAGGAAAGATGTCAGGAGAAATATTACTCAACGTCCAACAGAAATACATTTCTAATTGACTGAGGCTATTCCGCCATTATAATGCTGATACCTGTATTTCTGATTTTGTCTTACCAAAGACTTTTTCTAATGCTGTCAGTTTAAGCAGCACGTGCGAAATACAATCTGTTTTTTCCTGGGGCCAGCATTTTTTCTGGGCTCTGAAAGCACAGCTCTGATACAAATCTACATCTATGTGTGCCTGCTGTATTAGTGATCATACGCAATGGCCTGTCTGCTGTGGGAGATTATGGGGATATTGCAGGCAGGGGGCAAGGGATCAGCCAGGATGTGTACGAACTTCAAATTGCTGGCTACACCCCTGACTGAAGTCTACATAAATTATGTCCACCACATTCCCATCATTTATTTCTTTTGTCATTCCTTCAAAGAACTTGGTCGTATTCTGTCTGACAGGATTTATTCTTGGTAAAACCATTGCTGATCTTCTTTTAATAACCCTTTCTCCTATAAATACCCAGTGCTTTCATCCCTTATGATTGATTCTCATATCTTAACTTTCAGCAATATATCTGAGGACAGCTATTGAAAAGCAAGTTTCATCTGCCAAGGCAAGTATAAAGAAGAACTCAGGTGGCCTCGTGCTTAAATGTCTGTGTATCTATTTATCATCTGCTAAGGTACAAACAGCTCATTATTACAACAACACCCACTAAAGGCGAAAACGGCGTCCTTCACTCAGTCAATTCTAACCAGGAACCCGGTGTCTGGAAATACCAGTTTAACTTTGTTGAACATAAAAAGGAAAACCCAATCCTTTATCACAGACATTTATTTATTTTTTTTCTGTCAGGAAACCGTTTCCCACCCTCTCCATCAATACATGTCTACTACAGCTAACACATACGTACTAATAAATGTAATGGATTTGTTCTAATATAGACTCCCAAATTTTATAGCTTAAAGCTCCAAAAGATAGTGTTTTACCATATATTTGGTTGGTGAGATTTCACGATAAAAGTGCAAGCGGTAATTAAGGCTGTCACATTTTCTAGTATTACATTGTTAGTTACTATTTTATTTCTTCCTATTTTAAAACCTACAGGAAAAAAATATGGTATTTGCTCTTGCTCATACAAATTTGTATGCCTGAATCCACTCTAGAACCAGCTAATGCAATCCCATGTCAGCATTTTGTAGATCTTGCTATTGCACTGATGGAGAAACTTCGGTTAGTCTGGAACTCAGCTGCTGAAATTTTGACAGACACCATGCATGAAAATCACATTACCCTGGTTGTAAAAAACCTTCTCTGGCTACCTGTAAAGTACAGGATTAAGTGTAAAGTCCTAGTTATTAACTTACAAGTCCTTAAATTGACTTGGTTTTGAATACCTCAGAGACATTCTGGAACCATACATCCCCAGTCGTTTTCTTTGGTCTCAGTCAATTGGATTAGTTCTTTTTGGCTGAAGACATTGAGCTAGAGGGCATTTTTAGTGTTTGCTCTCTCCTTATGGAATTCATTAACCATGGAGGTCAGACTAGCTGACTCTCTAACATGCTCTAAGTCTGAATTTAAGGTACACATTTTCAGATTGCTTATTAGGATGCATACAAGTTATGTGTTCCTCTCTATTAGGTTTCTATAGTCTTGTCACAAAGGTACATAGCAGTCAGCATCAGTATTTCAGAGCTAGAATTAGTCTTGTCTGAGGGTTATTTTCCTCTTATGCAATGCAAGAAAAAAACGCTTTTTATTATAGCAAATTCTCCCAATACTTTGCAAGGATCCACAAAGAAGAAACCTGGCAGATGGAAGTGTAACACTCAGACAAGACACTCCTATTTTTAAAGCACAATCTAGATCAATACTTTCAAAAGGGACAGCAGGTGAAATAGAGAGAAAATCTCTTCAATTTTTTGAAGTCTTTAATTCAAGTGGTATGAATAGTTGCTTTTAAGATGTTTCTAACTGCTTTCCTTTTTCTTACCAGTACACTCTTAAAGAAGCTTCCTTACTTTTAAGCTGGTCTCGAACAGTAAACAAGCAATGAATTCAGGCATTAGATTTAATTAAGCTCTAAACTAAATAATTAATAAGACTAGATCAGATCATAATTTTATTGTACTAACATTCTTATGAACCCCTGTGTGATGTGATGCTATTTGCATTCCATAGTGGTACTGCAGGTGGACATCTTCTAAATTATAAAACCAGAACAAACTTAAAAGCTTGACTAACAAGATGCACAGTCTAAAACTGTTTGATACGGCCCTCCCTCTGTGTCCTAGGCAAAATCCTTAGATACTTTCTGAGAGAGGATGATGCAACCAAAAGAGAGGCATGGATGCATATAATCCATGAATTTGCTCCCTATATTGGTATATCATATAGGGAACAATCCCCTATCAGCAGTGTATGAATAACTGTCCTGAGCTTGCATGCCTACAGTTATGGGTAGATGTCATCACTTTAAAAAATAAAAGCTGCTTCTAGAGATATGCAAGACAGATTGGTGAATTTGCCTGGTTTAAATTAGGCTGAGTGGTTCATGATGGTAGAAGGAGGGGAAAGATATTTTAATAAAACCAGCCAAATCAAACCTTCCCTGCCCAATCGACTTTTCACAGAACAGGTTGACAGGGTATTAAAAGCTGTTCCATTGCATTCTGCATGTGAAAAGGGTGCCTAGCATCTAGATTTAATAGAGCCCTAAATAGCTATAGATAATTTATTCTAGTTATAGCTTTAAGTTCTGTTTTTCAGAGAATATGAGTCTTACAAAAATGGTTTCCATGCAAATCAAAACCAGCTGAAAGCTTGCCAAGGCCAAGATGTAATTTAAGATGGCATTTAAGCTGCTCTGTCTTTTCTGTCTCTAGAGATATCATCATAAAATAAAAGAATTCATCAGGTAATGTTTTCTTCATTATTCAACTGCACAATTCTGAAGTGAAAAAGATAATTAGACATACAGTGCTGTCGACACAGTTTATGAGGAGATTCAGATTAATTAGCTATGGTAAAAGGTTTTTATATAGTCATAATTAATTTATATTTCAAGAAAAAAGGCAAACAGACAGTACACAGATTTTAATATTTTTCTCCTCTGACAGATTTATCAAAGTAATTCTGAAGTTCTGTTGAACCCACTGCACTTCATTGTTACTTTATAAAACAGGAAAGAGAGATCTAACAGCATAATTAATGTTGACTTTTCTGGGAGTCAGACAGCTTAACACTCTCACACCACTTTGAAAAATGCGTATTTTCTCTGCCAAACCAGCAAATGAACCACTGTGACTACCCACTACAACCCAACTGCATGAGGTGTTGAATTTACACTGAATCAGCAATGCAAACTTTGGATGTGTCACATAAATTGCCTTCTAAGTTTTATCATACTTACTTCTATCAAATTGGCCAAGGTCAAGATGTGATTATTCTGTATTTCATTTACTTTTGCATATTGAGTCTTAGCTAAAAGACTCAGACATTTTGTTTTCAGAAACGTTAGCTCTAGACGGGTGCTCACACTCAAATCCGGACTCCCTAATGGACCTCACAGCCTTCGTGTTGACTTACACCTTGGTTAACCCTGGAGTGAGCCAACCAAAGCAGCAGACAAAGGGATGGGTTGATGCAAACTTAAGACTTTCCACTGTGGGTAGAAGAAATCCAAATTGTCCAAACCACATGGTACAGGAAAACTGAGCCTATATTCAGTCACAGTTAACAAAGACAAAGGAACTTCTTCCGTAAATGACTGCAGAGATTAATTTAAGGCAAATAAGAAAACCTCACTGATCTCTGAGACAATCTTTAAACTGCATCACTGCCTTTTCAGGTATGGTAGCCATAGCACCTAAATAATTTAGCAAAATACCGATATAAAGTAACTTGGCTCAAAGATGTTTTCTGAAACAGCAGGATTATGAATTCCTGTTTGGATATGAGGCTGAAGGGACAAGGACACGTGCAATCGCCAGATACCGATCAGAGATTGCTATTCACCTCCTTTAAGCACTTATTCTGAGAGAGATTTAGAGGTAAAGCCTCCTCTTGGGACGTACTTCAACAACCACTGGAGATGGTAGAAAGTCTTTCCAATATAATTTGGCTCGGTCCTTTGAAAATGTTCAGGTGGCACTTGAGCTGTGAGCAGAATCAGAAGGACTGCCAAAAAAATTGTGTCATCCCCTGTTTCAGCAAGAACCGTAGTGATAAAAATTAGCTTTAAAATCCTAATCTGCAGGATCCCAAGTACTGTCCATTCAATTTCTGGTTAAGCTTATTTGATGCAGTATATTATTCAGAATGATTTGGAGCTATAAGAAGTGTTACAATAGTGAAGATTCCTGAATAAATAATTCTCAATTAAGTGTTAGCACCTAATTATATTAACTTATAGTAATTACTGATTCAATTACGAAATTGAAGATTAACCTGAAAACGCAGGCTGGCTAATTTATTTTTATGATAGCTATTCATTAATAGCACATGTAGTTGGTCTTCTCTGGGCACAAGCAAGGCAAGGGTTATTTTCTGACCACAAAACCTACCAAATTGTGTCTGAAACAATATTACATTTTATTTTATAATCTTGTGTATCCTGCACAGCAATAGCAGAAGAAACATACAGAACTTGATATTTGTCTTTTTTTTTTTCCAGTCAAAATTTGCATGGGGTGTTTCGCATCAGAATTTGACTTTTATAGTAAGTAAAAACAAAACAGAACATTTACTAATGTAATTGTGTTTGTATTTTGTCTTGGCAAAAGTAAAGTTAGAGATTGTTTTATGGCTCACATTTGGGTAGAGGGGAGAATAGGTTCAAGCGCCAGTCTAAATGGTTTTAGTTAAGTACTTAGGAAAAGCTTTTGAATATTAATAACAGTGAGGTGGGGGAATTGGTTGTCCAAATTTGCTGTGAAACTTTGAAGATCTTTAAGAACAGTGTAGAAAAGAGTAAGGTGAAGATGACATAGGTAAAACTTCCTGTGGGTCAACTAGATGAACTCCTGAAATTCCTTCTAGACCTCATATTTTATGAAAGTGTGTAAAATAAGAATTTAAGCGTTTGACCTCTCATATAATCTCATGATTATATATTTTTTTAAGTGTAATAAAATATAAGAAATTGAAAATTAACATTTTTAGAATATTTAGCATAGCAGAATAACTCTGCTAACTTTCCATATTCCATGACTAACAAGAGAGTTTTTTCTCACATATTTATACTTTAAAATAATTTCACTAAAAATGTAACAGCTTGCCTTGGAATCTTAAACAGGTGATTTCTCCCAAGTCAAATTTTCTGTGATCAATTACTAATTGTGTTACTTAGAATAAATATCGCGAATCTAAACTACAAAGATACCATGCTGTATTTGTACGTAGTGCGTGTCACATATTTAAGAAGTAACAAAGCAGTAAAGATTACTTCACGTGTACAGATTATGTATTATTTGTTAGTGTGTCACTTCCAGTATTCTTTCTTTTCCAAGTGAAAGTATAAAAAACATGTGATTAGCTATGACAATTTATGTGTTAGCTTTTACCCAGATAAATGTCAGATTTAGATAATCCTACGGGATCTATGCTTCAAATGCTTAGAAGCATGACTCTGGAAGTTTAAGAAAATATATACATACATATTATTGAGATTAGTATACCCAATATTACAGTCCTGCAATAACAATGTGTGGGGCAGGATTGAGTTTAGCAACCATCTCCAAACATTTCCTATGTGAATTACTGGAAGCCAAGTGTATGGTAAAGTGAGTGGATTATTCAGTACAGAAGACCATTAAATATATAATTTCTCTCTAATCCATCTTGTTCCTACCCTATAAATATACATATATGTAATAACATACATATATATATATTTATATATACACTTTTCGATCTCATGAGAAAGTGTATTTGTAACTTTCAGGAAGATAAAATATAATGTACGTGGCTTCCAAGAGTGACTGCTCTTTTGAGGAAGACATGAATAATTCTTTCTTTTTTTTTTTTTTTTCCCAATGCATGGGTTTTTGCACAGCTAATTAGCTTTTTCTCTCCTATTCAATTTTGTTTATATTTTTCTCATTTTAAGTACAAAACAACTATACAGTGTTCCGACAAATAAGCTTCATTATGAATACCAGTGACTTAAATGGAGAATTAAAGGTTTTGCAAAGCCCTAAGAAATGGTTACATTCATTTTTTTTTTTTCCCTGTCAATTGTTGACAATCGGCCCTGGCATTTATTTATTTATTTATTTATTTTGGTCTTGCTTTTCCCATCACAGCCTGGAACTGGAAAGGTATAAAAGAGGTAAAGATGATGAAAAAAAGTGGAGGAAAAAAAAATTGAAATTCTTTGCACAACCTCAGAGAGTTTCATTTGAGTTTTGGGTAAAGATGGATTGTTTCACATTTAAACAGAAACCTGACACTACCCAACCTAAAAAAAAAAAAATGTTATATAGATGTTCAGTTTCTTAGTAACACTTTCATCCTGCTCTTCTCACTTCATGACCCATTTACTCCATGCTTCCATTATTTCCAAAAGACTTAATTTATTACCCTACACCTTCACAAACACAACTTAAGATTTTTTTTTTTTGTTCACGACTAAGAAGTTGAGTGCAAGCTGAGTGCATGAAATGATTGTAGGAGAAGAAATCAAGCTTTCCAATACGAAACAGAATTTGACATTGGATGTGCAGAAAAAGCAGTGTGAACAGCAAGGTTAACGTGTGTACTTGAGTCTTCCTTTTCCCGATGCTGCTGGTTAACTCCCAAATACAATTACACACCTGTCTGCCAAATAAGCACAGCTGCATAGATCTTCCTGCTGATCCAACCATCTGCAGAATGCAGCAGCCAGTTGAAGAAATCACTTGCATTCTTAAGAAAAAATACTTAGTTTGCCAAATGCTGTCTGCAACTCAAAAGAGGCATCCATTCTTTGGCCTTCATGATTTACAGCGCTGGATTCAATTTGAGAAAAAAAAAAGGCAAATTTTCATTTGCCCTAAATGGACAGCCAGTTTCAGTTTTTCTGAGGTTCATTAAGGTTCTGATGCAAACCAGACTGTTTTTTATTCATGCACCAAAATAGACAGGCTTGAAGAATCGGCCCCACTGATATCTAATCATAATGAATCTCGTTCAACCCTCTAAATATACACACCAATTACTTTACATTTTGCACAGACTAGGCTATCCCAAAGAATCCCAATGTGTTTTGCAAAAATAATCAACAGCAGGGCATGTCAACTTCCACTACAACCATTGTACTAAAATAATCAGCACTTGCCAATATGGTGTAAATGCTTAAAACAAAAGTGAAGTATTAGTTATCTGTCTAGGGGGCAAAGAAGATTGTTTAACTTGGTATTGCTCAAGACTGAACACTGGGGTTTACAATCCAGTTCTTATTATTGCGTTCCCATGGCATCTTGAATGGTTAGTGTCCTTCAGCTGCATTATGCATGATAATGTTTGGTTGGGTGACTACATCAGAATGGAGGGTGCTATACAGTGACTAAGTGTGGGGTTTTTAGGAGAGTTCAGGTATTCTCCCAAATCCTCATTTGTTATAGTTAAAAGCAAAGCAATTTGGGGGTAGGTGTAGGTAGGCCGGCTGAAGCATCTACAGCATCCAGTGACTGCTCACACTGTGTCCTTACTGATTTTAGCTTTTAGGGGATTATTAGGAATCTAGCTACGGGCAGTCCTCTGGGTATCACTTGGCATATTCCTCACATGCTGCCTAAGGTGAAATGAGTTGGCTGTTGTATGCCGAGTCCCAGAATCTTGGAAGAATCTCAGGCTGGTCACTCAGGCTCTCCATATGGGCTGATACCATAGTAACCCAACAAAGACTATTGCAGGATACACTAAGGCATCTTAAACACAGCACAAGGCATTACAGCTAGAATTCATAATGATGTTATGGTTCAGGAATTTTATTTTGTGAAACAATAAATTGTGTTTACTTTCCCTGGCTATAAAGGAGGAAGGGAGAATTCCTGGGTTGCTCAAAAAATGTAAAGCAGGATCAGCAGCAAAAGATGTTGAAGTAGCAGCGTTTCCCTGAGAAGCAGCCAACTTAGAAGTGGAATATGGATTAGTGTCAGCAGCAGCAGCAGCAGCAAGAGCTGCACAGGCAGTCTGATGGGGCACTTTCCTCGCACATCATTCTGCGGCTGTACAGCTGAGCCACTCAGAAAATCACAGCTGAAAAATTTTGTCCAGAACTATCAAGCAGATTTGCACCCTCTCTACACTCTGAATTTTACAGGTTACTGAATAAAGATGAATGAATATCTTATATGGCAGGTATAATTTTGATCTTCATAAAATAAACATGTAGTTCCACCACTGCACACAGAAATGGCACGAACTAGAGTTTGATGTGCCATACAGTATCTTTGCAGAAGTCTGTAATCTCTTGTTGGATGAGGAAAATAAAAGCTCTTTTTAACCAATCCACTCAATCTTTTCTTCAAATTCTGTTTTAACTGTGAAAACTGCATCTGGAAAGTCTCTAACATGTTCATATATAACTGGGAAACGATTAATTTTATTTTTAATGTGATTTTGTGACTACCTAAATAGTCTAATCAATTGTAAACTAACAAGAAATATGTTAGAAAACAGTCTTACACAATTAATTCAGCAGTAGCATTAACTTCTGTCTCTATATTTAACTGGCTGTATTCAACAAACATTCAGGGAGGTCACGTATCTACTTCTCTTGGTTGAAATTGGCCAGTAAGTTTAAAAACCATGAAGGCATTGATTACGGGATGACTGAAAGTCTTACTGAAATCATCATTTTTCTTAAGAAAAACAAAAGACCAACCAGTTTTTATACTGTAAAGTTTTTCAAGTGGTAAAAGATGCTTAAATTTAAGTTGCACAAGCTCAATAATGTATTTTGTAGATTTTAAAACATTCTGGGTAAGCATTGGGCAAATTTACATCCAGAAATTCTGCAAGTCTCAGTTTACCTTCTAAGATGTCTCAATGCAGGCACCTGAAATAGCAACTACCAGAAGAGACAGCAGACTTTTGAAAATATAAGCTTCTATTTCCAAACCACAGGATGTTATTATTCTTACCAACTTTCAGACATGCAAAAGCCTTAGTTATTCACCACACATACTCAGAACCACATCAAGTTTCTTTGCTCTTGTTTAGATTGAGTTGGTTTCTCAGCGTCTTCATTTCTGTCACTTGAGGCTGCCCGTATGTGTCCTTTTGTGTTCTTTATTAACATTCAAAAAAAGTTGCAGAATTCAAAATAATAAGTGAGTTTTTCAACAGGATTATCTCTAGTATTTACCATTATATTAGCATGAAAAGACCTCCCTGCTATCTAAGGAGTTGGCAATTCTTAGTTTCATAAAAGACTTCTGAATATTGAGGACCTTCTTGTGTTCTCCTTCTGCTTAAAGGGAAATAGTTTTCTAGAGAACTATGAAGAGCATTGGTTTATGAGATTTTAAGGTACAGGCACAGTATGAGATTGGTCCTTATTCCTAGACTGCCCATTCCACAGTATACCATGGCTTTTAGGATGTAGCATGTCCTGGGAGTAGGTGAAAAATAAGACAATGACTAACTTTAATACTAACAAACAGCTCTGACCAGAAAGTTCCTCTACACTAGTAGATTATTTATTTATGCTACTGGGAGACATGTCAAGCTTTTTATCCCCATCCTACAGATGGAAACACTGAAGAAACAAGACTATATGGCTTAACAAATCTGTGGGTGGTATCCATACCAGAAGCAGGAGTTCATAAATTCTAAATCAGTTCTTAGGCTACTGGCCAGTCATCTCAAATTGTGATCATGAGCACTAGTAAAAGTAAAATTGTCCATACAGTCCTAATAACTATGCATTTAAATTACAATTTGTTATTAAATTTAATCTGAATTCCGTATGCGTAATAAAATATAGGTCTGCCCCAAATATGTTTATTATAGCAGACTGCAATTTTTAATTTCCTGACACTGTGGATGGTTATTGTGATCCCTATGTCTTTTAATATGCCCTAAAGATGAGTGAATCAAGATGAAAAAATACATGAACCATAGGCAACCTCTTCATACATACTCTCTGTGCTATTCATTTCCTAAGGATTGTTCTATATGAGGGAAATTCTCTATACTCTATGTATGCTGTAGAAGGATAGATCTGTTTTCCATCTGCTACATTCCCCCCACCTCTAAACGGTACTCCCCCTGTTGGTATAATCAAAAGATGGCCATTTGTCCACAAAAATATAATAAATGTCTACATTCATATATTTCATTCTATATTTTCAGCAAAATACACAAAAATTGAACATAATTGTTAGATATTCTTAAAAAACGAATTAGGCCTTAACAGTTAGCTACCTTATTTTTTTCTAATATTCAACAAACTCTAAGAAAATCTCTTTTTATACAATCTTTTGGATATGTCATTTGCTATTTATATTTGATGGCCTTAAGGAAAAAAAAGTTACAAAAAGGTATTAATGCAAGTAGATAATAAAGCTGCATTCTATAAATCTATAGCAGCTTACAGTAATCATTAAAGCATGCAAAACTCTTTCATCTATTCAAAAATATGCAGTGCACAGAATGCCTGCTAAGGTGCATGACAAGTCAGAGTTAAATATATATTAATAAATGAATTAGCTTCATAAATAATAGCCATAATGACATTTTAGGAGACAATAAGTCTGAGGATTGTCAGAAAATGGTTGATGTATGAGCTTCACGTCTCAGTGATTCTTCAAAATGAATAGGCTTTGCAAGATAGTTCAGACCCACGACCAGCCTATTTCCTTGAATAATTTACTTGTTGTCAATTTGTACAGCCACATTACACATGCAAATTGTGCTGCCTGTGCAAACACCACTTGGAGATGATAAAAACAAATTTACGAAGGCTATAGAGGAAGGATTTATTTCACTTTCTCGCCCAGGTCAAGCAATACATGTATCTGACGATTGTGTGTACCCAATTTTGTTGTAATTATATCAGCAAATTATTCTTTATAATCTTATTATTTTTAGCAGTCTCCTTGTGCTTGGGATAATTAGCTTTCTTCACTCAGTGTAAAAACAATTCAACTTGCCAGCTAGGCAGGGCACAGCTCCATTATCTGTTTTGGGTTTAAATTTATTCCCTATATTCTTGGACACTTTGTGTAAATTAAAAATTTCATAGTCCCTAATACTGTACACGCTGTTCATTCAGTGATGAATTAAGGTCCCTAAACCTCTACGTTTGCTATTAGATATCTCACCCACTTTATATGTTAATCTGTGCTAATGAATTCCACAACCCCTAGCCACAGCGAGATGACTAAAATTATTACCACTTACAGAGATATGCCTTTTTCATTTAAAGTTCAATTCAAATTGCTCCCATAAACAGTCTGCCACACAAAGATACCTCCTTTAAAGAAGAGTTACTTACCTGTAAGTAGAGTTCTCTGAAGGTAGTATTATCTTTGGATACACATTCCTCAGACACGTGGCCTCTGGTTTGTGGCACGGGGGAGTGGATCCACCCCTTGATAGTTCAGACTTTTTCCTTAAGGCACTTCATTACCTCTGCAGCTCCTGAGCCTCAAGGGTTATTCGTGCCAGATCCTGGCAACGTAACTGCCCGTTGCCTTCTCGGTAGGCCTTGAACCCGGCTGAGGAGCCAAGAGGCTCTTCGGAGAAGAGGCTGTGCTGCCGACAGAACGCCTGCACAGCAGCTTTGTACTGAACAAGTTTCAGGTAAGTGCTCTCCCTCTCAAAACAGCCACCTACAATCCTGACATTCATGGGAAGAGTAATAAACCCTGTGAAACAAACAGAAGTCTACAGGAAGCTTACCTGGGTAGCACAGCTATAGTCGCTTGGGCATCAGCTTGCCCATGGTGCAGCTTCGTGAACCTCACAGACAGCCCGGATACACAACCACAATTTTGCTACTCTGAAACTCGTAAATTACTCATTAAACATTACAGTTTCCCCAATAAAGGAAAATAGCAATACCCTCTGCTGAGCAATTGTGCTTCAAACCAGTAGAGGGCATTGGTACTCATACGGCCTAAATAGGTTTGTTACTTTTGCTTGAAAAGTCAGATGTTTTTATATAAAGGAAACAATAGCAGATTTCAAATACTCTTCAGAGTAGCAAAACTAGTCCTTCAAAGTTAAATCAGTGCAAAATAAAACTAAAAAGATCAAGATTTTCATAATACTTTTTAATTATATAGACCTTTATTGAAGTACAAATACAAAACTAATTTTGAACCAATGGCCTTGAAAAGTAAATAAAACTGAGTTGTTTGCTCCACAAACCAGAACAAGGAGAGGTAAAGTGACTTGCTTCAATGCCATATCTGAGTGCAACATGAAGGAACTCCTAGCTGTAAGTCTCACTATTGCGCTTCTAAATCATGTTTAAGTTAATACACAAAGGAAAACTCTTGAAGAAGTCAAGCAAACTGCTTTCTGACTCTTCTTGGGTAAAAACAATCAGGTTATAAATATTTCTTTTAGTGATATGACAGAAGAGTGCTTCTCTTCTATTGATGGAGCAGAGTAAATGTGTCCAGGACTTCAGTACATTATACAGAGCTCGTGTCCATTACAACAAAATTGGAACTGATGTGGCTGGATCCCTGAGATTTGTGCTATAACAGGAGAAGACCCTAAAATAAGGGTGATATCTTCATTGTAGATGATATGTAGATGAAGATATGTAGATGAATACATGACTGCGGGTCGCATAGAAACATATGCTATATTCAAAGTAACTCATGTAGTTGTGGCAACACAGGAGTCAGGTCAGGAAGCAGCCATCAGGTCCCAAGGAGACGAAGAAGTGCTATGGAACTGAACGAGAGCGGACATTCAGGCCCTCATTGCCCTGCCACTACAAGTACCCAAACAAGTCAGCTCAGGGTTAGGAGGTACGTCTACAACACTTGTGTTCAGTGCACTGTTCCCCATCCACAGCTTCAGTATCACCGCTTTCAAAGCCAAATCTGACCTGCTATCGAATCAGTTCCTGGACTGTCATAGTATTCAACAGCAGCATTCGGAATTAATACACCCAATTTATAGGACTGAAAGCTGTGGTGTCTTCATGATTTGAGCAGATATCCCTAACTGAGGGGAAGGTAGCATCTGTTATGAATACGGGCCCATCAAAAGAAGGCCTGACAGTTTTGGCCTTCCAATTCAGTCAGCAGACAGTCTCTGTCAATGCCCTGAACAGTCCAAGTGGGATTGAAACCTTCAGAGGTTATGACTGCTGAGAAAGGCTGATGAAAGCTGTGGAAGCATTTTAAATTCTATCTTTGAGGAAATAAGCTGAAAATATTTTGCTCATTTCTCACAGGAAGACTGTGGTTAGGATGATAACTGAACGTAGATCATCCAAGCCCATTTTTCTTCATTTTCCTTCAGAATAGTACTCTTTGTTACATCCTTTTCCATTTTTTGCTTAGTATCCTTGGGACCATGGGAATGAGAATGTAATAGGACTTGGGCCTTAGATCGACTGACTAGCGACAGTGCCTAGTACACGAACCAACTGAATGCCTGTGCTGCCAATTTGTGCTCTTTGTGCTCTCTTGCTGCACACTCTTGGCCTACTCCAAAACTAAATAGGCCAATGAAAATCTTTCCAACAACTTTAATAGGCTTCCGATCAGGGCTCAGGCAAGGGCTTGTGTGGGTTAAAGTCTTACGTTCGATGAGGTAAAGAAAGCTCGTGTTACAAAACATCATTGCTACTTAGAATATATACTATAGAATATTTACTAATATACTTTAATGTACTGTCTTAGATAACATTCTTTGGAGATTTCCATTAATTTTCTCTACGATGGTTCTTGTAATGTTTGTTTAGCAAGAATTAATTTGGTTCTTATATGGCACAGTATGTGAAAAAAAAACTCTTTAATCCTTTTAACTGACTTTAAATGCTCATTTGAATATAATTATTTAAAGGATTAATAAAAAGTATTTTTAAGTTAGCTACGAATTAAAAGTTTGGGAAAAAAACAGGTTATTTTATTGTCTTTACATCTCTTTTTAAAATCATATTAATTTTCCTTTCCAATACTATTTTATTGTATTAAAATATAATCATGCTAGAAAAAATTCTCATTATGTTAGCAAAAATGAATACAAGGTAGATAGTATACTAACACAATGACAGTAATCTGCTAATACAATAAGGCCTTCCTATTATGTTTAAACAAGAATTCAGTTCTTGATCATTTTTAACATATTTCCAAAACAGTGTCTCAAAAGGATAAGAAGTAGCGTATTTCCATGCTTAAGGAAAAGTTCTTGATGTCCTCATTTACTGCTAAAAACAAGAATCAGTTAATAATGCATAAATTATGTTGTAGCAAATTCTATTTCTGTATTAGGAAACCATTTGCATATACTTTGTGGAAATAAGCATGGATATGATTACTTATGATTAGCTAATCAAGGCTTCCAGCATGTGTCCGAGAAAACACTTCAGGCTTCCACCGTGTCATGAAGTCCAACAGTTCATGCTCCAGCCAGACTGAAGGAGAGAATTTCAGTCTCGGAACCTGCCCTGGGAAACAGGCAGCTACATGGGTGTTAGCTCTTCTGATATTTGACAAATTTGACTACTGTTGTTAAAGTTACTCATTAAGAGAGTGTTCCAGAAAGACCCAAAGCAATACCAAGTTCTGTAGATCATAATATTTTTTACCCAGAAACTATCAGAACGTTCCCCTTCTGTGCTGCTACAGAAGGTGTGGATAATTCTTCTATCCAGGCTTCTATAGCCTAGAGGATATTTTATGTCCCATGTACAAGTCCTGGGTATGGTGCACACTGCAAAGGTGGTGGTACTTTGAGACACCATCCAAACACTTCCCAAAGGAGTACAAGTAGCACCTGAAGCACAGACTGGTTTTCTGAAAGAATACAGGATTCCTATTCTCAAGCAAATTTGCTTGAGACTACCTCATCATGAGACTACCTCAGGACAGCATGGACTAAAAGTACCGTAGTGCTATAGACTGATTTTTGGTTACTCCACAGTATCAATAGAAAAACCAGCCCACAGAGCTTCTGTGATCAGCTGCTGAGCAGACCGTCTATTTTTCCATACAGAGATTCTTGTAGCAGGAACCTGATATTCCTGTTGCCAAAAGACAATACATCTGACCATATTAAATATCAATTCTTATTAGAGAACCTAACCTATAATGATTGGGACTCAAAGTATCATCTGTAAATATCCAACATCAGAAGGTAAACGCAAGGAACACAGAAATATAGAAAATTGCCTAGAACCTGGCAATTCATAGAGATCCTGAAACATTCAAATTACACTTGATGTTATAACTAATTGCAGTAGGCCTTCCTTCAAGTAAGTTTCAGTAACAGCATCAAAATATTTAGACCATAGTGTCTGTGTTGGACTAATTTGGTGTTCTATAGGAATTTCAGAGGCATGGCTTGTTTCATTCATAATAGTCATTGTTGGCAAGTCCCCAGGATGGGAATTTAAGTGAGAAAGGAAGTTAGATCAGCTAACCAAAAGGCAGTAAATCAGATGATTTGAATATTTGTTAGACAGAAAACTGGCACAAGAATTTTCCTCACTGAATTCAACACTGAAGCAAGTTTTGGACACAGTATCAGCCTTCACAAAGTTTGAGGTAGGGACCTGGGTGCTGGTCACTAGGCAGTGCTCCCTCCTCCTTTCCTTCCCCACATAAAAAGACCCTGTACGCATTGTTTCAACAGCAGCAGCAGCAACAAAACCAACCATTTGAATACAAATGCTTCTGGACTGCTGAATGCCAGGCAGGAGCTCTTTCCAGATCTTTTCTTATAGAAGAACCCGTGAGAATTCAGAATTTGTTGTGGGAAAACCAGTGAATATTCTGAAATTCAGCTTTTTAAATTATATTATTTCATTTGTGTGGACTACCTCTGTCAAAGTGTGTGCCAGAAATTGGATTGTGGATACCAAATTAGGAGCACAACTTTTAGATACAAATCGTGTCATGAAACGAAGCTTACCCTTTTAAAATGTATCCCTTACAAACATGTAAATTTACAGGTCATAAAGATGTCCCTAACCTTTCAATTTTTGGAGGGTTCTAAAATTAGTTCAAACTAAGAAAATATGATGCAGCCTAATGGTCTAACATCTAGGTAGAACAAATGGTAAATGAATTTCCAATATCAATATATTTATCAGTTACCACTTATCTGTATACCAAATACAATCAATTATTAAATGTAAATAAAATAAATCTCTTAAAAATTGATTTCCCAGATGAGAGGAAAAGCTAGTTAGCAAGCTGAGTGTGAAATTTACATGTAGTTCATGAAAAAGTGATTACTTACGGAATTAATTGATTTCAGAAATGAAACTGAGGACATAAAATTATGGCATAGAAAGGAAATGAATCAGAAGATCTGTTTTATAAGAAAGGTGTTTATTTTTCCATTCACAGCCATTCCCAGAAGCTACTCTACACAAGAAATCCCTGCTCAAAGCCATAGTCTCTATTGTCCATCTTTATCTTTCATAGCACTTGAACTCTTGCCCGTTCTTCGTTCCCCCCATGGCTGAATGTTTGTCCACAACTTGGCCATGTCTTGATTTGGTGTCAGCAATTTCTTTCTCAGAGGGCATGATACTGAGAGTTACTTTTCAACCTGTCAAAACGTCACTCCCCAAATGCATCTTCCTATGGATTATTTCAATTGTGAACCGTCCTCTCTTTCAGACACATTTGAGTGCCAGCGAACCTTTCATCTCCATCACATCTTTCCATCGTTTTCCTGCAATTTCTCTGTGTCACCTTTCCTGTTGCTCCTTGTATGTGAGATTTCTTGCTGAATCATATTCAGGCTGCTCCTAAATACCTATTTCATCTGTCTCACCTATGTAGGCTGAGAGGACAAAGAAGAGTATCTTCCAAATAACAAAGTACTGTACTGAACGCTCTCCAGAGTTAGTATTTGCCTTTGAAACACTTCATACAGTGTTACTTCGTTCATAGTTCCAGGCTGGTTTCTGAGAGGACAGGTGTCTTTTCCAGGTTCTTGGTGCAGTTTAAGGAAAACTTGAGCTCTGAAGGACTGGGTTGTTAGAGGTTTTCTCTTTACCACCTTCCTACAAGACATTAGGGGGAACTTTGAAAGGATTTTTCCATCTTTGAAGAATAAGGTTGTGGACCCTCATCACTATGTCCCATGGTACCCCCACTTGGGTGTTGTGATAGGACCAGAGGGAATGGCCTCAAGTTGCGCTAGGGGAGGTCCAGGTTGGAAATGAGGAGACATTTGTCAGAAAGAGCAGTCAGGCGTTGGGACGGGGCGCCCAGGGAGGCGGCGGCGTCACCATCCCTGGGGGTGTTCAAGGAAAGGTTGGACGTGGTGCTTGGGGACATGGTTCAGTGGTGACATTGGTGGTAGGGGGATGGTTGGACCAGGTGATCTTGGAGGGCTTTTACAACCCTAATGATTCTGTGGTTCTGTGACTCTATTCCAAGGCTTAGTGTTTGAACAGATTCTACACTTCCGTCACAGCTAGGATTGCTGGAACAATCAGCTTTCCGTGCAAGCACTGCTGCTCATTCTGGCAGAGGCACCCGAACCGCACGTTTGGGGACATCGGGACCGCCCCGGGGCTCTGTGGGTGAACCGAACTCGCCCCGTTCCAGGCCCGGGGCCCGCGCACCCGCCCGGTTGTCGTGGAGACCAGCGAGGCCGGGCCCGGGGCAGCAAAGCTGCCGTTGATTGGCTGAGGGGCAGGGCCCAATCGGCGGGCGGGGTGTTGCGAAGGTGCTAAGATGGCGGCCAGGTAAACACGGCCGCTGGCGGCTGCCGGGACTGGGGGACGGCCGTGAGGGGAAGCGGCTGGGGGGGCCCGGCCCGGCCCGGCCCGGCCCGGCTGGCGGCGGCGGCGGCGGCGGCGGCGGCGGCGGCGGCGGCGGCGGCACGGGGCGAGGGGACGCGGCCACCGGGAGGAGGTGGCGTGGAGAAGGGCTGCGTATGCGCCCCGGCGGGCTGCCGGTGTTGCTGCTGTGGAAGCTGCTGTAAACAAAGCCCCAGTGCGAAGGCTTTCAGGAGTGAGGGAGGGGAAAAACTAATAGCGTTATGGTCGTAATAGCGTTAATCTGTGTGCTTAAGTCCTGTACGTGACTCCTCTCTCAAATAGCGAGTATTAGCTTTCTAATGAGCTTCTCTAAAACACCTGATGGTAGTTACTTTTCTCAAGAGAAATTAAAATGTTTCTGATGACGTGTTCTGCTGTTTCTGATTCTTATGTAAGCTAATTATGGATTTATCTCAAAACAGGTCTGCTTGTGTGGCTCTTCGTGACTTTGTGATGACTTGGAGTGGCCTCGTTTAAACTGGAAGATGTGGAGTGGGCTCTTGCCCCCAGGACTGAACGAAAGCGATGTGGACTTGAGTTCGGACGATGGAGATGAATCGCGTTGTTCCCCTTCAAAGGAAGATGCAAATGAAGATACTGAAAGAGTTCAGCTTTCTGAATTGCAGGAGAATGGACCTGAAAGCAGTGCCACCAGTGAATCACTTCTGACGTCTGTGACTTCTGACACATCTGTGACAGATGGAGAAAACACATCTGAAACGCACCCTCCTGGAATTTCTTTAGATATGTGGAATGTGGGTATCTGAGTATGCTCTGGATGTTTGGAACCATGTTACAAGTTGAATGGCTACTTCTTAAATTAAAATAACTTCAATTTGGGTATTTTAGGTAGTATGCCGAAAGAAAAAAAATACAATCAAAGTGTAGTCACCTTACTATACCTTAAATTTTCTCAAGTAGGGTGGACAGGAATTTAGTTAGGAGTTTAATGTAACTTTTGTTTCCTAGTGCAGTGGTAATTAAATGCATAGCAGGGGAATGTTTGTGTAGCCATGCAGTTATACAAAGACTTGTGGTAGTGTATGGGCTCAGAGCTTCGTTTTTTGTGTTAGTAAGGAATTATATCTACTCATGTTTGTTGCTGTGCTGGTGGTTTGTACCTGTGAAGTAGAACTGTACCCTTCTGCTTTCTGTAGGGGCTAGGTGCAAGCGTTAAGACTCCTAGTTGATTATACCCTATCTTTATATTCCCATGGCATGTAAAGACTGAAAAGATTAAATATAAACAAAGCAGTCTGTGTTTCGGGCTTTTGAATCAAAATAAAAATTGGGAAAAACTATCTGCTGCCCTCCATCCTACTGTGTAGCTAGTCTGATGTGCAAGGAGTGTGCTGTTTAGAATCCTTAACTTCTAAACTACCATTTATGTGATAACAAAACATTGAATAGCTCAAGAGCACGCAACCATCATAAGTGTATTCAGTATCATGTTCCATGGGAAATAGAGGTGATAAAAATACTAGAGGCAATTACAGTTTAACACTATCAGAGTTGAATACTCTCAGTACATACATTTTAGTGTAATGGATACAGGAAGCTACTATGGGTAAATGAAATATTGGGACAGCATTTCTCAGCAAATTATTTAACTTTAAAAAAAAAATAGGGAAAGAAAATTTAAAAAAAAAAAAAAGATGCTGATTCTTGCCTTTTCTTACCCTTGTAGAAATTTTTGGAGCTTCAGAAGAAAAACCGTGAAATGAAAATGCAAGCAAGTCAGGAAAGCAATGGCCGAAAAAGAAAGCGTGGCAGAAAAGGTGTTTTATATAATCCCAGAATTATTTCTTTCAAAATGGAATTACTATCCAAGTACACTGGAAGTGCATTTTTATTTTTGCCAAGAACAGAATGCCTGAATAGATGTCTTGTGTTATCTGGGACTTTATTTCTCTGGCTGCTATGCTTCCCTTCTAAGACTAGGTTGTACAATGCTACTTAAAGTTCAGGTAATATGTTTATTTCCTCAAAAAGGAGGTAGAACTCATTCAGTCAGTACTGGCTTAAAATGGCTAGGCACCTTTCAGTAATTTTATAAAATTATTCCTTGTACTCTGATTAGAGCTCTGCAGAAATGTTGTAGGAGGTTCCTCATATGAAAGCCTGGCAGCAGAGTGATTTAAATCCACGTGATCATTGGGAATAGATCCTAGTGTGTTGATCTTCTAAAGGAAACGTGACCTATTAGTAATCTGTTAACTTTGTTGGGTGCCATAGGGTATTACTGTGTAATGCTGGGTTTCTTTTTCTTTCCTAGAAAAACTGAAAAAGAACTCTAACGAAGTGACTAAGAGGTATAACCAGGTCAATGTGATTATCTGAGGTCTGTTTTTAATATCAGGCAAAACTGGTAAAAGCTTGACCATGTACATAGCCAAATGCTAGCTCTGAGTGTCATGGAAAAT
The DNA here is from genome assembly GCF_964211835.1 of Anser anser. NCBI lineage: Eukaryota > Metazoa > Chordata > Aves > Anseriformes > Anatidae > Anser > Anser anser. The sequence goes on along the minus strand of NC_139727.1, from coordinate 35,037,680 downwards.
ATCTGCTGAAGTTGCTTGGTGTCTCTGTCACACAGGCTCAGTTTGATTCCAATTGAGTTTATTGCTCGATTTAAAAACAACACAATTGGTTATTTAATGCAACTTACAATGAACTTATTGTTATTCTTGATAGTGTTTGGCATAAAATTGCATACAAGCTTGCTTTCAAGATTGTGACATTGCAATTACAGAGGGAAAAGAGTAATTTCACTTGCATTAAAAACTGTCAGTGTGTGAAAAAGGCATGTCTGCCCAATAGAAAAATTTCTTTTAGTTTTGAAAAGAGCATTACAAGTTGTGGGAAACAAACTGGTTATATTTATGTTTATTTTTGGGGGTTTTAGTGTTCAACAGTTGGCCTGTGAAGACCAGTGGAAAGAACTTACACAGTATTTTGGAATCAATGATAGATTTGAATCACCTGTGGATAGCAGGGCTCCACAAAAGGTAATTATTGTTAACAAAAGAAATGTCCTCTTCTACTTGGTAGAAAAAAAAAAGTCAGTGTTAACTGAGATAAAAACAAAACTGAATCTAATTGAAAGTAGGCAAATGACCAAGTCACTGTAAGGAAGAATAATTTTGTGAATTTTGTCCTAGGTTTCACATAAATTCTACTTTGATCAAGAGGTTACTGTGCATTCTTTTGGGACAATATTCAGGTCTATTTTCCTGTTTGGTTTTGTATTCTATTGTTTATGAGAGGCAAAAGACTTGATATACGTTATTTGATTATAGTAACTTTTTTTTTAAAATCATGCTTTAACTCCAAAATGTGTCAAGTCAGCCCTTTAGTTGAAACCAGTAGCTCTTGGAATTAAGAAACTGAATCTGCCGTACAGTTTCAATGGATTTATAACATCCTGTTCGTAAATATTACTGTAAAGCTAATCATATTTGAAGTAACTGCTACAATATAACAGACAAGTTACAGATGTATTATATCTTGAGTTTCTTCTGTAGTTTTTCATTTGCATAATGTAAATGTCTGCCTTGACACCGACATTGGTAGCTTCTGTCTGAGCTCTCACTTTTAGTGGGTGTTTGCTTGTCATTAAGCTGTTCAGGCTAGTTCTAGAGTAAGGCCTAAAAAGTTAACAGGAAGCTGCTGTCCGTGTAAGTCAAGAGACTTAATCGCTAGTGCAATGTCTCGTTAATTTCAGAAAAGGCATCTAACAGTTAGGTATCACTGCAACTTTCAGCTGTACACTCCCTTAACTTCCACATGAATAATTAAGTGTGGTGTTTGCAGATCCCTGTTTCTCAAGAATTGTTTTTTTCTATTTTCTTAAAAAAAGTATATGTTTTGAAACCATTGGAAGTGTTTTCTGTAGCATCATTACTATTTACCTCTAGTGAGGCTACAAACTGTGTGCTGTGATGAATGAATGATCTTCTATGAAATTCTGAAGTTTCCAGTTATAGTTTCTGTTAAATGTTTTATTGTTGCTTTATATGTAAAAGTCATTTGATGAGTTGTTTTGATCATAAAGGTTGAATTTTGAAGTATTTTCTTGGTTTTCCATAGGATAGTTAGAATTCTGAATGTGTTAGTATTGTGGAGTGGCACAATGCCAGAACTCAGTTTTTGGATAAAGATAAGATCTTAGAACTGTAACGATACAGTGGTAATTGCCATTCTTCATGTTACCTGACACATATATTGCACATTTTGTTTAGAAAGCTCCAGGGATGGAAGAGATAAGCCAGATCTTCAGATGAATTTTATTGTGACAGGCATAAACTAGTCTGTGTAATTTTTTTAACCCGCAGTATTATCCTGCACATAAGATGGAACTAATGCAATGATTTGTGCTCAGGCAGCCTTTCGGTGAATTCTTAATTATGCTGTCCATTACAATACATAGACAAAGTGATTTGTGTTACGTAGAAATTACAGGTTTATGTACTGTCTTAAAATGAAGAATTTTATTAAAATATTTTTAAAAAGAAGATCCTCCCTTTTAGACATATTATTTCTGTTTATTTCCCCTAAAGATATTTACTTCTCTTTTTCTAGTCTGGCCTTGAACTTAGCATAGAGAAGTCCGTGGCTGAAGGTGACATTGATAAAGCTGAGGAGCTGAGTGATAGATTAGCCATTCGTGAGGTAAGTGGACTACTAACAAAAGCTTTTAGGAAAAAATCAGTACATCTGTGTTGTTTTTTTTTTTAAGTTGTAACTAAAATAGCATTGAATGTTGCTTGGGGCATATTTTCCTAACCAGGTTTTTTTCAACGATTGAGGTATTTTGCTGCTGATCCAGTAATGGTTGGCCAACTGTAGCTATGTATAAGAATTGAAAATACAACTGTGAATGTTCCCAAGTAACCTTACCTTGAAGCCTTGATAAAGGCTCTGCGAGTCAGAGTTGTCACTAACTAGCAACCTGTATTGAGCTTTTGATTTTTCTGCACATTGCAAGCCCAGAAAATAGGGATAGGATGTTCCCTTCCTGTCAGTTCCTAGTGCATCAGATTTTTCTCTGCATTGCCTCAAAAAGCTTGGGAAGCCTTGCAAAAGATAAGAGATTGAGGAAGTTTAGAGCATGATCTATCCAAATAAGGACAGATTTACCTAAGCTGATGATGATGGTCAGCCCTTTTTTTTTTTTTAATTCCTGTGTCTTCATGTCTTCAGGTGTTGATGGCAGGAAGAATTCTAAAGAAGAATGGGAGCAAATGAATGCTAAACATCTTTCTGTAGCTTTAGAATTATGTTTATAGAATGAAAGGATATTTTTTCATCAAAAGCTAAAATTTTTGAGTATAAATGCATATCTCCAAATAAATCCATGTGAGAGAAATGCCATTTTCCTGAAGAGGCTGTATTGTTAGTTGATGTATTTGAGTAATTTTATGATGTTTTTTTGTCTACTTGCTGCAAAAAAATGGATCCTTTAAACTTGTGTGTAGTGCTGTGTGAATACTTAACCTGCTAAAGAATCACAAACCTCTGGGAATGGATATTTCTAAGGGAAACAGTGCTATTGCTGTGTAGGTGGCAGCAACAGAAGTATGTCACTGAAATTCATGTAGGCTCTTGTGCCCACTGCAACATGTGCATAGGGGAGAAAGTGTGAAGGAAGAAAAATGAGGAGATACAGTTGGAATAGTTTTGAAGCTAGTTTAGAAAAAACATCCTAAATCTAATGCTATTTGAGGTGAGTGGAAGAGCTATCCTTTAAATCATCTGATTTATATAATTTCAACAAGGGTTTTACATTTTCATCTACCTTGCGCACTGTTCTATGTTCGCAGAAGTAATTTTGTGCTCACTGCATATACCTGCAAAATTCAAAGGTATTAGAAAAGCATTTAAAAAAGGCATTCTGAATGCTTCTCATTATCATAGAAATACTTGGTGTTTCAGTTAATCTTTAATGTAAAATTACAGGTTTAAATTTGTTTTAATGCCATATAATACAATATTTTGATGACTTTAAAAAAGAGATGGCTTTTGAAATGAGAAATACAGTTCTTCAGTTTCCATAAATACGGTTAGGGAAAACTAACTTCCTCTGTGCATGTTCTTATACATTCGTTAGAAACTCCTATGCCTAGTCACTCAGGGCAGTTTTTAATTACTAAACTCAGCCTTTTTTACTTGTGATCACAGAACTTCACAAAGGTAACAGCTACTGACAGTGATAAAACATAGCCTAATGTTCCCATTAAGCCCAGCCACCTTCTCATGGTGATGCTGTTATATTACCTTTTGTGTACAGCATTAAACACTCTTGCTGTTCTCCTTCACAAATGTCATTATTCCATCTACTCTGAAGTGGGTAGAGTATCATAATCAATAAAACATACTGAGGTTCTAGTGCAAGTTGTTTGACTATAAAAACAAATTAATGTAAGAAGTTTTAAGGTTTTGTAATATTTATGATAAACTATTATCTGATTTTGGTAGCCATGGGATTGTACAACATCTAGCATATCCCAGGTGCTACAGCAATATAATATTATTTGTGGAACATTAACTCCAAATTGTTGACTTTCAAATATTAGCATGTTGTAATTCTGAAAACAAAATGCTTGAAGCGTTATTAGTATTCACAGCCTTGACTTGGTTTTGGTTAAGTGGGTTTATCTGAATAAATAGCATGCTGGAAGAAGGAAAACTCAAATGACTCTGACTTGATCTCATGAGGAGTTCTGTGAAGGCAGAAACTCAGTGAATTCACTGGGGTTCTCTGCTGGTTTAAAGATGTGCTATGTAGCCTGCTGCAAGATTTTATTTTTCTGTGTGATCTTAAGAGCCTGTATTTTATATTGTTTAGTGGATCTTTTAAAGTACTTCTTATTTGAAGGAGATCCTTCTAACAGTGGTTAATTCTGATTCAGTGGAGAGCTATAGAAAAGGATTCAATTATGGGAGAGGCTGATTAAAACATCATTGTTTTGTGCACAAGAACAATTAATAAAATGTCTTCATATTGTGCAGTATTGATTCAATCACAGCTTTCCTCCTCTCTTTGCAATTTAGAGAAATACAACATTTAAAAGTCATTTTATGAAATACTTCTAAGAACTGAGTTTAGTTAATTTTTAGTGTATGTGGTTATTTGTGTTTCTAACTTCCAAGTGCAACACAACACTGGGCAAGTCAGGCATGGAACAGTACGATGACTGTATTGAAGTACAACACTTCTGAAGTCTAGAGCAATGAGTGGATGAATTATTGTTCTTTTATCTCAACCTCATCTTTTTATGTATGGCTTCCATTTTTCTTGAGCAATGTTGCGGGGTTATGGGTATGTATGTGAGAAATAGCTGCCTTCCGTTTGGGGTACAGCCCCCCTTGTAGCCATGTGAGAAAATGTTCAGTGAGTAGGTGTTCTTTTTGAAATCAGGTGTATGGGTTTTTAATCGGCACCATTTTCTTTTGCAAGAAGCAGTGACTGGAACCTGCTGATAAAGCTTTTGCTTTGAGGCACAGATCCCAGAGTTCTTAAAGCCGTTTCCTGCCTTAATAAGTGAAACTAATTTTTGATGTATAACATTTATAAGCCTGTGAAACTGATAGGGCAGCTTCAGTATTTAGAAAAATGAAGCCAAAAATAAACAGATGACTGAGAATGGGCAGGAGAAGCACGTCCTGAAAAGCAAAGGAATGCCAAAAAGATGCTGTCAATACACTATCATTATGACATGGTGAGAAGAGTATTTTTTTTAAATCAGATTCCCTTAAAATCAGTGGTGATTTGGGCAATGTGCATAATCTAGCAGCTGTGAGTGAATCACTGAAATGTATATCCTTAAAACCTGAATGATATTGTTACAAGACTTTAGATGTTTTGGTTTCCATTTGGTGGTAGTTGCAGGTTCCTTAAGGAAGATGTTACTGTACTGATGTAAATGAGGCTTTGGGCTATGTGCTATTTGTTGCTTTCTTCTACTTTGTCAAATACACCCAAATGCTGACTTCAAAACAAAGTGTCTTCATTCGTAGTGCTCAAGGTTTTCAGCTGTGGGAGGCTAGAAGTTACAACTCATCTATGTTGTGCACAAGGCTCTGTGTTTACTGGTGACACGCGGATTTGTATGGAGCTTTGGAGTGTGGCTAAAAATGTAATTGCCAGAGCAGGGCTAACACACTTCTATTAAAAAAGAATTGTACATCTATGATAGTCTAATCCCGTGGCTAACCTCACTGCAAAGTATTACCCCTTGTCTCTTGTTGTCAGCCCGGTTTGTAGACTACAAAAGTGACCCCCGTTAGTTTGGATGTTATCAAGCTAGCAGATATCTTTTAACTATAGGACCCTGGGCCATCCCCACAGTATGTCCTCTTGTGAGGTGTTCTGCTTTGCTAAGGAGTTGTGGCGGTCCTGAAATTCTTGATTGCGTTATTTGTGAGTGAAATTATTCCTGAAAGAACATGGGGTATGTCTGCATTAACGCTGTGCAGAATAACTTGGTCTGTCAGTAACTCCCTGCCTCTTTGACTAGACTGCTTCTAGAACCTGGTCTAGTTTGAGCGTTTCTGTGCTGTGGTGCAGTTACAGCACGTAAGATCAGCGCTCCTTTGATGGATTTTTGTTGAGCATTCATGTAATGCAGGTAGGTCGTACTGCTTAGTCATAATGCACTGTGGGTTTTTAAACATCCTGCTAGAGTGGAAGTTCTTCCTGTAATACCTATATCATAACACTATTAGTATTAAATAACTAGCAATTCAGCGCAGTATGTGTGACAACACACAATTAAGGTTCATTATTATAACCTGGTTGCTATTATCTTTTTTTATATTGTAACAAGCCAGGGCGTTCTGCTTTTTAAATGGGGAATGGCATACCTAAAGCTCAGGTTTGAACACTGTGTTTAATTACAACTTGCTCAATTTGAGAGAGATCAAGAAAAATGGTAGTAGTAATATAGGAGTTGCCCAAAAATCCTGAACCTTTTAGAATGAAATTTGTAGTGACGTTGAAGCTTGTGTACGCTTAGCTGAATTACAATAAAAATGGCTTTCTTGGGAATACTTTAGGGTAGGCTAGCTGAGATTCAGTGGTAGCAAGTACTTGAAGGTGCATGTAGGTGGGAACAGACACTTATGTGGACTTTTCTAACACTTTCAAAAAAGCTTTTTGGAATAATATCTTCAATTGTACTTGAATTGTTCTTACTGTGTTTGTGGGACTTCGTCCAGATTTTTTTTAAGAATGAAAGTTGAGTAGTTAGAGCACAGTGGCTTTGTAGTGTGAGGTGTTTATCCTTTTGAGTAAAGACAGTATCTGGAGATGCCTGGTAATTTTACTTTCCTGTAAATAGAATTCACTTTGGAGTGATACCTTATAAAGTTCTGTTCCTTGTTCAACCAAATAACTCTCAAACATTTGCCCTATATCCCCAACCTATAGACCTGAAAATATTTTCCAGGCTTTTTTCCCCAAAGAAGGATTTTTTATTTGCGCTTTTTTGACTCAGATTGTTGTGCAGGGTCTCAAGAAGCAGCATGCAGATTTCTTATGGCTTTGATATTCTGAGAACTAATCTGTCTAAACCTCAGAGTTTGCATTTGGCTTGTGGTTTTTTGTGTTACTGCCTGGTAGGTAGGTGCCATATTGTCTAAGAGCATGTTAGCCTGGGGACTGTAACTTGAACACCATAAAATAGTCTTGACCATGTTAGATTTACCTGTCAAAACGAACTTTAGAAACATTTTGTAATTTGGCATGCTGAATTGCTGAAGTAGTTGTCAATCTCTAAATAGTGCAGGCTTTTAGACAGCACTGTTCCTATGTACTTAGCTTGTGGCTTCTGGCGTTTCGGTGAAAGTTTTTTTTTTTTTAAATGCTCCAATTTACAAGGAAAGTATGGTATTGTAGTCAAGTTTAAATGAAAGATCTATATCATAATTGACCATATTAATTAGCTATTCACTGGCACATCATTCTCACGTTACAGCAAAATCTTTTTGCTGTTGTCTTCAAAATTTGTGTTGATCAATTTTCACCATTTTCTAGTGTTCAAATTACCGTGGTTTGTAGTAACTTCTAGCCATATCATTTAGAATGGGACGTGCACGAGCAAGGTTGTATGTCAAAACCATCAAGACAGATTCTGTAAGCTGTTGCTGTCGTATTGAAAGTCTGGGTAGGATATGGACGATCACAAGGTTGTACACAGAGCTGTTTCAAACAGGTTCTCGGGCTGGATGAGTTGGCTGCTCCTCCTTTGGTATCATAGTTCCATTTCTAAATTCTGTGCAGCCTTCACAGTATATCATGGTACTTTTAGGTACCTGAAGAGATTGATACAGCTTTATGCAGAATATGACCAAGCACCAATTAACTTGGAAGTCTTGCCAGTTGAAGGACTTGGGGGGGCGGGAGGGGGAGAATTTATTTTTTATCTGTGAAGGATTTTATTTCTAACACTTAGCAGAGGTGCTTCCAAATACCTCTCTTCATTGAGGTTGTTTTCTTTTAACCTTTGGAACATGGCAGGGTTATCACCTAGAATTACATTCTTCTGCTCCCTTAATTATGTATATCTTTTCCTTAACAAACCTTAAAAAAAGATTTCAGATGTTACAAGTCTAATTAAAGAGACAGACAAAGCACAGTTTATACTGTAGATTTTTTCTGCAGTTCAATTAATCAGCATGTTTTCTCTTTTAATTAAAACCATTTTAGTAAATTAAAGCCCACAGCAAAACACATATATAATTTGTTTGTAATTAGCTCTTAATTGGTGGTAGTTGAAGCTTAGCACCCTTGGTTTCTTTCTTCATGATTGCCATTTTATTAGCAGCCAGTCATTAATTAATCTTTTTTTCTAATTAGCTTATAAAACTGTTGATGGCACATTATTGTAAATGTGATTTTAAGTTCAAAGCTTGTTAATAAGCTTTCTTACTTAGAAGAACAGAGATAAAGAAATTGCTGAAAACAGTACTACAGTTCTTTTTTTAAAACTGCCTTTCTTATAAGGGGGCTGTGTAAAGCATCTAACAGCTTATGGTTAATTTTTTAATGCTGTGTTTTCTCATGAATGGAAGAAGTTACTAGCATTTAAATGTTTAAATCTAGAGAAGAGCTTAATGGTATAACAGTGTTCTGTCCTTGCTCCATTACTGTGTCATCCAAATATAATTTGATGTTGTAATACACAGCATAAAAATACAACAAAGGTATTACAGAGTATTTTACAGTGGAAGTTGAGCACATCATTGAAAGGGGACAATTTTCACTGCAAAATCCACTCGGTATTCTTGTTTGCTTTATATATTTTATATACGTCAGCAATGGATAACATTCCATAACATAAAAGGAGAAAATCATTGCTAAAGGCAAGCCTGAAATAGCTAGATTCATATTTGATGAGAAACTGTAACACTGTATTAAAAGGCTGTTTGGCTTCTCTCCTATGATCATAGGATATTTCAGGACCTGTTTGAATACAGATGTTTTGTTACAGCTTCTGTGGGTTTAGCATTTTGTGTATCATACCTAAATATTTCTGAGCAGTTCTTGAATCTGCTGGCTCGCTCATTCAGCATTTATATCGCGTGGTGTTATTTGAATGAAATATATTTACAGTGTAGTACTTGATGTTAAATGTCTTGGTTTTTTTAAGGAAGTTTTCTGAAAGTTAGGTGCTGGTGCAACTTGACAAAAATGTTTACTCTTCTGCCTGAACTTTCCGTATTATTTCAACTTCATCCATTTCTTTGCTTGTTTTAAAAGTGTTTTATGATGCTGTGCAAGAAACACTAGAAAGGGATAGCTGACAAGGAAAAAATTAAAAATTGGATAAAAAGTAAATGAATAATGTCATATTACTAAAAAGATGAGAGGCTAATTTGTGCCGACTTTTTGCTAATTTTGTTCAAGCCTCAAAATGAGGAGCTGTCACCCGTTCTGTGTAGCACTGATGACAGTGCCAATGATCCATGAAATAAGCTGCCGCTGGCTTTGTTCTGATAAGAATGAACAAATCTGCACAATGTACGGCTCCCAGAATCTCATTTTCATACTTGCATGCAGGCTAAAAGAAATAAGCTGTTTGCAGGCTTGATTAATCAGACATTTGAGGGTTTTTTGTCTCTTTGATCTCTTTCGTCTCCTAGGTAACTTGCTTGACATTAATGTTGAGCTTGAGTAAAGACAATCAGGAATTGTAGACCAAACTGATATAAAAATTAAAGACCTTAACACTTTAAGTACTCCAGTAATGGTTCCGCTTTACTTCAGAAAACATCTGTTTTCATTTAATTAAAGAACAAAAGAGAAAGGCATAAATATTTTTCATAGAGACCTGTTATTCCACAAAAAAGTTAAAGTATGATAATTGGTATTTTCGAACAGTTTCAAGGCATTTATTTAGAAAGAAGCAAAGCTTCAGAAATGTTACAAGGTAACAATTTCAGATGAATAGAAATATTATGAAAAATAATGGATGAGGAATTTCTCACTTATGCTACATGAAACAGTCAGAGGAAGATACTTGACGGATTATTGGTGAACTTCGAAATGGAAAGGTCTTTGCCCTGTTAGAAGCTAAGTTGTTTTATTTAGTTTGTCTTAAAAATATATATATTGTGTTACAGGGATGAACCATCATATCAGCTTTACTACCCAATATGATTTACACACTTTAAACCTGTAAAATTGAAAGGAATTTAGAAAAAAAAAGTGTCGCAGTGCGTTTGCTGGAGGTTATGCAGACGCTTTTACAAATCTTCCAAGTGGCTGTAAAGATGAATGCCTCAAGGGTCTAGCCAGGGCCCTGCTTTTCCAACCAGCTAAAGCCCTTATCTTAAATCCAAGCAAAGTACCATTAATCTTTTTGAAAGACCTTTTATGGCTTTTAATATATCCCAAATTAGAACATTTTACACCCTTGGTTCCTGAAATATGGTGATAAAAAGCCTTTAGAGCTTAATTTTCCTTACTGCGTGCTCTGACCAATTTGCAGTTCTTTGTGATAATGTTTAGACACCTTAATTAAAATGCAGCAAAATATTGGATGTTCTATATGGAAAATGCTGATACTTTGACTACACAGGAAATTGTTGTATATATTTTTATTCATGCTTTTTTACTTCTTTTAACATTGTAGTTTAGGGAGTTATCTGATGACCTGAAATGTTTTTTAATGTAAAACCCATTGACCAAGCTTTTATGGTTTTCTTTTGGGAGGGGCACTGAAGATGTATGTCTGGGTGTGGGTGGGAGCAGAAGACATTTAATCTGACTGAAATATTTATGTTTATATGCAACATTTGTTTTCATGTCTTGCAAATTTGGCTCTGTGTAGCCTGGACATGGTAACATTATTGCTGCAAAATGCTTTTGCTTTTACTTCCACATACACTACAGAGGATCTTATTATCCCATTTTCTGTACTTTTCAAAGATGGAAGAACTCGTTCTGGCTTCCAAGAAATACAGATCAAAGGATTTTTTTTCCTCAGCACTTGTATAGATCTCAGTAGTGTATATCTGTATGTGTATAAGTGTTCAGTAGATTCATAGAATATATTTTGAGGGACAGACCATTATTCATCACATAGTAAGAGTTCATTTTTAGCAAGTGTATTAGGAGGTAAAATGCAATTCAGAAATAATGAAGGCATGGTTCTGCTGATTCTGATGGACTTCATTCATCAGATTAGCTCAATATAGAGCCTTTCTCATCAAGTAATCATTTTTCTAAATATTTTAGGTGAGCTTTTTTTGAGCGCAAGTATAATAACATAAGGAGTTGCACCTAAAAATCAAAAGACAACATAAAGAATGTTATCCTTTGTTAGTCTTTCACTTGCTATTTGGTAGTTCAGATGTTGACATCGAATTACTGATTATATAAATATTGTTAATGCTCAGAAAATTACAGCTAATAGAAAAGTTTTGAAACTTCACATCATTTTGTGCATCTAGATGATTTCATAGGTATATATTTATGACCCCATAACAAACACATGCATAAACTAGATTGGAAAAAAAAAAGCTAGCATGAGTCATTGTGCACAATTCCTTTTGGGGGGGGAGGGAAATCCTATGCTTACCTATTAACTGTTTGTATTGCCAGTGCTTAGAGCCTCAAGCAATGCACAAAGTAATGTTTAATGCCCGATAGGCATGCAGGCTCTCAAACTCACCTGCAGAAAGTTTTTTTTTTTTTTGATTCATGAATACTGAAAGGACCTTAAGGTAAATAGTTTGTAGTGATGAGGGAGATTTCTTTTTTGTGTGAACAAAAGTGATCTGGATATCAACCTACCTACAGGGTAGTTGTTAGGTGAGAGAATTGTAGATGTCAGCTCAAGAATGCAGATGTACTGTCTCTCATCTTATTTCAGTAAACCTTTTATCAGAGTAAATAATTGCCTGTACAGGTGCAGCAGATTATCGAAGTATATTACTGTGAATAATGGTTCTTTTGCGTGGGTCTCCCATGCCTCTTTTATTTGGTGGTTCCATGACTTTCAGGGGAAATCTCGAACATCCAAGTGTATCTTAGTTGTAGGTTTTGGACTGGATGGAAGGAAAACCTGTTTGTTCACATCACAGCTTGCAGCAGTTCTGGCTAAATGAATTGCTCGTTTGTCTTGGAGAAAAGTGGTAACTTCAGACATCAAATTCTTTCATAATTTAACAGCAAATAACATCCAAGTCATGATGGCAATCACAAAATGTAACTAGAGCGAACAAGTTATGAATGCTGATAAAAGGAAAATAATCTGGTCATAGTTTGTACCAACCTTCTTCCATCTTTTTTCACCTGCTCTATTCTTTTTTCCCTCTTGTCGTGCACTAATATGAACTTAATTCTCATGGTGTGAATAAGATTACAAAAGTAAAATAATATTCACCTATAGCCTATTAGGACCTTATTTGGAAAGCACACATATTATCACACTAATAATCTAAGAGCTGGTAATGTGAAGACTAAAGGCCAGATGGACTCTAAGGACACTGTTTCATTTACTTCTTGGACAGACTGATTAAAACATGGCTACTGGTACTACTGGAAAATGCATGGTAGTGGTAGTTCATCCAAAAGGACAGTTGTATACAGGAAGCTTTCCATATTGATAGGACCTGATGATATTTTACCACAGTTGAGG